>NC_137698.1:64520689-64723337 GCF_964034855.1 Anser brachyrhynchus
CCTATGGAAGTTAGGGTGATAGATTACATGTGTACATGGCAAAAAAGAATAGCAGTCCTTGTCTCATCATTATTCTTGTATTTTGTACCTAAATACTGCACTTGAATTTTCTTCTATAGGGGTAGCTTCAGTGTATGGGTAGTGTATTGTAGACACAATTTGCCCCTATAGCTCATGCAATATATTCCTGAGTGGATTGGTTATGGATGTTCAAATAGTCTATTACAGCACAGAATTAACCTTTATCCTGTGTTTTTGTTAGAACTGAGAAAACTGTTTTGATGTGCTAGATCCATCAACAAAGGAAACATTTTCTCTGAAATGTGGCTTATTTGGTTCAGTGCTTTGACAGTAAGTATGGAAGTAAGAAGCAAATCTTCACAGGTTCAAACACACATGGCATGTTATTGATACAGAACAGAAATGTATCTCCAAGTAGACACGACAGAAACCAAGGATGTAGACAGCATTTGTAGAAACTGAGACATGATGTAATCTCAGACAAGGCCATCAGTGTAAAAACGCTCTATTTATTTTTAAGATCTTTATATAACTGCTGATTGTAGAATGAAGCTGCTTCTCAAAATGCTACACATCCAAATGAGGTTTCTGGTACGTTGTGTGAAACTTACTATTTTTTTCTATTCCCTTTTTAAGTCTTTGTTCAGGAAAATATTTTATACTCACTGAAAGTATTGCTGAAGGACCCCAAAATCTTTTTACTTCCTCATTTTTTATCTATAATTGTTAGATCTGCAGAGCACAGAATGTCTGTCACCTAACACACCTCATTCTCTGCCAGTATATTTAGTCCTTCATATTAGTCTATCACTGAAAAGCAATAGCTAATCTATTTATCTAATGTTCAAGATTAATTTTCATTAATCTAGGACCTAAAGTACTTCTGCACAGATTTTCAGTATTTGTTCCAGTGTTTTCAAAGAATTTTCTTTGTACTTTACTGTCAATAAAAGTGACTGTTAGATGTGATTGACATCACTGGCTCATCTGACCAGCTGAGATGCTGGAATGAGGGTGATCCCTCCTTTTTTCCTTCCTTATTGCTTTGGTTTGTGGACAGCAACAGTCACTTAGCCTTCTACTTAGGATTTTGGCATATATATATATTTATATATATATTTTTATTTATATTTTTAAGGAAAAATATTAAAGGTTTTTCTCGAGGCTTGTCTTGCAGCTGTGATACGTTTAGTCTCTTATGTCCTCAGAGAGTAATATAAGAGGAAGACAGCTAAGAAAATGTTTCTTTTCTTCCAGTTTGTCTTGAAAAAAAAAATGGTTCTGTCACATACTCCCAGTGGAGATGAGCAGCTAGGGTAAAGAAGTGAGAACGGCCAATCTGAGGTAACTCCATGAATGGGACCATACTTGAGCATTGTACTGTAAGATGAAGGATATCAGTGGACTGCTCTCTGTTGGGAACAGGGATATGAGGGACTTTTACTTTGAGAGCAGATTTAACAGCACGTGCACAGTACATAGCTGAAGAAAAGTGTTGTTGGGAACCCTGAATGAAGTTGCAAAAAATGTGTAGGGATGGACCATTAAGACTCTTTTGTGTCAGTTCAGGTTAGGAAGGAGAAATCTCAAAGTGACTGGCAGCCAGAGAGGAGAAAGGGGTTAAGAGGTGAGACAAAAGCAGAGTCTTCAGGGAGCAATTGATTTCCTTGCATTCATTTTGTTTGTGTTTTTCCATCAGTGGGGAATGTGGAGAAGTCCACCTGCAGTTCTGATCAACTTTACATGACTTTTTCAGTCTGCATACTAGAGAGGTGAGCGTTTCTGACTTTCAGCAACGGAATGGAGGGGAATTCCATGTGGACTGTGAGATTGCACACAAAAGTATCTGAAAGTGTGCATGGTGGGAAATGGGACAAAGCCTTTTGGATCCAGTTCACTTAAAAAATGTTATGTATGCAGCAGCAGAGAATTCTTCATTTGGGGATGGGGGGTGGGGTAGCTGAAAGACTGAGGGTCATAAAGGTGAACTCCAAAGGCTTTCTTTATAATCAGATTTTTACCCTTTTACAGATCACTTTTTGACACATGAGAAGCTTACATATATTGGAGAGTTAAACCCTGAATCTAAAACATGAATTAAGCTAACCAAGAAATAATGATTAAATGTTAAGTTGTCCTGCTAGGATAATTATCTCCACATTTAAAAGCTAGTCCTCTATATTTCTTATTGTTATAATCACTTTTTAAGCCACCAAACAATTATCCATATACAGTTAAGCCTCTAAAAGCCAACTGTGGAAATCAGATCTCATTGTCTGAAAAATATGGACCAAGATACCTCATCTACTATTTTCCATATCATCCTAGTTCTTCCTACAATGGAGGAAAGATTTTAAAAAGATATTGAAAAATTATTTGAATTGTAAGGAAACCAAATGTTAGATTAAGCAAATTTTGAACGGGAAGTTAAATCTTTTGAGTTTCTCCATTTCTGACTGTTGCAGAACAGAATGAAATTTTAAGTGGAATGATAGTGAAAATGATCCGCTATCTGCTTATTTTTGCTTAACGCATTTGAAACTAGTGTACCAGATCTTACAGTCCTTGCATTTGGCCCAAGCTGAAGTCTTCCATTTTCCCATATTCATCCATCCATCCCCAACAGACATATTTTTACTGTTCCTAGCAAATTCCATTAAGATACTTTTTTTTTCTTTTTTTGTCATGAAGTCCTTCAGAACCTCAGCTCAAAGTTGATCTTAACAGTAGCTGTTAATTCCAGGAATAACTCGCAAATCAAATGCTTCTGGAGCTAGTTTAAAAGAAAGCAGAACAACTAAACCTCTCTGAATTGAGTGTCTCTCAGATATATTTGGTATGAAGTGTCTTTGAGATATCTTATCAGATATGACAATTTAATTGAATCTGAAGAGTAACCAAAGGGGTCCACCATTCACCACAGTCAATTATAAAGAAAGTAGGGTATGGATATCAATAGGCATCTGTCATCATTCTCTTTTTCTATACTTCATCTTCCTCTTTCCCCCAGAAAGTTTCCTATTTGAGATTAACATCAGTGTGATGTAGTTATAGAATGAATGTCACTCCCCTTGTACATTTTTTATCTCACTGATATTCTAAATTTTGAATGTTTTTTGTAAGTCATTAAGACTTTTACTTTCAAACCTTGAAAATAAGTTTGCCTGAATAATAAAGGTCATCAGTGTAAGACAAAATGTAAAACTAATTTATGTAAAATTAATTATTACTTTTGAATGTGTACTCGAATGCTTTCATCATATATAAATGCATTGTTTCTACAGGATTCCCTCCCCATGATGATCTTGATTGAACTACAGCACAGACAAATACTTATTCTGTCAAAAGTTCTAAGACTTTTCTGTTCATCAGTATGTAGCAGTTGCTGATTAGCTCTACAGTAGGTTTTATTGTGGTGTTTAACTAACTGCCCATTCCATGGTGGTCTATGCTTTTCAATGACAAATGACTGCATGTAATTTGGGTAGTATATCATTAAGACAAGGAAGGACATTTATGTTTTCCTGTATGTAATGTAACTGTGAGTGCATATTCACTTTGGGGGAATTATGTGCTTATTACGACAAATAATGCATTTTCAAGTATTTAAGATTTTATTTTTATTTTTATTTTTTATTTTTGGAAAGAGTCCCTCCTCTATGTATATATCGAACATATTTCTGTGACACAGCATGAAAACTTATGGTATAGTTATCTAAAAAAACTTGTCCACTCCCTATAACATGTTTAGATTGCTTTTTTAGACTCTATAAAATTTTAGCTAGCACTAAACATAGAACTTCATTCATCATCACACAAGCAAAAGCTGCCAAAGGAAGCCTACTCTTCCTGAGCTAAAAGTGGCAACACTCCAACATTGGCAGAAATCAAATGAATCATTTCCTGCTTTTAGTTTTAGATAAATAATCAAAAAAGATTGTCTAGATTCTGATCCAAAAGTAATTTTTCATAGCAAAGAATAAGACTACAGCTACAAAGACTTTAAGTGGGGAATGTTCTCCTGTTAGTTACTTGACTGGAAAGGCCCTAAGGAACCTATAGTTAGATCAAAATATCAAAATCCAATTTAAAATAAAATGTTAAATAATCATATTGACTTTTAAATAGAGTAAGATGAAGTACATTCAAACAGAGAAGTTTGGAGATTTCATTTGCTCTCGTTGTACTAAATAAATGTAGTCGCACAGGTGCCTGTAGGATCTACCCTCTCTCTGGTGGAGATAGAAGGCAGAGAAAGGTGCTGTTGACAGTGGAAGGTGGTGATTGCGGTGAGCTACATATTCAGGAATTGTCATCTGAAACTTTGTCTTGTTCTTTCATTTCTTCCTTTTCTAGTATCTCCAGCATGAAGAGGGTGTCTGGACAGCTGGTGGGAGAAGAGCAGGCTGCTTCTGGTTATGTGTGATAGGGGGAGACCTAATTTAAGGGGTTGGAGAAGTAGAGGATGAAGTAACCCTGGTACCACAAATGGAGACTGAGAAATGAACAGAGGGAAATTGGCAGGCTAAGACATGAGACTAGAGGACAGAGGAAGAGAATAGTAGTATCGCATTGGCAGTATCAGAGAAGTGTTGAGAAGGTTTGAGTTGAAGGAATTACTAGAACTGTGCTGGGGACAAGGGTGAGTGGGGTGGTGAGTGACATAAGAGATGAGACAAGAATCACAGAATCACAGAATCGAAGAGGTTGGAAAGGACCTCGGAAGATCATCGGGTCCAACCCCCCTGCCAAAACAGGCTCCTTAGAGCAGTCCTCTTCCTTAGAGGAGCACTTCTAAGGAAGCACTCTTCCTTAGAAGAGGACAGGTGCCATTGCCTGTTAGAGCCCTTGTGAACCTCATCCCTCTTCTGGATTTATTTAATAGCCACAAATAGCATGCTTCTTACCCATTTATTATACCTGCCTGACTTAATGGATGATGACCTCTTAATATGAACTATGAATGTGTATAAGATCCAGCCGTCACCAAGAGTTGCTTCTTTGGTCTGTATGGGTGTTTCTCACATCTTTACCAACTGTCCCATGGGAAGTGTTACAAATGTCAAATGGCTATTTCATATGATAATTTCCTACTTTCACAACAAAACACCTCAGTATTTTTTTTAATAGCAGTGTATAATGGAGTCCAGTTTTGCAGCCTGACACAACATGAGCTCTAGTGGAGCTTGGGTGCACACACAACAGTAACGTTGATATGAATCACGTACTTATGATAATAAAGTCCTACAGTCCATGTTGCTCCTATCAACAGGGATACAAAAATCACTGTGCAGCTGGGATTCTTTAGTGCTTAACCAACTTTGAAAATAAGTTTGCTCACATCTGGGTAGTCTCCTACTCTTACGGGAATGCCCTGGGACTGGAAATGAGACTTCTCAGACATAGCAATGGAGTGAATCTAGTTATCCTCACTCAAGATAGGATCTGAATCATGAAATATTTCTCTGTAATGATTGCTTCAGTGGAAGAGCAATAATTTGTGTATGTAATATATCAATTATATATTAGATTTGTGGCCAAATCTAGATTTTCAGTTTAGGATTTGATTTAGAACAGAAATCTATAACACTGTCTTTTCTGAGTGTATGGTCCCGAGCCCCAGCATTCTTCTACAAATCACAAGATTATCAAGTCTGAAGGGAATGTTTCTCTGAGATTTTGTTTGGATCTGAATGATCAATCTAGAATCCAAATAACAAGGGTATTCTTGGCATAAGGCAGTTGTGGTACTTGCAGTTGAAACCACTTAGAAATATGACAGAAAAATGACTTGATATATGGTTTTGGATCATTTCAAAGAGTAAAAGGTGTGATTGGCTGTCATTTCTGGAATATAGAGTGCTATTAACTCTTTTCATATCACCAAGAAACAGAAGCATAGTACTGCATTTTTGTAATTTGTGTAATCTCAGCACTAATTTGAAATCAGCGTCAATTTGTGGATGCCAGGATGTTTAGAATCTAACTGTACCACTAGTAAATACTAACATTGCCAAATCTGGTGATTTTATGGCTAGCCTTTTGACATCTAATATTCTTAATTCCTGGGCTTCTAAAATTAAGTATTACATAAATAGGTCATTTTATTCAAAAAAAAATAGTAATAAAACAATGCCTTAATTATTGGTTGAGTGTCTGCTTTCATGGTTGCAGACAGAAGTTTAAAACACGACCATATTGCAGACTAAGAATAACATAACAAGAGTCACTTTCATTTTAAATCTGAAGTGCAAGCCAATCTCATAACTTTTGAGGTCTGACTTGTTGTCTTTAAATGTTTGGGATTGGCAGTATTGTACTAATATGCTTTATATCAAAATTCAGCTTCAGAAAAACTTAACTTTTACTGTCTAGAAATTTATAGAGCTAGAGGCTACAAGGATATAAGGCAGGGAAGGAGGGACAAAAATGATGGTTCCTTCCCAAAACAAATGCCTTCAGGACCATTTTTGCGCAAGGAGCTACAACCTGAAGGAGCACCCAGATTTCTATCTTATGTCCTGGCATAAAGTTCACCTGACATGGTGATTATGCATATGCAGAGTGGTCATTCTATCACCTCCATGCTGTGGCATCACATCTGGCTCCACGGGGAAGCACTGAATGCCCTGAAACTACCTTCCCTCTGGGCTCAGCCTGGGGCTGTGGGTGAACAACTTACTTATGCCCACAGTAATGACGCCCACTGTCTTCCAACATAAATATTGCTTCTTGGTTACTAATATAAATAAATGTATTGCACATTACATTTTTGGAGAAAAATGTGCAAGACCAACATTTCTGCAGTTGAACGGAGAGGTCCTCCCTCTCTTTCCCTCCAGCCCTCATGCAGGCAAACTTCTACTTGAGTCACTAGAAATTTACATGACTAAAAATTAGAGAAGCACCCACTACCCAATAGCACTTCATTTTGATAAAACTTTTTATTTTAGAGTAGAACAACCCTGGTAGTTTTTTGTTTGTTTGTTTTTTAGCTGTAAATTCTGTAACCTGTAGCTCTCTGAAGGGAAAAATGAATCACTTGTTCACTAAATGGAAAATTAAAGAAGATAAATAGTGTAGTTAAGAGTGTGATTTATTAGAGTTCACATCCTACTGTATGTCCACAAGTTCTTTTAATACTTTGAATAGAAACAAAACTTGGATTCATGCTTTTCCCAGTGAACTTAGAAATATTTTTATTTCATGAAGTTTTACATTCCCTTCTCATTTCATTTATACTTGCCTTAATTGTTTTCTTCATAACTGCTATAGATGACAGTGCTGGGAAGAAAGAGACAAAGAGAGAAGGAGAAATATTTGTATCACTAGCCTTTAAAAGTCAAAAAACTGTTTTTCTGTTGAGAATGGGACTGAATTATCTTCTCACATCCAAAGCTAAATCTGTGTTTGTAAAGAATTAGTGGTAGATCAATGTTAACACTTTATTGTTTGGATTTTATTAAATGAATCACTTGAAGATGTAAAAGTGTGGTCATGTGTTTTAAAGAATCGACACCTCTTGTATGTGTGATGTAGTAAGCATTTTAATAATAGTGTTTTCTCACCCTAATTGTGTAAGATGATGTTGCAGACCACTTTTTTTTTTTTTTTTTTTACATTGGTGGAAACCAATGTGGTTCCATTGTTGTTGATTTTTGTTTTATTTTTAATTTAGTTATTTCTTTTCTGGTTTTGCACAAGGTG
Source organism: Anser brachyrhynchus (assembly GCF_964034855.1). Taxonomy (NCBI): domain Eukaryota; kingdom Metazoa; phylum Chordata; class Aves; order Anseriformes; family Anatidae; genus Anser; species Anser brachyrhynchus. The sequence continues at coordinate 64,528,418 of NC_137698.1, forward strand.
TTGATTTGGGATGTGGTATTCTGAAGCTAAAAAACCAAAGTCTCAACTTATGTCATGCTTCTGCTTTCAGAGTTTGTGTGTGCAGGGAAGGAGGTTTGAAATGCCTTAGGCTAAAATTACTCCTTCTGCCTTTGTAAAGGGGAGTGTTTCACTGAGAATAAACTCTATAATTTGTGCTATCTCCTGAACTGTTCCTGAGCAGCATCTGGTAGATCCCAATACTGTGCCAGGGATGAGCTATCAGGATAGATGACAGTGTGATAAGACTGAATACACAGAGAAAGCAGTTTGGATCTGCTACTCTCAAGCAGATCCAAACTCTCCAAGGTACCAAAAATATCTAATTTTTTTTTTTTTTTGTAGATGACTTTAAAGAGACTCACATGTGATCAGGACTGTTATAGCTTAGAGGGGTATGGTCAAGCAGTGGCCCTCTTTCATTATTCACACATAGGTATGTCTTTCAGATGTTTAGAAAACCTGGATGGGAACTTACTGCTATTTCCCACTTTTCATGTATTTCTTTTGATAGCAGTATAGCCCAGAAAGTGAGAGCTGGATAAGGATTTAAACCCACCATAGAAGTGCCTAGTTACTGTTAAGTAGTCCAAATAATTCTCTTAGGAAGGAAAATCTAGTAAACTAGATCTTTGAGTGTGTAAATCTGATATCCATAAATAAATAAATAAATAAATAGTTGTTGCTCTGTTGTTGTTCTGAATTTAATAGGGACAGAGATTGTCTACAATCGGCGTGGCAGTATTTGTTTTGGTGTTTCTGGCATGTGTCAGATATACACCTTTAGGCATTTCCAGTGTATGATGCTCTGTTTATTTCTACACAATTGTTTCCACAAAGTGTTTTCACAATAATAAAATCAGCTACTGTTTATCAACAGCACAGCTAGTTTGAACTGTGACTTTGGCAGCTCTCAGAAGTTATGTTTTAAATGAAGAGTGCTGTACACTTGTTATTTTTGGTTACAAATGGAATCATGGCCTATGATAAGGTATAGCATAGAAAATCTGGAAATTAAGGGCTTCTGATCTGTAATCAGTAGGCTGGAGCTATTCTAACGTACCCCTTCATGTATGTCAGGTCTCATTATGAATTCAACATCCCATCTAAGGATTATCTACAACAGCATAAAATTAAATTACGGACAATTCTTGGCTTCTTAGAAGGTTTTTCATTTTCTTAGTGTATGTTTTATAACCTGTATTGTGTTTGTAAATTAGTAAGCAATTGTCCATAGCTAGAGGCTGAAAGTATATTAATCAGAAAACAAACCTGAATGAAAACAGGGTGAGCTATGGTAATACAGTGAGAAACAAAAAATATAAGCCAGACAAGCCAGAACAAAATGGACTTGTCTGCATGAGCAAAACACAGATCTTCTAGCTCTGATCACATATGAACCATCTCTTTGTAATATGAAAATGAAGGCAGGATTAATGGAACAGCATAATTCTACTAGGATACAAAAGCTATTTGGTATGGAATAAAAGATAGTCTAAACAGATTTTTTATTTTTATTTTTTGAAAACTATCTTTCTCTAACCATATAACATGGCCTATTAGAGACAGAAAAGATGACACAAAGTGACTAAAAGAATATCTCCCAGAAGAACGTGTTCTCTTTCTATTCAAAGGTGTGCCTAGCATCAGAGGACAAAGCATAAAAAAGATGAAATCCACCATTACTACCTACTAATTGATGTGAGGTGGAGCAACTATACATGCTGGGAGCCATTCTAAGAGCTGGAAAATAGGTATAAAAAACCTAAACCCAAAACCAACCAAACAACCAAACAAAAAAGACCTAAGTGAAATTAAAGGAATTTAATTTGAATTATAAACCTGAAAATATTGAAATTTGTGGAGAAAAGATCAAAGACTGAGTAGTTGGTGGATATAGTGGTCAGACAGGAATCTATGAATCTGAGGAACACATAATACAGTATTGCTAGCCTGAAAGCATTCGCAAATCATCAGTCAAGTTTGGAATGTCATGAGTTTAGGGATTTTTTGATATAATGAATATAAAACTTGTTTTGTCTTTTAAAGGTTCAAAATCAAGGCATTTTAAGTCACATTTTTAAAAGGAAGTTCAGAGCCATAATATTATGTTTGAAAAGAATGAAAGCTTAAAGTCTCATTTTGCTCAGGAAAAACAAAACAAAACAAAACAAAAAAACCGTTGAATATATTTGTTGGGTGACTTGAAATAGAAGTCAAAATTTGGCAATGTAGAGATAGATTAATCTGGAAAGTACTGTAGCTGAAGAAAACTGCTGGCAGTTGGTATGTGAGAATTTGAACATAAGGTTATTTCATTTTTGTGAAAACAGCAATAATCATACACAGGGCTGAAAAAAAGCTGTAATAAGTTTTGATTTCTCATATTTGAGTAATTCACAAATAATTCCTGTTTTATGGAAAATGTATTTGTTATTCATAAATATTAGTTTAATTGCTTAGTCCTATAATTTTCAAGAAACCGATTGAACTTTTTATTTCAGCTATGCTTTTATCCTGTATGATTTGTCTCATACTATATTTTCCTTCCCTTTAGGAATAGAAATAGTGACAAGCTGTGTGCTTTTGGTATACATTTTTGTCGTGAATTCTAGAGTATCAAAAAGATATATAAAGAAGACTTTAAATAATATAAATCATAAATTAGGCTGTTAGCTCTAATTCTATAAGATCAAAAAGGTTTTACTGGCCTGGGTGACCATGTTTGACTCTGCTGAAATCAGTAGTGATCTAGACAATGAGGGTACACTACATTACACAGACTTGAGGTCTGGATCAGAAACTATATAATCTGCCTTGCAGTGGAGCCAAAAGCTTCTTAAAACTCTAACTAGCAATGGTTGCTATATGAAAGTTTTTATTTTTGTTTAGAATTTAAAAAATGTTGGGTTTAGTTCCCAGTTCAGAGTTTTTTTCTTTTTAAAATGTCTTCTTTGCATTCTAAGTTGAGGAATCCAAGCTGCTGAGACTTTTTCATCACTCTATTTCTGAATGCTCAAAATGTTTGCTAAATAATTATATATTATTTTTTAAAGGAAAAAAAAAAAAACACTCCTCTTTTCAGCTGGGGAATGAAATGTCCAGTTTCCTCCTGAAGGGCACATTTTATGGAGAAGTTATAAATCCCTGAAATTAAGTTTGTAATGGAAAATGTGACAAACTCAACTATGGCAATGCAAAAATATATTCTTAACACTTAATGCATAAAAGGCTATATATATGAAATGTATTTCCAATGTACTGCATGTTTATTACAGATTAAACACTTAGAAATGGAAAAAAACGGCACATACTCCAACTGTTTCTTAAATATTTGTTTAATATAGCTAGAAAACATTGAAAATTGTAGGACTGAAGAGTACTCAGTAAGTGTTTAAATAACATCAGATGCAATAAAATGTTTCATTTGAAATGTTAAGCAGGTGATAAAAATGTCATGTAGAATTACTATTTGGTGTGCTGCAAAATAATATAATTAGGAGAAAATGCATAAGGAAAACTTAATCACCAAAACAAAACTTGTCAGGTGTCTTTGCATTTGTTCAGGTATTCAGTGTTCTGCAGCAGGTCTTTATCTACTTTTATCTACAGCTGAGCTCAGCTGCTGTGGTACATCATGGTGGGACCAGACACTTTCATCCTAACGGGCATCAGGATATGTGAACAGTGCAGCAGCTCATGGCACACATTCCTGCCCCCTTCCAGCCAGCCTGTGTAAGCGAGGTAGTAAGGGGAATGTTTCCTCCACACCCCTTCTCAAATACGAGCAAGCCAGAGGGGACAGAAGAAGAGAAGTGAAAACAATGTGAATCTCCTGCAAGAGAAGGTGGCAAAGAACAAGAGGTGCTGACAAGGGAGATTAAAAGAAGAATATGTCTGGCACCTTTAAGCAGTGATTACACTTTCTCACTAAAAACAGAAAGGAAAAAAAGTGAATTAGAGGGACTTATAACTCCTGGGAGGTGATGCTTTGGGTGAGTAATATGGTCTGTCCACTTGTTAGACAAATGGAAAATACGTGTCTTCTACGTGTTGCCTTGTATTTATTTATTTATTTATTTTTATTAAGTTTAGGAAGGCACAGACAGGCTTGAGAGACATTTTAACACTAGGTCCTTAATATAATTTAATGTTTTTAATATAGATTATATCTGTAGGACAACAAGCATAATTTTAGAAACTAAAGTGAAGCAATTGGTATCATCAATTCATATATTCCTTCTGTTGCTAGACCTTCTGCAGTTTCTTCTCCACTGACATGCACTGTTTTTTCTTGTTCAGTTGCCTACACTTAATCACCCTTTCCATTTCAGGAGGAGAAGGAGAATCTCTTGCTCTTACTTCCTGTCCTACCAGCATCCTCCTGAATACTTGCTCCTGTTTTCTCTCAGAATACTTATTCAGCTACCTTGCCTGTGCTTGCTCGCACCAAAGAGTTACTGTGCAAGGAGAAAGGTCTTTTCTGTTTGTTAAATAATAGCCCTAGTTATTATTTTGAGAGCAGGCCTGAGTTGCTGCTACTTCCCCTATCCTTTTCCTTAAGGCATATGATGTTTTCATTGCCTTGCCATTTCTTCTTTCTCCCCAAGGTCGGTTTCATTTTCAGTGGGTATACTTAGACAAGTCTTGGATTTGATTCAGTTAAAATTACTGTATGTTTGGCCTCTGTATCATGGAAGCACAAGCAAAGCAGCTAAACACTGTGGAAAGTTGTTGTTCTGTGTTTTCCCTGGTCATGCATAAAGTTCTGCAGTGTAGAAGCCCAAACATTTTGCTTTGAATTGAGTCTGCTGGAATGATATGCCCTGTGTTCATATGCTAAACTCTGGATAAAGTACCACTGCTTCTCACTGCTCTTCCCAGTAGCTATCCTTTATGGTGGGATCCAGTCTGAGGTTCAGACTCTGTGTCTAAACCCAAGAACATTCCCAAGTGCTCTTGAATGCACGGAGAAGAAGTGCTGGTATATCTGACAGTGAAAAAGAACTCTGTCTTCTCTATTCACAGGTACCCTAAAAAAATTAAATTAGAAGCAGCTGCAAGAATAACACTTTAAAACGGCTGGAAGATGTCTGCACTGCCTAGCTGCATTCCCTCTTGGCCTTTTGGCCAGTAACCAAACTGGGCAAAGCAAACAGCTCGAAGGTGACATTTCAGTTCTCAGGCTTGGCAGAGACTCAGTGGTGTGCTGCTACAACTCTAAGTTGTTAGTCCTTTCAATAATACTGTGAGTTGTAAAGAAACGAATACAGGGAGGGGTTAATGGCTTGCCCAAGGACACCACTTGGAACTAATTAATTAATGCTCTTCATCTTTTAAAATTACTCAGGCTTGCAGAACAAGGGTTTGTTTTTCAGTCAGAACAGAATGGTGTCATTCTGTACAGCTGTGAAAGACTGTGGTGGCTGCTCGGTGCTGAAGAACCAGACCCTGCTAGGAACAATCTGGAGCAGATGTAGAATTGCAGGAATTTCAGCATCAGTCAGGCGTTAGTGTCAGGTGTTAGTCAAGGCCTCTTCACATTCAAGTTTATCTTCTGTTCATTCTGCTCCCTTCTCCTTTTGTTGGTGAAAAGAAAATGAACAAAGTCCATGCAGAAAAAGTTTCATTTCTGTACTTAATAGTTTTTCTTCAAAAACTGGTGACTTCTTATGAAATATTTCACTTGTGGCAAAAGTTTCCCGCCCTTTTAAAAATGTCTGATGAACTCAGTTATTGCTTAACTAACAGCTATCTTGGTAAAAATTTCTCTACTCAAATACTTTTGTGCAGCCTTCCAGTTTGCATTAAGCTAACCTAATTTTCTTTTGGACTCAATTTTGTTTTAAGCTACCAAAAATACAGACACTGGTGTATCATATGCTTTAAAACACTACAGGGAGAAGCAGCAACTTAGCTGTAAATAGATGGCTAGCAAGGCCTGTTTAAAAATTTTATACAACATTTTTTCATATAAAATGGAGTGATTGACTCATTACTTACAGGCAGTATTTAGGCCTTCTGTATATTTAATATTCTTTGAGAGGAATGCTGGTGGTTTAATGACGCTTAAAGCTATGGTAGAAAAAATGCCTTCACATTAAATGAACTCTCTATATGTCTTGGTTTCATTTATTCTCATTATATTTCATATTTTTTGATGATAACACTGGCTTTATATAGAGGCATGTGTATCTGTGAAAGGAGCAATATCAAAATATTGGTACTCACATTATAAACATTTTGGTACAATTCAGGAAATAGAATAGATATTTTTTTTCCTTGCTGTCATAAGGAAATTTCTGGCATTTGTAATAAACATGGCAGAGGATTACAGCGTTTCTACTTTTCTCATAAAGAATATTGGAACTATTAATTGGGAAAGCCTGAAATACACTGTAGAATTTTTTTATTTGTTTAACTAGAGTGCTAACTCAATGCCCTATTAAAACAATGGTGGTCCTTCCAGGAGTGTTAGCAGGTGTTGACAAAAGCCTTGTCTTATTCATGCGGAGCTTAGTCACCTTAAATGTAACTCATCAAGCAGACTGTGGTATGGTATATAAGAGAATTTGATATGATTAAAATAGATGCTGTTGGGTTATGACCTCTTAACTCTGTGTTTATGTTAACATGAATGGAAAGATCCCTACTGACATTTTCTTTGTCAGAACTATAATTATGAATGGAATTAGTAAATGTAAATAAGAATATTGCAACTGATGTAAGAAACACGATAAACAAATGTAAAGCAAAGTAGAATATATTTATTCAACATTTGTTCATTTAATTGACTCCTTATGGAAAATGCTTGTATAACATGCTGAACAGGTTCTGTAAGAGCCAATTTTATTTTCACAGCAGTGGATGAGATATCACTAATCACTCTGAGATACAGAGAAGTAGAGAATATAAATAGAAAAGAGGATTTTAGAAATAGAAATATTTACTTTGTGATAGTTTCTTGCATGCTTGCATTTCTTGCTTTCCTGATGATCTAGAGACGTCCCTACCCTGGCAATCACAAGATTTGACTTCTGTCATAAACTTGCCGCATGAATCTGGATGACTATAATGTTCAGCGTAGTCTAGGTGACAGAATGACTGAAAACACATTCATGACTTAGTACTGTTTCCATCATCCATAACAGTAAGACAGATTCATAAGAATACAATAAAATGGAGGTACAAATCTTCTCTGTCTAGACATGCTTAAGGTGACTCAACATCTTTGTTTCCAAACTAGGGATATATAATAATATCATGTTGCTTACTACATTAAAGGCAATTAATGAATTGATGTCTATTCTCTTACCAAATCTTGAGAAATTTGAGAATCAGGCTTCAACTGCTCACCGCAGAATGAACTAACTTTGGTCAAAATCATCTAATCATTTAGTAAAGACAACAGCTCTATCAAAAAGTTGTTCTATAGAGTAGGGAAAAAAATCTTTGTATGCTCTGTATAAAAATGTTCATTATACTTTTATTAACAGGTCAGATTAATATGGTTATAATTACTTAAGGTTTAACTTTGGTAGAAACAGAGCTCAATTCCATGTTTTTCATCATATTGGGTGGGCAAAAATGAAATGTTTGTCAGCTGTGCACTTTCCATAAAACTTAGTGGAGTGACAAAGTTTCAGACAGCCTCATTGCCCATTCTCTTAACATCTGTTTCCCCTATTTGCCCATTGTACTGAAGTCCTTACAATCAGTGCTTTAAGTGCACACAGACATATATATTAATGTACACTAGAGACAGGTCTAACCTATTAGAAATTTAGGTACAACAGGGTTATAAATGTTACTTGATACCGTATAAAGCCCAAGATACCTGACCGGCGCATAGGTTCTGTTGCTTGATGTAGTCAGGTGATAACATATGTACACTCGTGCTGCCTACTTTAGCAAGTGTCAAAAGTTCATGCTAAGTACTACATAAATTATCACCTAATTAAGCGCTGTTACGGTTTGGATTGGGAGGGAAGTGTAAACTTGATTCTCCTTGGAGAGCTATATGCAGAAATATGATGTAGAATTAATTTTACGAATAAAGGTCAAAGATCAAAGTCTGAACATATTTATTGGAAGAAGGAACTGGAAGGGAATCTTGACTTCCTTAATTAAATTCTTTTCTGCTAATGAAAACACTAAGAGGTTAATTTAATTTTATGTGTACTTCCTCATTCTGTTGTAGAGATGTCAGGAGCACTGGCCTGTTACTGGCACTATTTGTACCTTCTATGCTTTCTGAACTTCCCACTGCTACTCTTACATCCATAGTTACTGAATCATAAGTTAGGTATGCCAACAAATTTTTTTTGCCTGGGTACTTTGTAAATAACACATTAATATTGCAGTAGACACTGCTAAAATGATTTCTTTGAGATATATTCACCTGGAGGTTGGAGTTTGGGATTAAATTAATAATGCCATTATGGAACAATCTTATGTGAAGGCATTAAAGTTTTGTGCATTTATGTGTCTATCAATTTACTATGTTAATACAAGCCATCCTAATATGTTATTTGTGTGTTAGACCTGAAGAGATTGCTACTTCTGCTGGGAAAATGGTGATACTGTCCTGGCTGGCTAAGAATTATAAAATGTAGAACCTGCATCAGTCCAAACAAATGTTTAAGATCAATAATAATCTTTGGACATGTGCAAATTGAAAAGAGTCTTTAAAATATTTTTAGCTATAAATTATTTGGATATATCACACAAAATAATCATTTTCTCTCTTCTATTTGTTCCAGCAGTTTAGGTGACAATACCAGAATATTCATAATTGTAAAAAATGCCTGTTTGTGTGATTTTACCACTGTTTCCTCTAGCTTTTGGCTTATATATTTTGAAGAGGCCTAATACAGTATTGAAGGTTTGTGGTTAATGCAGAGATCTGTATGGTCTTGATTCTTCAGGTTACAATGTCTGTTAGGGCAGGGACAGCAGCCGTGTTTCATATAACTAGCAAAATGTAGCTTCAGTGGAGAGTGACATTTTCAGCCACTTCTGCAATATAACTGAAGTAAAATATGTTAATGTTCATGGTCCCTGAGAGAGAAGGAAATAGTTAAAGCTATGGAACTAAAGTAAGAAATCTGAAGTAAGGATAAGTTTTAAGAAGCACTTTGAAAGGGACTGAAGTATGTAATTTCAGGCAATAAAGAGATTTTTCTAGAACAGTCTGTGGTACTACCACCAAAAGCAACAAGGAAGCCAACATTAGCAGTATGACAGTTACAACACTGATTCAGAATAGTATAGGCTAGTTTATTTTTTCCTCAAACTAGACAGCTATCAGCTGAAGGCAGTTGAACACCTAGAGACATCTATGTTAAAACAACACATACTAGTGGAAAGACTAAATGAAGGGGGTGGGGGGGGGGTGGGGGGGAAATAGTTTAACACAAAGAAGCAAGGTAGCAAACAGTTTCTTATCCCAAAATACCTAGGACATTTCTCTGTCTCTGTATGTCAGTGGGTAGGGGAAAACACCAGCAGTGAGATAGTTTTTTGTGGCAAGCAATTTTCCACATCACAAAGATCACTGCTACCATTACTGGCAACTTAGACAGTCTTTATAAAGATGCCAGTAGCTGTGCCACTGTAGAGGCCAAGTTGCTTCCTCTCCTCCTCCCCAGGTGAAGTCTGAAGCATGTTGGCCTGTGCTGGAAAATTTATATTGGCATTACCAATGCCAGGAAGAGATTTCCCTTCCTACAGTGTGTCTGACCTAGTTATGCATTCAGACTGTTGAATGAAGGAGAGAGGAACAATTTCAGAGTTCCTGAAGACCTTCAGTGACACTGAACCATCTCAGTGCTGGTATAAGAACTTATATTTTCATTGCCTTTTATGGAGCTTTTTCTTCAGTTGGTTTTGCATGATGTTCTTTTTTATATGACTTTTTTTTTTTAACTAAAGTAACTAAAGGCACAAATTATACATATATATCTATAGGTAGAAGGAAATGTGCTTAACCAGAATGCAAGCATTGTCTAGTTGGAGATGCTGCTCAAGAACTAAGGCCAGATCAAATGGTTTTTACCACTTTACACTGGTCTTTGGTGTCAATGTATGGATGCCACAGAAAAGTGGAGTACTTTCCTTTAATTTTCCTTTAACCTTGAACTCTATGTTGCAGACTATATTATAGTGCCATAGCACCTCTACACTGCAAAATTCTCTGTTCTGATATTTTTGATATACATTAGTACCACAGAACTGAAAAGAGGAGATAACATCTACTCAAAGAGAGGATAATTAATGTCACATTAATACAAATATCTCTCTAACACTGGCATGCTAGCAGCATGGCCTAAAATGATCCCAGACTTTCCTCAGAGATGAGGCTACTTCACACGATGTTTAGAGACCACCTGAACCCATCTCTGTGGCTTCTTCTTCATGAAGTGCTGCTGACATGAGCACAGGTCAGGCAATGAGGAGAGGGCTTACCTGCCATCATTTCCCACTTTCTAAAACACTTGCACTACTGCAGCCTGATGATGCTTACCTGATCAAGGCTTGTAAATTTAACAACACTGAAGAAAAGAAAAGCATTATATTATTTTTAACAGGGTATCGGAGGTGTCCCCACAAGATACATGGTGGCACCCAGATTTCATGGAGTTCTTCAACTTTGTAGGAGCAGAATGGCATTCAGATGTAGTCTTGAGGGGACATTTTGGGGGATTATTTTGCAATTGTTTGCAAATGCTGACAAGTCCCACTTCCTTCTTATGGACTGAGGACCTGCTTTTGTTCATTACAATGTTCAGGTAACACTGACAGAGTACTCGGCAGTCACTTAACTCTTTCGTTGTGGTTAGGCTGCTCTGCTGTGTTGGTTCCATGGATGGTTAGAGAAAGAACCTGTGCTGATAAAAGAAAATCTGCTTTACCTCTGAGTTGTCCTAAAAAGCAGAAAAATCTTTGGAGGCTTTGTAGCATTCGGTTGTCCCCTTCTGAACCAGATAGAGACTTAAGATGAAGTTAATTTGATGAAATCTGGATTTCATTTACTTCAATGAAAGAACAGTTATGTCCCATCAGTTGTCTGTAGAGCATGGACTACTGGCTCTGCTATTTATTATCATTGTCATTGTGAGCTGTACATCCTGTTGCTTATGCCTTAGTTTTCTTACCTACACAGTCAAGAAGACAAGAAATTATTCTGAGGCCTCCACTTGTACGGGTTTGGAATTCTTTTGGCCAGGGAACAACAAAAAGGCAGACGACTAGTGTTCTCTGTTTCTCTTTTCTGTACGCACAAGCCAGCCAGTTGTATCAGTTGTAAGTTTTTTTAAAAGACAGACTGGATGATGAGCAAGTATGATGACATGAAAGAAACTCCACCATCTGCTCCTTCAAAGTCTTAAGCAAAGAGGAACACACATGCCTCAAGACTGAATTTGGTTTACAGATCTTTCAGTTCCTCAGCTGAAAGCTTACGATCAGTCAGTGTGCTAGAAATCCGTACTGGACTCACAGCCAGTGTGTCTGCAATGCTTCTTTCAGCAAACACAAACTGAGTTTAAGGGCCTGGAAGGCAGCACAGCAATTCGCTGGCCCAAAAGCAAAAATAAACCATGCACAGTATGTCACATTAGCTCTTAACTGTCTCCAGGAAGTGAAATGTTTGACAGGGAAATATATTTGTTTGTGGCCTCGCTTGATTCATGTTTCAGGAAAAGAATTGAAGTCATACCCCCAATGGAGCACATCCATCCATCAAGGGGAGGATACTGCAGCATACAGGATGTCATCTTTCCGCAGCCTCCTCCCTGCTTCCCTGTGGAGGCAAAGGACCATTCAAGTGAAGGAGGCTTTAGAAAAGAGGTGCGATTTTAATTTTTTTTTTTTTTATGTCCAACACCAGCAGGAGTGTTTTAGATGGCATAAGAACAACATCTTGCTGGAAAGAAGGAGATTCTTCCTGAATTCTTTAAGAAAAAGTGGCATGCCTCCCTAATCTTTATTCCTTATCCCCTGAGGATATGCTGCTGACTTTTTTCAAGGCCTTGCATGCATCATGGCTAACCTGATGAACCAGACATCTAGGTCTGGACTGTCACTTACTCCCAATGTAGATAGCAAATGGTGTGACTCTGTGTGGAATAAAATGGATGGGATCAGGATGAGTTAGGTGTAGAAATCTTTCCGTATTACGAAGGGATGAGTTCATTGTGGTGGATCTCTTCCTTTTGCAACTAAATTTCCACTCCCCGTCTCCTCCTAGGAAAAGTGCAAAAATATTAGTAGAAACTTGTGCAGATTTAGTATAAATAAGGAACAACTCCATAAGAAAGTCTGTGGAACTACCCTCACATAAAAGATGTATGCCAGAAGAAACTGGGTCTAGGCTGTACTTCTAGAAGGTGGTTTATAAAATACTCTTGATACAAATCTATAATGCACACAATCGAGTTTCTAATTTCAGATTTGATTCTTTATATGTTTTCTCTATGTCACTGCTGTATTTTTCAAGGATGCTCTCTCAGACTAACCTCAATGGTAGCTTTCCTGAGAAAGAAAATAAAACTTATTCTTAAACAAATAAGTAGCATGTTTAGAGAGAGGTTGAATGGATATGCTAATGTACTACTCCATGAGCTATTGGAACCTCTCTTTTTCTTTCTTTGTCTCACCTTCAAATTCTGCTAGTTTTTCCTTTCTTTCTGACATAGAGAGTATCAGAACATTGTAAGAAACCTGCAATTGAACTCTTATTTTATTACCTTTCTAAACTGCTGCGATTCAGAATATTTATTTATTTATTTATTTATTTTGATGAGGGGGTTGCTCCAGAAATTCATTAAAGATGTGAGTGTTTGTGTTTTTGTGCCCAAAATACTTCCTTAGCTATTTTAAGTAGGCAAGCAGGTATGCTAAAGGACTAAAAATAGATATTTAAAAATACTTGACCTCAAATTACCAATCCATCAGCAGCAGAGGGTAAAAGGGCCTTTAAAGGGATCTTTAACTTGCATCATACCCCAAGCAGAACCTCAGATTTATAGGCTTGTGGTTAAGGCACATCTAGACAGAGCTGCTACCTCAGCTAGCATCACAAGAGGGGCCACATATATTTCAGGTTTCTTGTCATGGGTGTTGCAGGTCTCAGCATAGCACAGGAGTTTCCAGACCGTTCTTAATGAGACAGTACCCTTCACAAAGGCTGTCGTATGGATCACAATTGTGGACATGGCAATAATTGTGTTTCTATACAATGTTAGTAAAATGGGCACCATGCAGAAACATGTTCCCTTTTGAAAAACACTAATCCCACCCCCAACTTGTTCTCTTGCCTTTATTTACTCCCTTTCAGCTCTTCTGTATTTTCCACATCTGGGCACAGGGAAGGAGCCAGCTCCTTGAGGTTAACCAGTTCTCCATGAAGCAACAGGAACCGGACCACAGCTTGGGCACCTCAGCAGGCGGAGGTGCCTGCTGCTCCTCTGAAAGGAGCATCACATGGAGAATTAAAGAAGGGTGTGTTCTCGCAGCTGCCGGGTGCTATCAACACTAACCAGCAGGATGATGTAGATTTTGACTGCCCTGTGCCAGATGGCAGCATTTTGATACTCCAGTCTTCATTGCAGGTCTGTGCTCTGTGGTTATGGCAGGACTTCATCCTCAAATAATTGCTCATTTTTCTGAAATTTAGGCACGGCCTGAACTTATTTGGATATTTCAAGCTGCAAGTTTCAGCTGAACCCATAAGCAGGAATTGGATTTAAGCAATAAGGAGAGCTTTCCCCAGGTATGTAAAAGCTAGGCAGAACAATGTAGTGTTCACAGGCAGTTTGCTCCATGATGAATGAAAAAAAGAACTCTGTTGCTGCATGCCTTATACATTGCAATGTACATCTGCAAATATATATAAAGTCAGAAAATTCTTTGAATGCTTATGCTCCGTGTAAACCAAAATGTCCTGTCTAAAGTCATGATAAGTGCAGAGGATTATTCAATAATAGTTTATGATTTTAGTTTTAATTTGCAACTTAGTACTGCAGAGAACTTGATCTCTTAAGGAGAGTTTATGGTCTTAAGATCAAAACCCAAATCCATTTTAAAAATTTGTGTTTGTGACCCTTCCTGTTCTGAAGACAAGCAATGCTTCATTAAAAAGGCAAATACCTCCATGAACACAGAATATGTAAATCTATGAGCTTGTTTTTATCTTACACTGGGAGTGATATCCAGTCTTGAAAGACACTGGGGTAGAGAGGAGGCTTGCCAGACATAGATGATGACATAAAACAGCAAAGCAATAGTCTGACATAAGGGCAGGCAATGTTTGGGGTTTTGCTGAGCAAATGTGTCTTGGCTTCATATGGAAATACAGTCTTACTGGCAGGACATGGTTAGCTGAATTTTGGTGGTCATATAGGGCTGCAGGGGGCTGGATTGGAGGTTATTTTTGTTTCTAAGTGGGACAGCTTATTTTGCCGTAAGTTCTCCTATTCCTTTGTCAGTGGCCTCAGTGTGTTGGGTTGTATGTCTTAAATGCTGGAAGTGATTAAGAAAATGAATTCAACGATCCTCTTCAGGGCTTCTTTCCCTGTAGCAGAAAGTGAGAATACTGTTACACGGAGAAAGTCATCAGTAGTGATGCTTACTTGCTACACACAAAATATTTTCAGTGCATGTCTCTCCACTAACTCAACCACTGTTTTCAGGATGTTTTGTGACACCACAAAGCAGCTGTTCTTTACTCTTCTGACTAAGACATTTATATTCAACCCTGACATTTTAATCTAATAAAAAAAAAATCTTTTTACCTCCTTGCAGTATAAACAGAGAACCTCTATATAATGGGCATCTGTGGAATATGGAATTAATCCCACTAGTGCGGAAAAACCTTCATAACTCTCTTGCGACTTCATCACTCTTTGAGTTATGAGGTCTTCCTCTCACTTGTGGGATAAAGTCCAAATCCCACAGAAGCTTATTATGTGTCCACTATTTATTAAGACTTCATCGTTTAAAACAAAACACTTAAGAAAGACACTGGGAAACATTAAAATCAAAGAGGTTTCAGTCTGAGGAATAGTTGTATTTGAAGGTTTTTCAAAGTAGAGAAGAAAAAAATCATTTTAGTTCTGATAACCACTGAACTTGCTGCTTCTGCTTATTTTTTTTCCTTTTTTTTTTTCTTTTCCTTTTTTTTTTTTTCTTCTTTTTCTCCATGGAGAGATTCTGAATGTTTTTCCTTTCTTTCCGACAAGATTTTATAAATCTTTTAGTATCCTTGTGAAGACTTCACTTACTTTCCTCTGCCTTGCAGTCCAGTGACTGGAGCCATTAACCATGAGTGAGAGCCTTTGTTCCCTAGCCTACTACAAAGTGTATATATTTGCTGTACCTTGACATTCAGAAAGCCCTTTAAATGACACCCACTGTTTTGCAGAAGTGTAACATAACACAAATGTACTAGCTGAGGCTTAATCCTAGTAGTACTTTAGCAGTTCTAACATTTTGTACCGAGGTTGTCTTGGAGTTAAGAATGTTTGAGGCACTTTTCTTCATTTCTTCCTACTAGAAAGAAATAGCTGTTATCACCTATATAATTCTCTTCTTCCCTCGCATAGATGTAATTAGTTCTCTAAACAGTTGTGAGAAATAAGGAACTTAATTTTATAGCTGGGGAAAATGAGGCAGAGGATTTTTTTTACTGGTCTGGTGTCATTCTGTCATATCAGTGACAGATCTGGGATTAGAAGCCAGAAGATGCTGGCGGCCAGCCCTGAGCTCAGTGCGTGGTTCCCATGGTAAAGTTAGCCAATGTCATGCACTAAAATAGACATACACTTTTTCATCATCTTGTAATGGTGAGATGAGAATATTGAAATGTACATACACTACAGATGGAACAGATCTTGCATCAGTACCTTTCTGAATGTTGTCAGGTACCTGGAGCTGCATGCACCATGCTCACTTTCTGCTGGTGCTGAAGTTAGATGGAAATCACAACACCATTAAAAGATGTGTGCCTGGAAGCATGATGATGTTGGACCTTTTTGTACCTTGAAAAGAAATGTTAAGGCAAGAGACCAGGCGTCCTCTGGGAGAAGTGGAGAATACAAGAGGATTGCTCTACCTGTTGGAAGATTGTGGACATGTAACAACATTTTTTGTCTCTGAATAAAAGTCTGATAAATTTAGATAAATTTCAGGGGAGTAGCCAAATTATGTGTGCATTCTTGAACTTCAGAAAAAATCTATTCACTTGTTCACATGTTCTTTCAGTTAATCACTTTTCTTTCCTTAGCCCTGATAGAGAAAACATGGTCAGAATTTAAGGCAGGAGAATAAAGAACAAACAGCCATAGCTACTGTTTTTAAAAAAGCTGAGGACTACTAGATTCTCACCCTAGTGAGAACTCAGGATGGGCCTCCTTTTATGAGAATCCGTAAGATTTATAGTGAAAAATGTATGGCCAGTCAGAGTGCTTCTAGCTGATGACAGATCTTTCTGCTCAGCCTTTGCTGCTGAGTGGAACTGAATTAGCACAAAATGACCCTTTTATTCTGCCATACATTGGATTTATATTCACAGGGGCAGCTCCTCAGTAGGGGTAAATTGTCTTAAATCTTTCAAAGGACTTGAGTTCTGCTGTTTAAGGTTTGATCCCAGCAAAAGGTGAGCACATGCTTACAAACTATATGACTTTGTCTGTGAAAGCCACTCTTCCTATGTGGCACTTCCAATCTAAGTTCCTTGAATTCTTTCAGTCAGCTTTTCGACAACATGAAAAAGAATTTTAACCCACTGTAATGGATGCTACTGTAGCCTAGAGGTAATTGTGTTTTTGATACAGTTCTTTTTAGGTGTAAAAAGTTTTGGGATGCAACTGAGATAAAATTTTCATTTGTATTTTGAAATTACTTAGCCACCTCTAATAAATTCAAAAATGTTGCCATTATTTTGAAGAATTTATTATATTTACGTTCACTTTAAAATAAATCTAGGACTGATCTGTTGACAGTGGTCTTTATTATTATTATTATTATTTTCTTTTGTTCTGTGCATAAACAGGTCAGCAGGAAAAAGCTCAGGTTTTGGACGAAAAGGACAGAAAAGACAAGCAAAGTGTGGACTGCAGAAGCAAAGTGAAGAAAAAGGTGATGAGAGTGAAACAAGAATGTAAATCACATTTTTTATGAGTGGCCACCCGGACGACAGAGTGCAGAAGCAGACTGGGTTGTTGTGAGAAATAACAATGAAGAGTGCACATGTAATAATACAAAGTGCCTAGGAGAGGGCTAGGGCTGGGACCGGAGCAGTGGTGGGGAAGGCTATCCTAGAGCAGGGCTGGGAGCAGGCTCATTGCTTACACTGCCTCCCACTACCTTTTTGATCCCTCTGCCCCCCCTTCTTTGTTTCTTAAACAAGGTTGATTTTCCTAAGGATGGTCCAAAAAGGCACCCTCTTGAACAATAAACACAAATGACTGTGGTAGTCCTGTCAGCTTTGGATCTTTGTAAAATAGCCAGTGATCCACAACACTTTCTGGAATTGATTTCCCAGGCTTTCCCCCTACCTTCTCACTGACAGGCTGGAAAAAAAAAAATCCCCTACCACCATCGGTGAATGCTATTCATTTTCCCATTATTTTGAATTCTTACATGCAAAGAGTCCTAAAGAGCTGTCCCTTTGAAGCAAAGGTGATTTTGCTACTGAAGGAGTAACAAATCAAGCACTATGCTCACAGACTCTTACATTTTGAAAAGAACACTTCCAAATGATTAAATAGTTATGCATGGCAAGGGCTTGAAACTTTGATGATTTATTCAGAGTCCATAACCTATAGCAAAATATAAATTTTTGTTAATAGTGGCATAAATGTAACATTCTCTCCTTCTCCTCCCTCCCTCCTTTTTTTCCTAAGTGTAGGACTTCCAAGATTTTTGGAAGAAAAAAAAGCATCTGTTTTTCTGTATGTTTGCTTTTTTTATAGACTTCATAAATCCAGCAAGCTTCTATTTGGACCACTAGGCCCTTTCAATAGAAGCATGTTTTCACTGGGATTTCCACATTCATAATTATTCCTCTCGTTTCTCTGCTGTGAGAAGACAAGCCGTTATTTCATTGCTTTGGGGAAGTTAATAATATGGTAGGCAAAACATCAGGAAAAATTATAATGAATGAACCTATACAAATTGTAGGGAAACACATGCTGCTGTTATAAAATGTTCCCATCATAAATCCTAGAAAATCACTCTGTGCACAAGTGAATAACTTTTTAACACATAAACACTCAATTAATTAAAGGTAATATACTATATATGCTCAAACTAGTGTGACACAAAAAGGACAGATTCAAATAATGGCATTCAAGATTGTGGGCCCAGTCATGTCTGCCACAGTCCTCCTAAGAGATTTAAGAATTATAACACTCCAAGGTAAATCTCTTCTATACCTGAAATGAAAATGAAGTTCTCAGCCTCAGTATTGCAATACCATATTACTGCATTCACTTAATACATAAATGGGAATCTCCCTACTTTTTTCCTCACCTTATTTCATACCACATACTGAATGTTTCCTCGGCGTCATGTATGTCACTGTTCCCTCCTCCTTCTACCTACTTACTCTTACTTATTGGTATTTCTTTCAGCTTACCAAGATTCTTGGGAGATTATTCAATGTAAGTGATTCTCCCCCTCTACTTTGCTCTCATGAGACCCCACCTGGAGTACAGCATTCAGCTCTGGAATCCCCAGCACAAGAAGGACATGGACACATTAGGATGTGTCCAGACGAGGGCCACAAAGATGCTCAAAGAGCTGGAGCACTTCTGCTATGAAGACAGGCTGAGGGGGTTGGGGTTGTTCAGCCTGGAGAAGAGAAGGCTCTGGATAGACCTTATAGCAGCCTTCTGGTACCTAAAGAGGGCCTACAGGAAAGCTGGGGAGGGACTCTTTGTCAGGGAGTGGAGGAATAGGACAAGGGATAGTGTCTTTAAACTAAAAGAGGGAAGGTTTAGATGAGATATAGCAAAGAAATTCCTCACTCAGAGGGTGGTGAGGCACTGGAACAAGTTGCCCAGAGAAGCTGTGGATGCCCCATCCCTGGAAGTGTTTAAGGCCAGGTTGGATGGGGCTTTGATCAATCTGGTCTAATAGGAGGTGTCCCTCTCCATGACAGAGGGGTTGGGACTGGATGGTCTTTAAGGTCCCTTCCAATCCAAACCATTCTATGATTCTATGATTCTATATCTCCCATAAGAATTGCATTACTTGCAACGTTAATTTATTGATATTGATATTGATATCGATATTGAGAGCCATGTTAGTCAGAATTTGCTGGAACTATTTTAAAAATGCTCTTTTAATGTGTTTTTATCTCTCTAAGAAGGGAGAGAGAGAGAGAACAAACTTTGAAATGTTTTCAGTTTTGATGATATTTTTGTCAAGATCAGAGACTTACCAGCTGTAGAAAAATAACCAACTTGTACTCACATATGAAAGTAAAAAGCAAGGTTCAGTTCCCTGTTGCAGAGGTTATTTAGTTTTCTTTTAAGTGGAAATAGCTCCTACAAAAGCCTCTAAGAGCAACCCACCAAAAACTAGCTAAAAATAGTGACTTGAATCTTGAAAAGTAGTGACTCTTATCTTATGACTCTTGCATTCAAGAACTGTTATGTTCAAATACCTGCCTGAAGTTAAATGATATTGCTAGACTTCAGAAAAGCATTTGACACCACCTCCCACAGTATTCTCCTGAAGAAGCTGGCAGCCCACTGCTTGGACAGGTACACTCTTTGCAGGATGGATGGCCAGGCCCACTGAATCCATCCAGTAAATCCATCTGGCAACTAGTCAGAGAGTAGTCAGGCATTGGAATGGGTTGCCCAGGGAGGTGGTGGAGTCACCGTCCCTGGGGGTGTTTAAGGAAAGGTTGGACCTGGTGCTTAGGGACATGGTTTAGTGGTTAATACTGGTGATAGGCGGACGGTTGGATCAGATGATCCTGGAGGTCTTTTCTAACCTTTATAATTCTATGATTCTATGATTTGGGCAAGTGTCTCTCTATGCTTTCACAGAAAAAAAAAAGGAAAAGAAAAGAAAAGAAAAGAAAAGAAAAGAAAAGAAAAGAAAAGAAAAGAAAAGAAAAGAAAAGAAAAGAAAAGAAAAGAAAAGAAAAGAAAAGAAAAGAAAAGAAAAGAAAAGAAAAGAAAAGAAAAGAAAAGAAAAGAAAAGAAAAGAAAAGAAAAGAAAAGAAAAAAGAAAAGAAAAGAAAGAAAAGAAAAGAAAAGAAAAGAAAAGAAAAGAAAAGAAAAGAAAAGAAAAGAAAAGAAAAGAAAAGAAAAGAAAAGAAAAGAAAAGAAAAGAAAAGAAAAGAAAAGAAAAGAAAAGAAAAGAAAAGAAAAGAAAAGAAAAGAAAAGAAAAGAAAAGAAAAAGAAGGAAAACGTTTTTACTTTTACTCTCCACTACTCTTTTTTTTTTTTTTTTCTCAGTTTTTACATAATTGGAGTAGTTATATGTTTATCCCCTTTCACATCACTTCTGTCACTTCTGTGATGGCTAGGTCTAATAAGAAATGAAGTTTCCACAAGATACAGCAAGTATTTGATATGAAATTAAATTATATTATTTAAAAAAAAAAAAAAAGGTAAGTGAGAACTAAGGCTATTGTCCACTTCTCCAAAGTAATGGAGTAATAGCTAAAAGTGATAACTGGGGGTATTTTGGGTGTGATCACTCATTTGGAATTGATTTAACACACCTAAGCATTCTGTCTGAGGACCAAATCAGAATGAGTAAGCTGCTTCTATCACCCCAAAACCAAAGTATCATGTGAATTAAGGATTTGTTATGTCAGCAGAAGTTACTTTTAGAGAGTGCCAGTAATGGACTGAACTTTGCTCTTTGATGAGGTTATTCATGTTGAGTAGGCGGTGGGATAGGCTAGATAATGAAGCACATAAGTACACACATCTGTCCTTTCCAACTGATGCTTCTCCAGTTGATGGTAGACCTCTCAAAACATTATCCACAAGTGCTTCTTATCTTACCCAAGTGTCCTGGTTTCAGTTAGGACAGAGTTAATTTTCCTCCTAGTAGCTGGTAGGGTGCTATGTTTTGGATTAGAATGAGAAGAGCGCTGATAACATGCTGATGTTTTAATTGTTGCAGAGCAGTGCTTACACCAAGCCAAGGACTTTTCAGCTTCTCGTTCTGTCCTGCCAGCGAGCAGGCTAGGGGTGCAGCAGGAGCTGGGAGGGGACAGACCCAGGACAGCTGACCCAAACTGGCCAAAGGGGTATTCCATACCATCTGACGTCATGCTAAACAATATATAGGGGTGGCTGGCCGGGGTGGGGGGCCGGCTGCTCGGGGATAGGCTGGGCATCGGTCAGCAGGTGGTGAGCAATTGCATTGTGCATCACTTGTTTCGTACACATTATTAGTAGTAGGACTATTATCATTATCATTATTATTATTAGTATTATTGTTATTATTATTTTCCTGTCTTAATAAACTGTCTTTATCTATCTCAACTCACAGGCTTCACTTTCCCGTTTCTCTCCCCCATCCCAGAGAGGGAGGGGGGAGGGTGAGCGAACGGCTGTGTGGTGTTTAGCTGCTGGCCGGGTTAAACCACAACACCAAGGTACAGTAATGTCTTCTACCACAAGTGAGTCCAGTAGAGCAGACACCACTCATGGCCTCCCCAGAATTACAGGGAATCCAAGGTGAATCCTTAGACATCCTACAAGAAGAGTGTGGGTTGAGAATAATTAATCACCTTAATAGTTCTCACT
The DNA here is from genome assembly GCF_964034855.1 of Anser brachyrhynchus. Classification (NCBI taxonomy): domain Eukaryota; kingdom Metazoa; phylum Chordata; class Aves; order Anseriformes; family Anatidae; genus Anser; species Anser brachyrhynchus. Next base: position 64,550,222 of record NC_137698.1, read on the forward strand.
TCATATTCTCTTTTTAATCTAAGTGTACCATGTTAGTTTGTAAACCATTCAGGTTAATAAAGACAGATCCCTATTCAGTATGATGGAAAAACAATGAGCCTGAGTGCATACCTGCTGGCCTCAGTGAGTATGATTATAGATTAGGAAATTTCATACTAAATTACTGGCAAAGATGTAGAGCCTACAAATGAACCCACATGGTCGGCCACAGCTACTTTAAATGATTCATAAGCATTTATTCTATTTAAAGGATTGTTGGTTGCTATAAAACTTTATCCTGTTAAGCCTTATCCTTCACTTACGACATTTGAAGTCTAGTTCTAAAAATTTATGTCTTCCATTACTCTGTCCTTATTCATCATATTTTGTAATTGCAGTCTCAAGAGCATCTATTTTTAGCCATGGAAGTTATCTTACATAGGCATGTTACCAAATGAAGTCTATTTTCATGCCAATTTAACACTCTGTCCCCAAAGAATTTTTTAAATCAAAAGGAGACCGGTGCTGACATTAGCCACTAGCAAATCTGTAGTGAAAGAATTGTTTCAGTCTAGATTTTGTCAGTTGGTGATTACTGAGGAACCAAACCTCTGGGAAGTTTAGTCCTTTGTCTCCTTTTTAATCTGTGGTCTTCACAGTGACCTATGATCATAACTTCCCCATTTTATTTCTTTGTTATGTGGAACTTGATAACTGATTAGTTGCTGGTGGTACACTTTGTGTATTGCAATACTCACTGCAGTGTTCATTTATTTTGTTCTTGTCTTAAAAAAATGGCTGGTCAGTCTCTGTTAAAATTAATGTAAAATTCAGGCCTGGCAAATTCATATTCTAATAAGTAGTTTCTAGAATGTGACAAACAAGTGAAACCAGAAAATAAAAATGGAAATCACTCTATAATCTTTACTTCAATATTTATCAACAATGTCACTTTAAAATCACATACCATATTTTTATTATATTTTTCCTTTTGAATTTATCATTAATATACCGATAATCATAAAGACCCTTTAAAGAACATTTTTTTAAAAAAAGAAAGTGTCAAAAACAACAAAAAAATGAGTTTATTATAAGCTGCACTGGTGGCACTTGCTTCATCTTACAGAATTCTGCCATTTAAAAGGTAGGTATCAGATGCTTTTTGAATAGCATTAAACAACAGACCTTCAGGATGAAAAGAGAAAATACTAGGTTAGAAGTCAATAAAACTGAAATGAAATAACTGTAAGAATTTTAAGTACGTGATATGATTACCTGTTTGGAATTTATTTAAGCCTTCTGTCTGATCATCAGGCCAATGTATATATATATGTATATACACACGTATATATGCTGCCTTTGATGCCCAACTGCCTTGTTCAAGCCTAAATTGGAGTCTCCCTTTGCATTTTGTAGATATACCCTATATGAGCAACAAGTGTCTGTGTACTTCTGGCTTTGGGCAACGTCTGAAGAGACAGACCCTACCTACAAAACAAAAGTTTTATACATAATGCATACATGTGTACACATGTAGACAATAACAGCAACACTGCTGTAGAACAGGAGGAGAAAAGGAAAGGAAAATAAACCACCCAAACAGGAATAAATGTGACTGGAATTGTCCAGATGCACATATTTGTCAACTGAGAACCTGCCCTCTGGTCATCTCCTTGGAAAAACCTCCTGATGAGATGACTTGCTATGGATTTGTGAGGCAAAAGCTTCAATGGAAAATAAAATCTGGCTTCTGCTGTCAAGGCTGAGGCTCTTTCCACTTAGCCACTGGCATGACCTCAATGGGAGCGGAGCTGAAAGTCTTCCTGGGTCAATGCATAGAGCAGCTGCTGCTTGCTTGCTGCCTTCCCTCCCATCCTCAGAGACTACCTGCCCCTCCACCCAGCCCCAGGCAATAACGCCTGCAAGGATGACACATCTCGGCAGTCCCTGGTGCCAATGACCAGGCACTGGAAACTCAGCTGTTCCGAGCAGGATCTTACTGTGGCCTTTTCTGCCACAAAAGATCAGATTGAACTGGGGCTGACATTGTCCAGAGCTAGAATAAAACGTTTTAGCAATAAAATCTTCCTGCAGAACATATATAAATACCATTCAAAATCCCTCCTCTGGGCAATGTAACAGATTCATCTACCCCAGTTGAATGGATGGTGAAGTATTTCCTTATTCTGCACTCCAAGTCTCCAAGGTGAGCTCAGATACCAGACTGATGGACAGTGTCTCAAAGTCTTTTACAGTGTCCCCTCATACAAACATTTCAGATAAAATTTGAGATTTTGAGGTGCATAATTATTCAGTAAATTTTCAGAGTACAAATTAACAAATATATTGCATTTGCCCATATGGTGGCACAATAAATATTATAAAGCGCAAATTGTGCTATTTCCAAATCTAAGTATTGTACTCACAAGAATATAGCACATCAGAGCTTAACAGTTCTGTTGGAAGCAAATTTTCTTCTTGTTTTAAAGAACATTTATAATGATTTCAATTGCTTTCTTTTTACAGTCTTCCAACTGGTCCCAAAGGCAACTTTTTCCTTATTTAGTGTCTCCAAGGTTCCTTGAGATGCTTGGATGAGTGACCCTGTGTAAGTGCCAAAGATTATTTTATTCACTGAATTTCAGAACATGGAAAACGTCCTGTCTGGCTATGCAGTGGCTTGATTTTTGGTCATCACTAAGTAATTTTTATGTAGTTTGGGGAGAAGGGCTTTTTGGATTGGGTCTGATGTTCAGTGACCTGCAGAGTATTACTGAAATATTGAACATAATATACTATTATGTCACAGAAAACGTATGTGTACATAAGCAAATGCCAGTTACACCTATATTATTAAATTAAACAAAGCTAAGAAACTTCCTGGATACTGGAACTCAGACATCTATGCTGCTAAACTGCTGGAACAGTCTCTGGATGGTTTTGGCCCTAACCAGCAAGCACTTTCCCAAGCAGATCCTGGGTTCAGTCTGAAATGTAGCAAAGGTCCATGACTAGTAAGGAATTTGCATCTGGTCACCATTTATTCAAAGGCTAAAAAATTTATAAGTACAGACTCAGACCAGCTACATACATGTTTACAGTGTCAACATAATCCTTATATAAACTTGCATATTGGCTTCAATGTTGTTTGCAAGCCATACATTGGAAATAAGTATTTCATTTTTCACACTTTTTGATGAGCCAACCAACACCTTCCTTCTCTTCATTGCGGTTACCTGGGCTAACTGAGAAACAGAATATGCTTTTCCTTAGTTCAGTATTTATCTGATAAGGGTTGATAGTGTTTGTGTGTGTATTTGAAATAAGGACTACCCTAAATTCTGAGATGAAAACATTATAGTGATAGTTGCATGCACAGTCAGTAAATTAGTAAACGATTATACATGATTGGTATATACTAACATTTGTTTTGTAAAAATATTTCAAGACAGACTTTTTTTTTCTTTTTTTTTTTTACCATTAGACTGTAACCACCACTTGTGAGTAGGAAATTTTGAGTGTCAAGACATAACTGCCTGTCTTGTCCATGAATCTTATTTGGTCCTGTTAAATCTGAGAAAACAGAAGCAGAAGAAATGACATTGTACTTCATACAAGTTCTGTAAAGGAGATAAACTCACTTAGCTACTTTACAGTCAACCATCTCAGCTGAACTCAAATACAATATTGGTATGGTAAACTGAGTGTGCAACTACATTTCCAGTCTCACGCGTGTGTCTGTCCAATATTTACAGAGATAATGGAGCAACCATGTCCATGGAGGAATTACATAATCTAGTACAAAGTCCTACCATTTGTAGACAAAAGAACGAGAAGCTGAGACCACTGAAAATGATCATTGTAGATTAGTTTTCACATAACTGGAGGGTGGTGAAAAGTGATGTCAGAAAGATCCCTCTCTGAGCAAAATGTAAGGTCCTTATTTACAGAATCTTAGCTATGACTTCCTCATCAGAAATCAGGTTCTTATGCCCATCTTGTTATAATAAAATTTTCTGAAGTAACTGATGTGTCTTTAACCATAATTTAAGCTAATTTCAGTTTTTGTTTGATAAGCTAATAGGAATGTACTGGTAGAATAAAACAGAAGATTCTGATGAATCTGCAATTGTGTTCAATTTACCATTTTTCATATTTCAGAAACAGAAATGATACTGAAAACCAAGCTCAATGAAGGTTCTGCTGGTAGTGCCAGAGGCAACTAAGTCTTTGTTCCTGCCTGTCAAAAAGTTAGATACTTTTTTTCAGAATATTGTAAAATTCTGAAGGAGAAATCAATGTGGTTGGTATGTGTGCATACTTAAACCAGAATAAAGAATTTATCTCCAAATGCTAACATTTAGATGCCTATATATATATATATATAAAGAAAAGTAGCTGCTTTGTGGAAAAAAGGATGAAACCCCAATTTTCTCTCACAAAACAAGGTTTCATTGTAAGTTAAAGCTTTTATTCATATTTTACTTGTCATCCAATATTGAAGATTGGTGGTTATAATAATAATTAAATGCTTTATTGATTCACATCTAATATTTATGGAAGCTAGCAATGGTGATAGTAAGGATCCTTTTGAACAAAGGAAAACAAACATCAAGACCCATGTAGATACTAGGGGTGAAATTCTGGTCTCATGGAAGTAAATAGTAAAACTCCCATTGACTCCAATGGGGTCAGGATCTCTTCGCCTTTCCCTCCACCCCCAGTGTGTAACCACAGCTGTGCTTTTGCTAAGCAGCATGCAAGAACAACTTATGAATCACATCTGGTGACCCTGTTTGGCATCCCAGCAGAGAAAACATCAGTAATATTAACCCCTTTGTTACATAAATTAAAACAAAGAGACTTTTGGACCCCTTGGATAATGTAAAAACTATGGGAAAAAAAATAAAGAGGGTCTAAAAAGGTTTTAGAAGAACTTAGAAGCAGGGCCACAGAAACACTGAGAGAGAAAAGCTGCTGAGGCCTTGTAATTGAAAAATTTAAGAATAAACAAATTTTTTGTTCTCTTTTAGGTTCAGTTGCCAATGTAACTTGATAAATTTCTTTGGTTTGTTTCCACTTGTTCTCACTGACGCAAGCTGGCAATAGCTTTTGTAGAATTTCAGGCTCTCTTGAGTCAGTGTCTTGATCTTCAGTCAAAACCTCTTCATTTTCCAAGAACCTCTTAATTTTCCATTTCCTGTTTGGCAAAGCTTAAAACCATGTCCAAAAGCTATATTAGCATTTTTTCACCTGAGACAGTGGAATTTCCACCATCACTGGGCTTATATCCCTTTCTGTCTTTGGAAGCTATCTTGTAAGAAAAGTTAATACCCAACCCCTCCTCTTTTTCACTTTTTTTTATTTTTTTTTTTTTTTTTTAAGGGTGTGTATATGTATTTTAGTCTGGGGAGGAATTTCACAACAGTCTGAAGTTTAAATCATAGCTATCTATCTCTTGGGCTAAACGAGCATTTTGGATATAAACATTCCCAAAACGAGGCATTTGTTATCAGAATCTAGAATGCAGCACTGTACTTTCTCATTGACGAGGCATTTAACAGTAGCAGTAAAGAGACAAATTCCTGCATTTTAATCCCACTATAAGACTTTCGGATAGTTATTTAACATATATGATTTGTCTGATGCAGATAATTTTAGGGGAGATTCTGAAGCCAATGAGGACTACAGAGAGCATTATGGACCATAATATATAAAAGCATGTCAGCCTGGTTCTCTTGACATCATTGGAGCCGTTGCCTTCACATTGCCCTCATTTATTCTATTTAAACAAATTACAGCAGCTTCCATAATATGTTAATTATATCTCTGGGATGAAACACTCTGATTTAGCACATGTGCCAAGCTATATGAAGTCACAGAGCTGAAGTCTACAGGAAAGTCATCATCCACCAAAATCACTGGAGTACTGTAAACTATAACTGACTGCATATTGGCACATTAAACATGCTTGGTTGAAGTAGTTCCTCTAAGTGTTTGATCTTTTAGTCACCTTTATTGAAAATGCTATTGTTTCTGTTGTTTGTGAACATCTGGGTCCTCTCTAATGGGATCAAGGCCAGATTCTCAAAGATATACAAGTATTTAATCTGGCTACAATCAGGTTCTTTAGAACAGTACTTCAATAAAGAAATACTTAATTACAGCAATAAACTGAAATAATTTAATTTCTGTAAGTCCAGGAAAGCAATTAAAAATGCAGTGACAGTTATCTTCCAAACATACAATAAGTAACTAATCGGGGCTTTCTTCATGCTAATACATTAATGTGAGATAAAAGTAAGAAAAAGTAGACATGATCAACAAATGAAATGTGAAATTAAAAAGACTGTTTAGAATGGTTAGTAGGAGATGCCTGTGTTTTGAATATCTGTGAATGACATTTTTCTATTTGTATGACAAGTACTCAGAGAGCACTGGGATGTCTTGTATATATATCCATATATAAGGATATGGAGAACAATTGCTTATAATAATGAAATAATAACACTCTTTCATAATAATGCAGAGGAATTCAATGAATACAGAAGTCAACGCAAGAAGAATGAAAAGAATATATGCAGAAAAATGTTTCTGCTTATAAGAATACTAGTGTAGCTCACAAGTTACTATTAAATCATTAAAATAATATTGAGCGATGTTGTTGCAGAATTTCACACCAACATTATATTTTTTCCTCAACATTTTCAAACCTATTGCCCTGCAGAGAATTTTGATATTGGAACTCAGTTCAGTTTGAAAGCACATGCTACAGTTTTAATAACCTATGACAGAATTTCCTATCGTGCAAAAACGTACTATTAATATTGAAGTGTGAAGTGTCAGCAGGCACAAACAGGGCAACCAAGGCTAATAAATGGTTGTAATGGGGCATTTCAACTATCTGCACAGAAATTCATCCTTTGCAATGGGAGATTTAGAAAAAGAACTTCTTGACCTCTCAGACTATATTTTTTATAGCAGTTAGTTCTATAGCACACATGAGGGAAAGTTACTCTGTCCTATGTAATATACAAGTGTTGGTTCAAGAAGTAACTATTGCTAAACCACTAATTAGTGGTGACCACAGCATAATTAAGTTCAGCATTCTCGAGGGAGTGATTGCAGCAAATGCAGGACTGTGACACTAAACTTTTGATAATGAAATTTTTTTCAAGGGGTAAGTTAGTTAGAAAACCCTAAAGTCAAAAGTGAGGAAATTAAAATCCTTACACTCAGCATGGAGGCTTCTTAGGCATCCCAGGAGCCACAGAGGAATGAATGCACCTTAACAAAAAAGAAAATAGAAAGCCAATTAAAAGCTAGTATAGTTAGATTGCAAGGTTCAAGATGTTATTTAAGACAAAATGTTAGCCTTCAGAAAACAGTATTTTAGTCCAAGTGAAAGAAAGGAACAGATATTATGGAAAATGGGAATTATAAGTGTAAAAAATCAAGTATAAAATGAGAAATCACAGACAAAACAAAAATACTAACAATATATTTGTACAAATCTCAATTGGGAACAGAGTGAGAAAATAGGCTGATGCATTTTTTCATCCTTGATAAGATACAGATAACACAGATATCAGACAAAAACTTAAAACAATGTTTGTATTAGGACTCTTCAAATATAGGTGAGGTATGTATAAAAATATAAAAGGAAATATAAAAAAGGAAATATAGGAAGTATATAAAAGGAAATCACTATCAATACAATAAACTGATAAACTTTAAGGAACCAGTTCACAAAGCCTTCCAAGAATTCAGATAGAAAAGGTGGGTGGCTGAACTGTTGGTGGGAAAATGCAATTTCATGCTGAACTATGATTTTAAGCTGAGATACAGAGCAGCGGCAAATATTTTAAAAGTACATGAGTGACACTGAGATTTACAGGTGACAGTAAGCAACATAACTTATTAGAATAATCAGTAGGAAAAATGATGAAAGAAAGCTGCTTAAGTTTAGTACACTGATTTCCAAGATGCCTACTCTACAAGAAGTAGGCATTTTATTATTTTTTATTTTTTTATTATAGGCATTTTATTATTATTTTATTAGGCATACAACATTTTATTATTTTATTATTTTATTTATCCCTGTGAAGGATACAGATTTATGATGTACTTGACTTCCCAGAGACAACCTTACTTTGCAGAGAAAGAAAGAAACAAAAAAACAAACAAACAAAAAACAGAGAGATCATACAAGGGTGTTTGAAATGACTTGTGCATTTCTAGAATTATTTTCCTGAAAAATATAATGTCCTAAAAGAAACGAGCAGTCTGTGGTGTTGATGGAAAGGGTTTACTAGCACTCAGTTTGTGTAACTTCCATAACTCACTTACTTATAGCTTTGCTTTTCAAGAATAATGCTGTCATTCCAAAGTCATGTCAACAAGAATGTTTTATACCCATCCATAACATTGTGTGTTTTGTGTTTACATACATGCAGTACACGGAGCTTGTATCCAGATAATAAACTGTCAAACCAGGAACCAAAACCCATTTATCTTGCACCTTGAAGTCCTCCCTTGCACTAATCCATTTCCATTGGGACAGTTTTTAACAATCTGACCCTCCCAGCAATTAAAAACAGCTGCCATTTTCTCAAACAAACCTGCCAGGAAAATATTTCTTGCTTTCCTCATGAATGTGGAATTCTGAGCCACCCTCCCACCCCCAAATTACATTGGACTGATTCCCAGGCCATGTAATGTTCAGTCCTGGGCTAATGGCTGGTTTAAGTTTCAATAACCCACAGTTCGTTAGGACCAGAAATAGATTATACTGCAGTAGAGATGGGATTCCCCCTTTTCCAACAGGATATGGCCTTTTTTTTTTTTTTTTTTTTTTAGGTTTGGTAGAATATAAAATACCACAGTTTAAAAGTCAAAGCTATGTAGGTGATGGTTAATGTTTTAAAACATATTGTTTCAGTCTGCTGCTTACAACTGCTACAGCTGAAGCCCTGCTGAAAAGTTGGTGCAGAAATGCATGGCCACAGACATCCCTTACTACAGATATTTTTCATTCAAAAGAGAGAAGGAGGCAAAGGGAGGATGAGTTGGTGAAAGAAGTCAGTTGCATTCATGCAGAAAGTTAGTGCCGAGCTGTAATTCAGTGCCGTGTCTCAGCTCCTCGTCTACCATCCCACCCTTGTACAAGCAATAATGCCCCAGCTAGAAGCACTACTTTTATCTTTCCATTTCCAGATGAAGCTGGGGCATGTCAATTTGTGTTCTATAGGCAATATGGCTTTACAGGCACTAAGTAAAGTGACTCCAACAAAGAGCTTAAAAATCCTGCAGCATGTGTAAACTAGCTTATTTGTGTCATGATGTAAAACACCTGCTGATGTAAAGTGGCCTGAAAATTTTATTGCTGCTCCATGGTCAGCTTAACTCGTGAAGTCAGACATACATGACTCATGTGTTCATCTTATTCCCACTGGCACCCAACACTTCATTTATCTGCTCTGTTAACAAGCACAAAAACTCTCTATTAAAAAAGATGTGAACCCTGATATGTTTTTACACTTAAACTTCACAATCACCAGTATTCGACTAGTGCCTCCTTCTGAAATGTGCCTGCCTTTGATTTAAATTATTCTCATATAATATGGCTACACCTCTACCTGCAACTTGATTGAGAGGGCAGGCAGCAGAAAATATCCTATGACAAAAAAAAGAGGAGCAAAATGATCGTTTAACTATCTTAGCTGAAGAAAAATTAACAAACTGTGTTCTTCAGTAAAGCATGGGTGTTTTCCTCATAAAAGCAAGGGACGTAACAGTTTGCCTATCATGTGAGGGCATCCTCTGTATAGGATAGGTATGATTGGTGCTGAAGGAAAGGTCTCCTGCTCTCCACCCCTTCACTGCTTTGGAAGGATAGATCTGAATGAATCTTTGCTATGTGTACTTCTGGCTGCAGTGTTCAACTCATAATATGCAGAGCTAGGGCTACCTCTTAACAAATTTGTTGAGAACATCTCTCTAAAGGTTGCAGTAAGGTCAAATTAGTGCAGAGGTGACATCCATACATCTTTATGAAGAAGTCTTTGGCCTCTGCTTTTGGCATATCAGCTGCATCTTGAGATTTGCCTCAGTAAATGAAAGTGAGACCAGCTTCTAAACGCTATCCAACAACAGTGAACCATGCAGGTTGGATGCAGCTATTTCTTCTTCATAAAAATAAATGTTTGTACATAGCTGTTTTTTTGTTTCATGCTTATGTGGCTTTGTTTTCAGCAAATCATTAAAAAAGTGATGACTTACTGAACTACTTTTTCAAATCTAGTCACAAACCACAATCGCTTACAGGAAATGGAATGTTTACTTGAGTTTATTATACAAGGGTCTGGATATGAGCTGTGGGATTTTTACACCTCATAGCAACGGTATTACAATTTATTTACATCTTCATGTTGGCAGCTGCACAAACTCTTATGAAATAGGACAATCACACCTTAGGGAACAGTAATTATAGGCAAAGGTATAAATAGTATAAAGAAGGGCACGCATTTGGCACTTAAGTCGAAGAGAATAGAAACTATTCTGGCAAATCTTCAAAAACATAGCCTCTCGCTCATTATGAGGGCATGAACTAATTAAACCTAACTTGTCAGAATCGGCTGCATGAATAAATTCTAGTCAAATCTGGCACAGTCATGCTCCAAACCCACGAAGAGCAAAGTTGTTTTAGTGATGTCATAATTTGGACTTTCAGAGTATGATATCACTTTTGACAGAATTAATGCAGAATTAATACCATATGTATAAGCATTAATAGGTATTGAATTGAACACCCAGTGATAAGTCTGTCGGTTTCCAAAGTAACAGTCTATTTTTTTCTTTCACAGTGCTTACATTAGCATAGTATCAGAAAGCAAATTTAAAATACATTTCAACACTTTTATAAGAAAGTATTTAAGTTTTATATTTTTGCCTCTATTTCAAAAACTGTTTGCATAAGAAAAGCAATTAAACCTCAGTGCCACTTTTTTAATAGTGACAAAATCGATGTTATAAGAGAAGAACTTTAAGGCAATTGTAAACTTAAAATAAATTGTCACCATTTGATAGCTGGAAGGAGAATTCCTCTGAGGTTCAGTTGCTCCATTTATAAATCATTTGGTCTTTTTATACAACAAATCTGAAGTTAAAATCTTGTTGCACTTAGCAGCTTGTTAGTTCTTAGTTACTGTCAGTGTCCAGGTGTTACTCTTTCCCAAATGCGTTGGATGACTCCCACCTCCTTCCTTTCCCAGCCTTGATATATTAAATTCTTTCACCCTTATCCATGATGGGTCTTAGGGTCTTCCTCTTCAATTTTCCTTCCCCTCAGATATATTTTGAAGATTTATGTCTGAAATGCAGAGATTCCACCTTTGTCTTCGTATGCAAGTGTGAGTTAAAGAGCTACTGAACAGAGATTGAGTAAAAATATGGAAAAGTTTACTGATGGTGCTAAAATTAAGAAGTAAAAATGAAAGTTGACCTTAGGGTGAGAGAAGTTCTCTTGATACTGAGTACCATGTTAATAAAGTCAGAAAGGAAATTTAATGTTGATAAATGTGAAGAGCTGCATGTGAGGAAACAGCCTCCATTCTACATTCATAGAGGAGGGATTTGAACCAAATGTTGAAAAGGGGAAAAAGACTTTGGAGCTATATGGAGTATGAAAATGGGGTCAGCTCCCTATTCAGTAGTAATAGGAAAAGTAAATAAAACATTAGCAATTAGTAAGAGAAAAAGAAGCAAAGAGGAATTCTTATGCCCATTTGTAGCCCTGCTCTCACCTTCTTAAGGGTGATATAGAAGAAAAGCTAAAATAGTGGGAATGCCAACAATGATGAGGAAAAATAAGGAAAATAATAATAATAACAAGATCTCATTTCCTTCTCCACTGTCTTGCTGATGATTAAAAAGCAAACCGAAGTAAAGACTATTTTCAGTTTTCATTGATGCATCTCTAAAATTTGTTTGACTCCTCTCCAAGTTCCATAGTTTTAAACAAAGGACAAGTAATGATCTCAAAAGCAAACCATCATTCATTGTATTTGCACCTGCCTTGTATTCCACCCTTTTGTTTTCATACTACCCCTCTGGGTTCCTGATAAATTCATAATGCAATCCAGGCCACCTTTTCATCATATATGCACAAAAATACAGATCTGCGTGGGAGGTTTCACAGAATGCATTAACTATGCAGAATTCCTTTATTGCTCAAGTAAGAAAAGCAAACTATCATTTACTAGGAAATCAGAGTATCAAAGGGAGAAGGAAGAAGATTTAATTATACAGTAGCTGAACATTTGTTGAATCTAGTGGAAGGATTTTGCTTCAGTTGAATCGTAAGTATTTTATATGTTGTAATATACAAGGAAAACAGACAAGAACAGTGAAGAGCAAGCATGGTTTTTCTATTCCAGCAACAAGCAAATGTGTGGTTTCTGCAGTCCATCAGACACATTCATTCTAAAGAATTTAATTTGAACTATTTTTAAACTACAGTCTAGATCTCCTGTCTTAATTTGTATACTTTAATATTGACTGTTAATCACAAAACCACTAACACCTTCAACTTCTAGTGATATAGATAAGTTTGATTAAGTATATACTGCTCAGAGTGATTTTTTTAGTCATTGCATAGGATTTCTTTCAAGCATAAACATCAGTATGTAACATGACTGCATTTTTCAATTTCTAGGTCCCTCACTATGAAGGTTTCCACACTAAAATTTCCAGAAGTCTCTTGTTTTCTTCTCCTGGGAATAATCCTTAGATGGGGAGGCTGTTGTAAAGGCTGTTTTACATTTTGCTATTAAGCCAGCAAAGTCTGGACATGTTTTGCCTTGGGGAAAGGAACAGGATGGTCAGAGTGAAATGTGAAAACAGTGCAAGTATCAGTATCTGTGGGTGAAACATGGCCTCAGTGAAGAAAAAATTCTGTGCACTTTATTGGGTTAAGAATTTCCCATTACCAAGAATAGAGAAAAAATAAGGTCTTGAGGTAGCCAGGCCAGTGCAGTATGTTTCACAGATTAAGAGCAAGGTCTTGCAATGGCTCAGTTTCTGTGTTCATCAGCTACTAATGTGTCTGTGAGGGAGAAGGGACCTAATTCTTTTTTTGGAGACACAGCCCTACTGGATAGCAATGTAATGAAATGTAACTGTATATTTCCCCACAGGGCTGGTAACTGAAAGACAGTTCAGTCTGGGATTTTTAAACATGATATTCAAATATGACTTTCATATTATATTTGGTATGTCTTCTCATTTGTGGCTATGAAGTCCAGACTCATTTTCCACTTGGGCTTTACTTAACAAACTCTTCTTGTGTGTTTCTTACTCTGTTTTTAGATTGTTGGAACTAATTCTTCCCTGAATTTCCACTAATGTCAACCTGTCAAAAAGGCATTGTTAGACATGAGGGACCTGGTTTAAATTTCTCGATTTAAATACAGCTGTTTTAATTTGTATTGAACATTACAATAGTTAAGCACTCCCCCACACTCTGCAGACACACACACACACACACTCCTACTCATATTAAACTACTGAGTTTGGTGTTTAAATAAGAGATTGTATACTTTCATGTCAAACTCATATTTGAAAATTGGAATCTTTCAGATGGCTATATACAAACCAAGGAGGTGACTGTGACCATGGGTTGGGACCACTATGGTCCCAACGAAGTCACCTGGAAATTTGCCATGAGAATGATCAGTAGTATTAGACCTGCAGTAAGGATGGTGAGATCAATGTGAATGTATAATGTTGTTAATTATCAGTGCTACAGCAACATAAGCAACAGGTAATCCAAGTTTTCACTTTCCCAGGGAAATAAAATATTTTTCCTGGCCTCACATGATTTTCTTACACACTTTTTACAGTGTTTCATGTATTTTAGGAGATTTTTGTAAGAGGTCTGTCTTTTTTATGATTCTTTTGAAGTGTTTTGTTTAAAATGTGTACTCTTAATGGTTTTAATATGCCTAGAGAATCTGAAAGGCACCAGCAGGGAAAAAAGTCTAAACAGATAAATAAAGAATACAAATACATAGAGTACATGGCTTTCCTCAATGTCAATCCATCTGTGTTAATAATGTAGCTTTGAAGAGACCATATAATTTTCTTCTGACTTTTAGAAGAGAGATGGCCAAACTTTGCTTGGTTGAGAATCATACTTCAAATGAGTAAAATAGTATTTTGGCTAATAAACATGAGATGCATTTTATTTAAATTTAGATTACCAGTTTATATCTATTTAGGATTTCTAGACCTTTTGATACACAACAGCTCCTTATAAGTGTTCTGAGAATTCTGCTGGATATTTCCATCTTCAAGAGGAAAACAATTCCATGCTTGAAAAACAATTTTAAGTACAACATAGGAGCATAGACCTACATAGCAAAATAATATCACTGACATCAAGCAGGTAGTTCCTATATACTAGGCAAGCATAGAAATCCCACTCCTGAATTGGTTCTGTTTCTTTTCTTCATGGGTTGTATTTTTTTTTTATTATTAATTTTTATGCTGCTTTCAAATGCTGTTGCTGACTCTTGATTATTCATTTGACTTTTAGTTTTCTTTAAGTGTTGTGTCACTCCAGCTGTCTTCTGCAAGATCAGCTGTACTTTGAAAAGTACATTCTCCACTTGTTAGAGATGCCCATAGCATTTGTAGTTTCAGAGTGTTCTCATACTCATCTCAGAATGACAGAGCTTGAACCTGTATGAGCTATTTTGACTTGCTATTTTGTTTAGCTACACAGGCTAAAAGCAGCCCTTCCACTCTTAAAATATATCAAAGCACTGCACAATGGTTTCACTTCTTTACCATCAAAGTCTATCTTTTGTGTTTGGTTATTAATACAAATTCTTCATCTTCTTTACTCCTGACATAAGTCAATGGTTTTTAAAGGTTTTTTTAAAGTTTTACAAAAACTTAAAAATAAAAATCTTTGCAATGCAGTTTTGGATTGACTGAAGACAAAAATGGTAGAGTAGCAATTAAGCACGTCATTAGAACCAGAAAGGTCACTATGTCACAGAAGTATTTCTTACTCTACATTACATCACTGCTTACAGAGTCACAGCCTCTTGTTTAGGTGCCTTTTAATGACAGAGGAAAACAATTCCTTCACAAACAAAAACGGCGTGCTAACAGCTGAAGTCACAGCTCAGTTTGCCTCTTGGCCAGGATACACATTCCATCTGGAGCTCTATCAAGACAGTGCAGGGAGGTCTGGCAGCTGAATAATGAACTCTAAGTAAATAGGTCCTTACAACACATTGTTTCTGTGTTACTCTATTACTCTATTTCTACAACATTTCAGATTGATTATGAGTTCGCAGCCTGAATTCTCATCTTTGTAAGGATGTTACCCTGGCCTGGAGAGCTCTTTAAGTAAAAAAAAACCTACTAGAATTAATCTCTCCTAACTTTCAATAGCAGATATGCCCATCAAGCCATCAAGGGCACCCCATCGTTCTTTTGTGAGGACTTCTTGGTCACGTACAATAATGCATATGTTATCACATATTTACATGCATGTTTTCTTTAAGATGAGAAAACCTATACCAAAGAAGCACTAACCAGAGTAAATCCTCAGAACTAAAGTATTAGAAAGTTTGTAGATTATTAGCATCATTCATCTTCATATAGAGAAACCCATACAAGTGGTCTCTTAACAAATATTTTTTTAATTCTTATATGTATTCTGAACTGAATTGGAAATATTACACAGTTTTAAAACTCATTGGCACTTCCGAGTAAATCCATCAGATTTCTAGAACTTCTGCTATTATTACTATACACATGTATGAAAGAAAACATTTTTAACACCTATTTAGTGTGCTCATTATACTGTAGCTCATATTTTTACACACACACTTAAAGAATTTTTTCTCCTAGTCTTGTTTTGAGAAAGCATTCTGTAGTCTGCAGCATGCTGTATATATCATCTGGAATTTTTCAGAGCTCATGGCAGACAAATGTGATCGTTACTTTTTGTAATTACGGGCAGAATTGTGCTTATCCACCTTTTGTTCCACCTGAATAAACATTTTAAGAGACAGGATAGATTCCTTACCTCTTAGTTTGAATAACTGGTGGCGTTCAGTCTCTGAATTCCTGGACCAGATCTTCCCTTTGGCTTCCTAATTAGCAGTCTCTCTGACCAATTTGGGACGGACTTGGGATAGGCAGAGATCTGCCCTGTACAGTTATTATTGCAGGATAATTTGCATTAGAAGCTACTCTGCATTTGAGGATCATCATGCCACTATTTTAGTACCTTGGTTCTGCCATGAAGGTTTTGTGACCAGTGGCTGCCGTAACTCATAGAGTCATGGAATCATAGAATGGTTTGGGTTGGAAGGGACCTTAAAAATCATCTAGTTCCAACCCTGCCATGGGCAGGGATTCCTTCCACTAGACCAGGGTGGTCAAAACTCCATCCAACTTGGCCTTGAACACTTCCAAGGATGGGGAATTCACAACTCCTCTGGGCAGTCTGTTCCACTGCCTCACCACCCTCATTGTGGAAAATTTCTTCTTTATGTCTAACCTAAAGCTACCCTTTGTTAGTTTAAAACCATTACTCCTTGTCCTATTACTCCCCAGCTTTCCTGTAGGCCCCCTTTAGGTACTGGAAGGATGCTATAAGGTCTCCTCAGAGCCTTATCTTCTCCAGGCTGAACAACCCCAACTCCCTCAGCCTGTCTTCATAGGAGAGGTGCTCCAGCCCTCTGATCATCTTTGTGGCCCTCATCTGGACCTGCTCTAATGTGTACATGTCTTTCTTGTGCTGGGAGCTCCAGAGCTCCAGGGCTGAACAGAGTACTCCAGATAGGGTCTCACAAAACCAGAGTAGAGAGCGAGAATCACCTCCTTTGACCTGCTGGCCATGCTGCTTTTGATGCAGCACAGGAAATGGATGGCTTTCTGGACCGCAAGTGCACATTGCTGGCTCATGTCGAGCTTTTCACCCACCAGTACACCCAAGTCCTTCTGCTCAGGGCTGCTTTCTATTTACTCATCACCCTGCATGTATTCATGTCTGGGTCTGCCCTGATCCATGTGCAGGACCTTGCACCTGGCATTGCTGCACCTCTTAAGGTTCTCACAGGCCTACTTCTTGAGCCTGTCAAGGTTCCTCTGGATAGCATCCCTTCCCTCCAGCATGTCAAGCACCCTGCTCAGGTTAGTGTCATCTGCAAGCTTGCTGAAGGTGCACTCAGTCCCACTGCCCATGCCACCGACAAAGACATTATATAGTACTGATCCAAATAGACACCCCTGCAGAACATCACCAGTCTCCACTTCGACGTCGAGCCACTCACCACAACTCTTTGAGTGTGACCATTCAGCCAATTCCTTATCCACTGGGCAGTCCATCCTTCAAATCCACATCTCTCCAATTTGGACACAAGGATGTCATGCCAGACAGTATCAAATGCTTTGCATAGTTTTATTCAGAAAGAGGCATGCACCATGCTCTAATGAGTAGTAAAGACACACAAGAAATCAATGTGCTCCCTGTTGTCTGCCAGGAGTCAGTATTTTGGCAATGGGGTACTTCTCTAGCTTGCGCTGGACAGGTGCTCTGTAGTCTCCCACTGCAGTCTGAGATGCTTTTTGATTCCAAAATCATTCTTAGACTTTTGTCTCAGTCTTCCACCTAACCTACAGCAAACTTGTTTCTTCCCAAAAAACACTCATTGTCTCTGGGTGTGATTGTTTCTTCTCTCAGATGATAAATACAAGACAGACAAATGACAAAAAGTACCTTTTAGCTTTTATTGTCCACATGAAGTTAATCACCAGGACTCTTCCATTTATTTTTGTGTCATTTTAATCAAGTTGCACTTCTCTAGATATGCATAATTTGAACAAGTCTGTGCTCTCTCTTTCTCTTTCTGGATAAATCCTTCAATATAAAGTTACAATACCCTATCTGCACATGATGTGTGCAGACAGCCATCATCCTGGACTAAATCCTAGATGGATATAAACTCTACAAGGTTTTCAAAGTCCTCAAGTATGCATCAAACACGCAATATTTATGACTAGAGGTATGGATTTTTTTTTTTTCCACACACTGCTTGTAATTTTTTCCTCATGTTATCTCTTCTCCGGTGAGCCTTTTCCTCCCTCATTGTATTTATCTATTTCTTCACCAGTGTTCTTTTGGAGGAAGATATGAGTCTGGATTTTATTTCCACCTAAATCCTTGAAATGTGGAATTCTTTACTTCAGGGGTTTAAACTAGACCCTCAAGGCTACCTTGGCAAACTTCTGCGGTTTTAGAGGATAGAATTTTCTGTTTTGTTTAAGAATGTATCACAAGCAATGGCTCTTTAGAACTTTAAGTATGCAGTAAAAAAAAATAGAGATGACTAATAGCTATTTAGCAAGTAATGATGGCTTAGCAATATTTACCACTCTGATTTAGCCTCTCTGGCTCCATTACTTAGGATATTTTCCTGAATTAAATTTGCCTCAGTTCTATAGCCAGCAGCTGTCCACAGGAGAAAAGAAAAAAAAAAAAAAAGGAAAAAAAAGGAAAAAAAAGTTCTGAATCCTCCAGAAATAATGATTTCATATTCCTAATAGGTTCCTCTAACTGCACAATCAAAACGGTCTCTTGTGCCCTCTAGCATGTTGTATGTCATAATAAAAAACTTTATGTCAAACAGCTAGAGAAATAAAGACAGAATAAATTAAAACATAGTTTAGTGGCTTTTCATGGTTCTTCACTTCTGAATATGCAATGGTTGATCAATAGAAGGGAATGCAGTTCCTTCATCTGTGGAGTCTTGTTCTGGAGCTAAGCTGATAATCACATTATGCCATCTTTAATGAGAATGTTCATACAAATTCTGGGTCTGTTCCCCATTCCCACTCCCACCCCCAAACAGACTGTTTTTTTTCTATTCATGTCTAAGTGTCCCAAGATTTTGTTTCTAAACATTTAGGTAGTATTAGCTCATCTTGAGACCAGCTGTTCTAAAGCATTTAAAGAAATACAAGGACATGTATACTTAATATTTTTCATCTCTAAAAAAAATGTTGCTCTAATATATTTATCCTGAAATTGCCAGACAACCCTCTTTCTGGTAAAATCAGTGTAGTTGTATATTGGTTTGTAATACACCTTTTCACAACAGAAACAGCATTATTAGGATGTTTTAACACATTTATTGGTATATACCACTTATATTTTTCTTTGTGGGCAAAAAGAAATATTTCTCTCTACTATTTTAACTGACATCAAAATGTTAAAATTCTGCCAGTGCTGCTTATTGCTTCTGAATCATTAACTTATTTATTAAAGTAGTTGGTTTTAATTTAATAGAGGTTTCTTAAGATACAAATGTAAATTTTAAATAGAATATAAACAAATAAATGAATAAGCATGTCCCAACTTCTAAAGATCAAGTGATTTTTTTCTAAAACTCTCATCAATGTTACGTGTGAGAAAGGATTATACTGGCTACATATCAATGATTCTGAACAGTAGGAGTTTAAAAAAAATGTCAGAACTACATTTCAATTATACAGGAATTAGTTCTTTAATTCTCTTACATTCTCTTGAACCACTACTATTTGAAACTACTAATTTAGTAAACTGCTAAAATGCACTGCAGGCTATTAAAAAGTCAATATCATTCAAAAAGTGACAGAATTGATTGCTTCCAAAACATGACACATTGTGAATCCTGTGCATTCTGACTTGCAAATCATGCAAGAAAATATACTCAGGACAAAACACATACCTTCTGGAGTAAATGCATATGTTGGGTTAGAGATTTAAGAATAGATTAAATATATATATATATATATATAGAAAGAAATCTGAAATATTCAGACTTGAGACTTCAATAAAAAGAAGTCATCTTTGGACAACTTTGGAAACTTTGAGTCATGCTCCACTTAAGAAATCCTCTAACAATTTGAATAGGTGAAAGCTACATAAGCCATTTAATGTTTTCAAAATGTGATTAGAAATGGTCATTTAAAAGTTTAATGGTTTAAAGATCTATTTATATTTTGTACAGCACAAAATCTTAAAATTCATAAACTGTTTCCCTAGTTCACTGAAATATGATTATGGTATAAGATTATGGTTTTGGCCGTCTTTTGAGATTTTAGTTTGCAGAATAATCAATAGGACATGCTTTTTTTTTTCTTTTTTTCTTTTTTCTTTTTTTTTTTTTTTCCCTGGTATATAAAGTACTTGGCAATAAAAAGTCCCAAGGAAAAGTAATTTAAAGTGGTTTGCACAAAGCTGTAACCAGTTATTCTCCTTGAATCAGGTGCTTAGTTTATAACAGTTTAGAAGAAATCAAAAGTTCAAAGTTATAGTTGTTAAACATTTTAGACCCTTTTACCAGAAGTACCCCACTAAACAGAGGGTGATGTTTAGCATGACTATGTAACTTTGATTTTTGTTTAAACTCATAAAACATGAATTTCCTGATTTTGCTAGTCCCACTGTACCCAATAATATGGAAAATGTTTCTCTCCCCAAATGTTAGGTAGTTTTCTCTTGTATAAAAATATGTTCTAACTCTCATGAGCATAGTAAGCTCAGCTGTAAAACCTTATAAATTTACATTTTTTGCAGCAAAAATAACTAACTTTTTCTAGTAAAGTATTGCTTTGAATGTGTGAACTGCTTTGTTTACTGAAATAAGAAAAAATCCTATTCTTATAGGCAATTTTGGAAATATATAAACGGAAGAAAAAGCAATGGAGAAAATAATTATAAACACTTCACAAACTTGATAGTTTTTTTTTTTTTTACTTCAGTTGTGTGTATACTGGTGGAACTTCTATTCCTGTGAATGGTAACAAAAGGCAGATATGTAGGTAGAGAGCTAAAATTTATTTGATTCTAAACCAAAATGTATGTTAGAACAACACATGCAATATATTGCACTTTTTGCATAGAAGTGTGAGCATGTTTAAGTTGTAGGAGATTTACCAAATACAGAGCATGGGAACTTTGATATTGAAACAGCTCAGTGGCCCACATGGTCTTATTTCTGATAGTGTTCAGCTGCTGGGGAGAAGGTTGTAACAGACGGACATAAAAACTGTTCTGTTTATTCTTAACCCAGGCACATAGTGGTTGACTTCTGCTTTACAATGAGAAAATTGATATTATACAGATGGAATGTGTTCTATAAAGAAAATTTCCACTTCTGTAATACATATATGTATATGCATTTACTGAAAATATCTATTAAACCATTTTTTCAGTTCGGAATTTTAAAATTTTATCATGAAAAATAGAAAACTGGAAAGAAGAAAGCTCTTTATTATTATTTTTTTTTTTCCGTAAGAAATTGCTCAGCAAGTTTCAGTGGATATTTGTTCTTGCTTCCAATTGAACACTGTAAATCAATATTTTTATTATTCATCTATTTTTAATGTTGGAAAGTCAATGTCCACAGTGATATTTTCTGGCAATCAAATTATACAATTCTGAATTTCTTGAAAAAGATTTTCCCTTATCTGTGTGTTTTGTTCTATTTTCTTCAAGTGCTTCTCTTCCTTTAAGCTGGACAAAAGGATGAACAGCATTTGCCCATACAATTTCTGTGCCCCATTCAGTGTTCTGTTTTGTTATTTTTTTTCTCTCATGACATGGAAGTGGTCCTGAGCCTTGAGATTTTCTTTTTTCCTAGTTTGGAAACTTCCTTGAATGTCACAGTGTATTTACAGCCAACACTCTAGAGGACTGTTCCTGGACTCAGACCATGCCAGACTTTTCTAATGACAGACTTGTTTGTTTAAGATGTACACAAGTTGTGGCTGTCATTGAAGATAAGGAAAGCTGATGGACCAATGTAGAAAACATGGGAGATGATGGAAAGTAATATCCATCCTTTAGTACAGATGAGATAAATATGTTTATGAAAAGAACAATGATGGAGCAAAGAGATGTGCATACACATTTAATAGTTGCATGCACAGTATTATTGCCTGACTACACTGCATACAACTCACTCACAAAGGAAATCAGTAAAAGGAATAGCTCATCCCTCCATACCAAATCCCCATTTCAGGTCTCTGCAGTTCTTTTGGTTTAACAGCCTTTCCTGAGATGGAACCTCAAAAACAGCTGCTCTCTGCAGAGATACTCACACAGATATGAGCTAAACTTTTTTTTTTTTTTTTTTTTAAGAAAATTCATGCTATTGCATATTTTTTAGCATTAAGTAGGAATACTGTGTTAAAATGAAAAGAATTAAAAACAATTTCTGAATGACTTTTCCTGTTCTCAGCCAACTCTAAGTAAACAGTGTAGAGATGGGAGGAATGAAGGCTATCTTTGTGCCGCATATTCCATTTACTAAGAGGCAAGAGAGCCATTCACAAGTTCCATTATGTGCTCATAAATCCTAGCAGAGTTCCTTATGTTTGTTTTAATAAGCAAATTTCACTGTCTACTGATAAATTGAACAAACACAACTTGATCACAGCTCTTAGGCCTGATAGGAAAAGGAAATGTGCATCCTACAGATCCTAACAACGTCAGCCTTTTAAACTGAGATGAGAAAACAACAGCTTAAGGTTTATTCCAGCAGTGTGAAATCATTCCACGGATGATTTGTACCTTGCCATCTCTCCCAGCCAAACTACAAAGCTGATCAGTTAAATAACAAGCCTAAATAACAAGCTTTCTTTCTAGGGCTCTTTCACAGGTAAAACTTTTTGCATAATGGTCCCCTTAAAAAAAATATTTTGGTATAACTAATCCTTTTAAAATTACACTCAACAACGCAGAACCACTACATAGAAATTCCAGCTGCAGCCAGTGCTTTTGAAATCCTATGCCACAGTTTGTTTTTTAAGACAACATGTAGCTGCTAACAGATATAATAAATGAATATATTAAGCAGTAACCCACACACAGAATGAATTCAGATATGAAGTATCTTACAAGAAATACTCTTGAGTTCCCTCTTTAGCCCATTGTTTAGTTAAATTGTTCTATAAGAATGGTGGTTCAGCGTTACTCTAAATTATTACATTGACACCACTGAATGTGTATTATGGCCAAGATTTCAAAAAAACGTGTCAAATTAAAATGTCCAAGTCCTTATTTCTGTGTTTAAATGAAAGCCCCAAGTTTAGCTACTACCTGACAGTCAAAAAAATAGATCTTGTTGCAGCTGGAAGTTTCTAGCATCTCGTCCCCACCTCACCCCTCTCTTTGGCCTGGTACAGATGGTCTGTGTGGCCATTCTGACTAGGTTGTTGGCTTGGGGTCCGTACAAACAGCTATGTTGTCTCAAATTATGCAGCAGATGAAAATGAAGCATAAGGGCTTGTTCAAATTGGTATTACCCCAGAAAAACACATTTGTGAAAGCATAGCCATAGAAGACATGTTTATGTCAGCAGGCTGTTTTGAGAAAAGGTGAGAATAACCTCTTCGAGAAGCCTAAAAAGTTTGCCATTTCACCTCTGGGCAGAAAGAACTGGAATTCCACTTTATTTGTTGATGAAACAAGGAGACCAATGGGCCTCGTCCCACTGCCCCAGAGAGGGACCGGCTCCTCCTGGCTGGAGGTCACAGCTGGCCCCACAGCCAAGCCACATGAGCAGGAGATGTGCTTGGGGCCCTGACAGTCTGTTTCAGAAACTAAGCTGGAAGTGTAGGCAAAACTTTGTGTTCATTCAACCAAGGCAGAATTTTTTAACGTTCCGTATACTCAAAATTTTAAAGCAGTATTTGGTTTGGGGCTTATCCCAAGTGAATGTTGCTGCTTGCACTTCCCCTCACCCTGCCAGCCATTTTTCTGGTTGACTACAAAGCTGACAAACCAACAAAAGACCACAGGCATTTGCATGATGCTAAATGGTATTTTGGAGAATTCAAGCCCATTTTTGAGTTGCCACAGTTTGAATTTTAGCTTTTTCATGATTTGAGAATAAGAAATGGTTAGCCATTGCTCTTTCAATTCATTGTGCTAATTCTTTGGTCTGCCTGTGCCTGCCAGCACAACGGTACTACAGAAAAATAGATCCTTGGAAACAGCCACTGCCATCCAAGTTTTTCTCATTAAGAAGCATCTGCTTTTGTTGGGAGGGGATAAAAATGATCAAAGAAGCAAATATCCTTTTAGAGCTACTGAAGATGAATGTATACCAGTTTACTGTTAAATATCATAAACATGCAATGAATAAGAAGGCTGTTACAACTACAATCATATCATGCTTTTATTATTAAATGTCTTTCTGTTGAGAAAAAAATTTCCCTTTTGGGATAGCAGCATTTCTCCTACAGAAAATAATACAACTAATTTCTTCTGTACTTTTGAAATCCAGCTTGGGAAAATAATAACTTGGATAGATTAATCAGAAAAAAAAAAAAAAAGGAATGGTCTGGCCAAGTCCAAGAAAATTAATTTCAATGTTTAATTATTCAGATTGTTGTTAACATTAGAATCATAGAATCATAGAAAAGGTTGGAAAAGACCTCCAAGTTCGTTTGGTCCAACAATCCCTCTACCCACTAAACCATGTCCCTAAGTACCACATCCAACATTTTCTTAAACACCCCCAGGGAGGGTGACTCCACCACCTCCCCGGGAAACCCATTCCAATGCCTAACCACTCTTTCTGAGAAGAAACGTCTCCGAATTTCCAACCTGAAGCTCCCCTAGCACTGTATTATTTTATACTAATACCTAGGAATACCTAGGAATACCTAGGTCAGCACCACTCTACTTAGACATGAGAGAATCCATTAACCACTGTACAGTCTGTTAAAGTTTTCCTAGAGGAAAGACAAATAGAGACTGGCAGAAGAAGGAAGGTGTACAAAGAAATAGTGAGACTATACTGGTTAGCATCACAACAGTTTCAATGCATGAAAGTCAAATCATTACCTTGAGGCATCATAATAAAAGAGATTGAAAGCATACTGCAAGAATCATATTTATATTTATGGAAAAGTCTTTCAAAAGCATGGTATACCATAGAAAAGAGTGTGAAACTATTTGAGGAAAATTAAACAAATAGGTATCTATGAAAATTCATATAGGGGAGTCTATGAATATCTTTGAAAGTGAAGATATATATTTTGTTTGATACAGTAGTAAACAAGGATTCATTAGAGGAATTCTTGTTTACAAGCATACAAAATTGAATGGAAAGCACTAGTCAAAGCACAGGAAAAAGACTGTTTAACTTCCGTATTGGTATATTTATTGCTTAAATTACAGTGGAGCTTAAGAGATCTACTGATATTCTTGTGATGTATGAGCCCCAAATAAGCATGTCATTCAAAAATATTCAAAACTATTCTTTTACTTCTTTTTCTATGTAGCATAATTTTGTATGCCTTTGGGTCAGATTGCACAACATTTTGGCATTAATTTTGCTTGAAATTAGTATAATATATATAAGAAGAATCTTGATAATTTGAAACCTCTGTGTGTGTGTGTGTGTGTGTGTGTGTGTGTGAAAGCTCTCTCATTCAGTAGTGCTTTGAGACCTGAAGTGAAATATTTTAACTTTGACACCACCACATTTGGTTTTTCCCACTCTGGAGGATATGTTTTTAGACATTCTCCATTTCATAAATATTAATGCTCCTTTTTTGAACACCATTTGCCTATTCTGCCACAAACTAGGTTAAAAAAAAATCATATACTCTGCATAAATGTGAAATCCTGAACTGTCCAGGAAGAAGCTCTACCTCCCATGTTATCTCTGGGTATCATGTCACATTTTAAGTTCCAAGAGCCTGAACCGAAGTTAGTATCTGTAAATATTAGCTTTTTTAATATATTATATTTTTTGAGATGAAAAATCCAACCTGATAATCTAGGATCCAACTGGATTGGAATCAGTGTTAAATGAAACCACGCATTATGTAGGAATTCTATGTGAAAAAAATCTGTCTGAGCATAGCTCGTGGATATACGCACAAAGCTCAATTCATCTAGAGAGGACTTTATTCTTATCATCCATCAGCCAAAATGAAGTTCTCACTATAACTCCACTGTAGATTGTATTTAATATAAACTTCCTGAGTTGAATACCATTATTTCTAAAATAAATTGAAAAAGCATTTACATATTTCCTAGAATGTCACTTTGGGATATTGGTCAGACTTTTAACCAGTATAAACTTGACAATTATTTGTGTTCAAAATATGTACATATTTTGACTATCCTAAAGCTTTTCAGGTTTGGTAGAAAAAAATGAATTTTTGAAAATAGTTCATCTTGCAGTATAGTACTGTAAACAAAATAATTCTCTGAAAAGCACCATTAACTATCAGGTCTGTTTACAAAATTTGCGTTGTTTGCTGATGTATCTATACAACATCCAAAACCACATTACTAAATCCAAATGTTCTGCTCCAAATTACTGCTTAAATGGGTCTTAATATACTTGATTATAGAAAGAAATAGAAATATAACTCTTCCGGGACAATTATTTGGTTAGAGTTTCAGAACAAATTTTCAATGTGCTTGGTGATAACAGAGATTGAGACCAGGTTTTCTAGCAGTCTGGATCATGTAGAAACACATCTCGGGAGTAATTTTCTGCCTATTTACAGAGCTGAGGGTCACAAATTCTATCATAAGATGTCAGTGACCTGGAAAGAAAGCTTTCTTGAAATTGAAGATATATCTTAGAGTGTGATAAATTAACTACTTGAACAGTTTTATATGACATATATAATAGCAATGTTACTCTAACAGCTGAAAGTGGAGCAGATCATTAAAGTTAGCTCCTTTATGGTTCTGTAATTGCAAATCAGAATCAGATGTTTATTCTGGAATCTGGAAACCTGGGTTGGTGTTGCTAAGCTGTCTGGATATCAGATCTCAGCTCACTCTGATAGAAGGGCTGCACAACGCATACTGAAAGAAACTTCATTGCTTGCCACTGGCCTTTGCATAGACTCAGTAAAATGCGTACAATAGCAGAACATTAAGCCCAATTTTAATAACTCTGTGGTGATAGAAATCTGCCAGAAGAGTCCTTTCTAAAATGCTCGTTGAACTGATGGTGAAGTGAATCAGTAATTTAGAGTATGGTCTCTAAGGAAGATGAGTGAAGCGGTGATTTCAGTGTGGAGCTGGATATCAGCAAAGGCTCAATCTTCCTTAAAAATGTCCATCACTCCAGAAAAGAATGTCTGATTTAAAGATACTTTTCTTTATCTATGTATTTTTTTTCCTATTTACTGTACTGTGGCATAATTATATATACCTAAAACTCTGTTGATGTGGAATGAAAATGTATTTCTGCTCTTCAGTAATTTCTTTGCCACTGAAGTCAGTTTTTCTCTGTTCTCTTCCCTCCACAATGCAGTCCTTAAAAAGTAGAACTGCTCTATTACAGAAAAATGAGCAGAATCCATCTTTATACTTGCTCTATCTGAATTGGGTCCTGTATAAACTTTTAGAGGATCAAATATGAGCCATGCTACATGGAACTTATTATTCCTCTCTAAACAGTTGCACTGAATTAAGGAGCTAGCAACATCAGAGCTGCTAGGTAAGGGTCCAGGTTTCCCAAATGTTATGAATGAAATTATCCAGCCTACTTATGGGGCTTTCCTTACAGGTCTATGATAGCAACATTAAAATATCAAGACTAAAAATATATCAATAATTCCAGTATATAGTATTTACTACACCAACATCATTCAGCTGTACATGCAGAAAAAAATTTACAATGTTAAGACAAGATGAAGCAACGTCCATGTAAATACTACCTGATCCATCAAAGAGAAAATATAAAAACTGATTAGTTAAGCATCAACCTACACTCCAATGAAAATACAGAATTAAGCCCACCAGAGTTATTTAAACATTTTCTATGAATACAAGGCATTGCACATAATTTCCTCTATTAAAGTCTATCCACAACACAGTGCAATATGACACACTTGGAACCTTTATGCACCTGGAAAAGAACATGTATTACATGCAGTCATCGGGAAAATGTTTGCTTCTTAGGAAGGAAACTTTGTTTACAAATATTGCACTTTTTGTGATTTTTCCATAGGTTTCTATGTAATTAACAAAAACAAACAATGAAAATATGACCGGCGCCACAGTAAACACAACTTAGATGCTTCAGTGTTGGTAGATTTGGTAGTCTTGAAATAAATAAGTTGAATACTGGAAGAAAGTCAGAGCTGTTTGGTTCTGTGGTTCTGATTATGTTTCATTTCCTTAATTTGTATGCTAAAATTTTTGCAACATGTTAAGCATTTAGGATTGTTTATATAGATATCTTTCATAAAACTTGCTGTTTTAGGCTTCACTCTTGAATGAAGTTTAGCTCTTTCTCACAGGTTGGTATTTAAGTAAACATTGATCATTTAAGAACAGTAGCACCTGCAGTAAATGGGATTCTGCATACTTGAAGGTCATCATGGGTGTTTTGTGTGGTTTGCCTTGCCAGAAAAAGTGCTTAGCATTTTGGAGGACTTCCTCTATCTGTGAAGGTACTACAGGTAAAATGCATCGTCAGGTACTGTGCGAAAAAAGCTTCGACTCAACATGAAAAATAACAAGGAAAGAAGAGCCAGTAGTTATACAGAGCCCACAGCCTCCTATTTTCTCTTGCCTGCTCCAAGCTTTGAAATAAATCCAACTTAGATATTTCCTTGACTGTTGCACAGTTGGCAGTCCTGGCTGGGATGTCTCTATGGACTGGATTCCTGCAAGACCCGTAGGCCAAGCAAACCTTGAAATCCTTCTTTCTTGGATGGTTCCTGCACAAGTTTAAGCAATTTTGTAGTTATCCTTTGCCCTCTTCCTGCTGAGTCAATCCTCAACTAGCAATGGGGGCTCTTACAGTCTTTTCATGTCACTGTGATTCCTCTACAGGGCCTTAAAAGGGCTAAATAAGAATTGTGTTCATAACAGCAGACTGAATGTCTCACAGAAAATGTTCTTTTACCATTTTCCAGGCTGGATTCTTACTGATTAGTATTAGCATACTCTCTAATGATTGTTACTTCTTAACATTTTTTACATACATTTTATATCTATATATGCATATTGTACTAAGTTTCAGTTGAAATCTTTGTTTTAATATATTTTTATTTGGAAAAGTTTCATTTTTAATTTAATGTCAACCTCTGTGTGGTTGTGTGTGCATATGCGTGCATTAATAGACTTACTTTTTGAATATATTTTTCTCATTAATTCATCAGAAATACTAGACAGAGATGTCTGGCTGCAAGCCATTCACTTCTCATAATATGACCACTCCTTTGGATGGTAATTATAGTGTGCAGATGCCCAGTTATGGAAAACACTATTTTCCACATCAGCGGAATTTTCTTTTTGTTTGTTTGTTTGTTTTTAGTTTTTTTTTTTTAATGTAGAAATCTATACAAACCTCTTTTAAATTAAAACACAGATAGTGATGCATCCTGATACTTCCAGCATATCTTGTTCATCATTAATTTATTGGTACAGATTAATACTGAATCTGGCAAAATGCTTTATTGATATATGATGAAACAGAAATCTGCACCTGTAGAGCTTGTGGTTTGTAACACTGCATGAGCAAAAAGGGAATGAAGAAGCAAAAGGACCTGTTGCTGTTGGTCACAACACTCTATGTTACAGATATTAGATTTATCTCTTGAAAACTGTGGAAATACTGTCATCTATTTTCATGGATACACGGATATCATAAACCAGTAGAAATCTGGACTCGTTTTTAAATTAAATATACCAGACTGTATTGCCAGTTTTGGAGAAGAAAAGGGTTCTTCTTGAGTTTGCTTCTGTAAATAAACCCACTCAGTGACTGTAACTGTTTTATGATATCAGATATATTTCTATGAAACATGAGGTATTCATATTTCACATTAGAAATCTGAGGAATTTTTTTGACCAATGCAGTTAGGAGGGGTACTTTGTAAAACTAGACATGTTTGGATGACTACAAAATAACTTAAACGCTATTTAGTTAAGTCAATTAGATGAACTTCTCAACCATGTGGACTTCCGTGATTTTTAAAATTCGCCTTTTGCTAGCCTATGAACATGCTCAAAGACAACTAAGGAGCTGCAAAGTTTAATTTTGCTGACTTTCAGCTAATTCTAGAAAGACTAAATCAAGGTTTCTATATATATATTTTTAATGATTATTTATTATTTTTCCCCAGCACAGTCAGTTTTGACTTCAACTACAGGCTAAAAGTTCAAATACTAATATTTAGAAAATTGAGGGCAAAGCTTTTATAATTCATTTGATGTAATAGCAATATTATCTCAGGAGCACTTCTAGAAGCATAGAATGGTTGATATTTCTCTCCCATTTTTCATTTATACTTTAAACTGCATGGACATGGGGAACAAATTAGGTAAACTGAAATTCTTTTGATTTGAAAAAGTGAAACTGGAAACAAGGTCTTCAGACTGACCATAAGGAATATAAGATGTTCTTGGCCCTCACTGGTAATGTGCATGCGTACAGCAGGTGCACTGATGTCTGTTGCTCCTGGATACAGAAACAAAAAATAAAACAAGAAAGCCCAGAGCCAGTATAATCTCACTCATTCCAGAACAGATAAAACTTTGTTTTCCCATAAAGCAAATTAGGTACTGTAGGCTTCAAAGTGCCAAATTCTGTAGCCAAGGAAAGCAGAGATTTATCCTTTATTACTGGGGCCACCTACTTGGTTCCTCCTCCTCCAAAAAAAAAAAAAAGAATAAGGAAAAGAAAGCGCAGCCTGACTGTGATAATTCATGGATGTCTAAATTTTATTCTGCTTTCAGGGTCTTCATAATGCAACAAAACTGCAATCAGGCAAGCTGGCCTAGATTCACCCATGCATTATCTGTAAGTATCATTTGATACAGAGATGATTTGCTGTGAGGAAAGGTGGATATCATTAGCTAATGTTAATGTTTTGCTGTGATTTGCTATGTTTTTGCTTACATTTTCTATGGAAATGCAGCCTTAAGGCAACTGCCTTTGAAAGAACCTTCCAAAGTGTTGGAGGGAGGTCTGCACACTGGTGGAGCTAGCAGAGCTTTCATTTATAAGTAATCCAATTACAACCTGTGTAGAGTGGTTAAATCCTATTGAGTCAGATGTTCACAGGAGAAAAGGATGTGCATTCAGCACCAGGAGGTACCTGAAATACAGTTGCGATCTATTGAAATACATCCTGGTTGTTAATTTTCCAGGTGTCAGGAGGTATTGGATCTTTCACATTCACCTGATATTGGTGCTGAATCAAAAAGAGTCGTTGTTACAAAAATAAAATTATCATCACAGATTCTCTCTCATTTGGATTTCTCTCCATTAGAACATTATTTTTTCTCTACCACATTAAACCATTGGACCACATTAAAAAATGCCTACAAAGAAGTATTATTCTAGGTTTCTCTTCTTTGCATGCCTGTTAAATCAGACTGATATCATTCTCTGATCTGTAGTGATATGGGGTGGTGATCTAGAGTAGTTTAAAAATTCTACATTATTTCTGTTTTTTTTCACATGTTCTTCTCATGGTACAGTGCTGCTGGTGTACTTGGAGTTTACTTCATAATCCTATTTATATTTTTGAATTTTGTGCAAAATGCTTGACATGGCTAGTTGGAGGACTCATTATAAAACGAAACCATTTACTGAACTGGCAGAACATTTCAGAATTTCCTTTTATTTTTTTATTTTTATTTTTTTATTTTTGGTTTCTTTTATCTTTAGTTTCTGTTCTGTTTAATTGCTTGGTTTGCTTTTGTTTTTGGTGTGGGACAGACTAAATTGCACTCAGTTGAGAATAATTTTCCTGTTTAAATGTAATGTTTTCATTTTTCATTTTAAAAATGTAGCATTTCAAAACTTCCTCAACTGTTTAAAAGTTTCAGAAGAGTCCAATTGAAGATAGAAGGTAAAAAAGGCATGTCAGACTCTGTAGAGAAAGTATTAGATAAAATTAAATGAAAGAGTAAAAAATAGAAATGAAAAAGTAGCAATAAGAACTTGGAAGTGTTTTTTTTTTTAAAAAAACATTCAACCAAAAACCCTATGGCAACAAAATACTGTAAAAAAAATGTATTTGAGGAAATTTCCATTGCAAAATGAAAGTTAACATAATTAACAATTGATTTTAATTAGACTTATATCAAAATTTAAGCCCTAAGTTTTCAATTTTTCCAATAAGGAAGGAAAATTTCTTCTTTTTCAGTAGGTGACCAGTGTGGCTTGTTTAAAGCCTGCTCCTGTCCCTGGAGTTGTGGACACATGTTTGAAGTGTGATGCTCCACTGCTGTAGTGGACAGCTGATCTCTGAACTGATGTTACAGACAGTGGAAGGGGAAAAGTAACAACTATCACACCACCTACAGAAATATGAACAGAAGTGTTTTTGCCAATTACAATACATATGGCTTCTTGCATATCTTACAACTTGCTTAATTCAACAATTGACAGGGTCTGGGTATACTGCATACATACATTATTGATTGTTGGAAATCTGATTGTTAGAATTACAGTCTTAGCATTGTCTGGCTGTGGGAATACTGCAGATTTTACCAGAGTACAGAGAGCATGCTGGTATGTTGTGTGTGGCCCAGGAGCAAGGAGCTAATTGCTAAATAAGCATCACAGACAATTTAAGAATGAATGCACTTTGCAAAGCTTTTTTTTTTTTTTTTCCAAAACCTTAGAGAATAGAAAAAGCTAGAGTTTTATTTTGTCTTAAGGTTCCATTCTTCTTTCTTTACCAAAAATTATTTATTCCCTCTGAACTTTGTCTATTTTGCTTCTTTTTTCTATGTTATTATTTCCATTTATCCTTTGTAGAAGAGTTTTTTTCCTCTCTTAATGGGATAGTTTTATATTTTGCATCCAGAATACCAACTCATTAAACAGTTAAAGACTACTGCTTCTTGGAAAGACAATAACTTTTAAATTACTCTTTGTTTTTATTTGAATTTATTTTGATTATTTTCTTTCTTTTAATTGACCATCAATGCATCCTTTTAATTTAAATTTTATGTCTTCATTACAATCAGCACCTTGTTATTCTTATCTTTTTAATTCATATCTTTCACCCTCCTTACTCTCTGGTGGTGTTAGCTCAGATTTAAACGAATCGCCTTTATTTCCCTATCAGTGCTGGCTGCAGTTTCTTTTCCTGTCGGTAGGAATGAAGCAGTGGGTGCAAGCTGCAGAGCCACTGTCAGTTGTTTATTCTAGGGCCAGGGCTATCTCACAGGGCAGCTTCCCAAAGGAGCCCTGCTTACAGTAGCGAGGAAAGCCAGGGCTGGCTCATGCCCTGCTTATCAGAGCTGCCGAAGGCTGAACCGTCCCATCCCCACAGCTGTCGGCGGATGAAGCTGCCCCTTCGCCTTGTGGAGATTTTGTCTGGAACCAGCACCTCCTGCTAGTGCTGTGAAATAGCTGACTGTCCAGGCTGGCTGCTGCTTTCAGAGATTGTGGGCTGGCAGAGGTCCACTGTAATCACATTTTTATTTAATCATTTTATCAAGCCCAAGGGCTGCAGGCGGCAGTTACAGGTAGGGCAGGAAGTTTTGGCAGTAATGTTGCCAACTCCCTTGTGCGAGTGTTGTGGGGCTCTTCCCAATTTACCACTACTACCCAGGGCCTCAGATGGAAGCAGGAGACATCTGAAGGGAGGATGTGCAGATGAGGGTCCAGGCTTTCCAGTGCGGGTCTGACTGGAGTGAGCTGGAGTTTTAAAATGAAGCCACACAGAGGCTGGAGTTTTCTGTGACTCCAGCTTTGGGCTTGGTTTAAAATCTGAGGAAATGAGTTGTGTACCAATTCCCTGGAGAGGGTCTTGAGCCACCCTACTCAGTGCAGGCAGCGTGGCCAAAACCTAAACCCCAGCTTGCTCAGTCCCAGCAGCCCTATCACATCTGGCCTGGCATGGACACTCCTGCTACTGTGGTGCTGGGGTGCCCAAATGGGTCAAGCACCAATGAGCATGGTGTGGTTCAATTTTTGGAAAAAAAGGAGAGGTGAAGGGGAAGCTCAGCCCTAGATGGAACTGGGAGCCCCACAGGCTGAAGGCATGGGGAGAGAGAAGAAGCTGGGAAGGATCAACAGGTGAGAATCTGTGGACGTGAAAAATAAGAGGCAAATAGGGTCAAGGTCTACTGAGGAATAAGGAGGAAAAATAAGATGTGTGCCAGGGAAAGGCGGCAAAGGAGACAAAGACCAGGTACACCCTGGGTAGACGTAGGCTCACTGCAAGATGGGGTGGATAGTGGGAGGGAAGGGATGGGAGCCCCTTCCTATTTAGAACATTTAATTCCTGCTCTCTAAACCCCATAGCTTACCTGTAACTGCTCTATGTTATCAAAGAAAATCTGACCCCAAATGTACTTTGTCCAGCAATTCTTTTGGAATTACAGTTTTGGCACAGAAGTGCTGGAGATAAGTAACAAAGCAATACGTGAAGGCAGCAGCTATGACTTTTGGATACTGTTACAAGGTATTTATGTAGTAAACAAGGAAAGACAACATATAATTTCAATTATAAAAATAAAGCAGTTTTTAAAGAGAAATTAAACCTCAGGCTTCTAGGTATAATTCAACTTCTTAATGACAGAAATTAGGAAAAAAGTGTGGTGTTTTAAGTTATTTCACAACTACCTTTGTGTTCTGTCTGGTTCCTCCAATATAGTAACAAGATGCATCACAATAGGTCTTAAAATTCTGCCTTTTTCTTGTCCCATTTTCTATAGTTTTATAGTTTTTTATTCAGGGCACTCTTTTGCCCTCAATGTAAATCATGTGCATTTGTTTTCTTTAATGTAGAGCATAGTTTGCCTCTTTGGGAATCTTGATGCTAACAGGAGGAATTTTAATGTGATAGAATGTTTTTAATATTGTATGAAATTAGGGAGCAACACAGGCAACATTATCATTCATAACTTTGAGTCTGCAATTTTTCCTGTATGGTTTCATGCATATAAATGGAATACCCAGGGTCTGGCCATCTGTTAACATCTCACATTTCCTTTCCTGCCACAAATGCTGCTTATTATAATAGTATGAACTGAAATATGTATTTTTATTGCTGCTCCAAATGAATAAGAAAGTAGAAACACAAATATGGATGTTTTTTTAATATTACCTATATCTGTTTTATAGTTTGATAAAAGCTTCAGTTGATACAACACTGAATAAATGTAGCCCTGTACAGTATGTTTATTCAAATATTTAACTTGTGACATTTAATAAAATAACAATTTAAACAGGTAAGGATTAGTCAAATACAAAAACTATTAGAAACATTCACATAATTCAAAATAAAATTCTCAACCATTATCAGATGTAGGAAAACCACATAAGAATCCATAAAAAAGTTTTCAAGCTCCAATAAGTTAGATATAATAGGGCTTTTTTTGTCAAATACAAAAATAAATATTATTGATTTTATGAATAAATACATTTTCCTAAATGATTTAGAAAGCTCTGTTTATTCATATACAGACAGTGTTTAGAATATGTAGTAGCCAGTATGTCTGCAGATATATTTATGTTGGACTGTTTAGATTGGCTTCACCTCTGTAATAATTTATAACAGTTTCAATGTAAACCTGCCATTGAGCGGGTCATAAAGGTCCTGCATTTTAACCATCATAATTTCAGATAAACCCACAAAACTATTTCTTGCAGGAAAGCTCTAGTTAATCCTTGAATATCTTTGGGATGGAATTTGTTTTTTTATTTAGGCAAATTTAGAGAGCAATAAAGGCTGCATTTTAACCATGTTTGATATTCCAGAACTGGTGATAATTTAAAGTATATATTTTTTGTTTTGTTTTACAGCAGTAACTCTTCATTGACACTTATTAATACAAAAATTCTGCCCTTCAATTGATTTCAAGTCTTGCTCAAAAGAGAAAGCTACTGTTCATTTAAAAATGTTTCATTGTACCCAAAAATTTAAACATAAATACATTCGTGTTTTTCCACATGAAATGAAGGTAGATCAATGCCATTTGTTTTTCACTTGGTAGACGTTTCTTGATTCAAGGCATGGATTTTGGAAGTGTGAGAATTATTTGTATAATTTCTAAATTTAAAAACTGTTTTAACAAAATCGTCATTTTCTACCAAAATTCATCTATTATACAAATGCTCAATTAAATGTTCTTAACTACTATAAGGTGAGCATTTTGAAAAATGTCATTTGAACTATTATTTAATATAAAAAAGTGAAAAAGCAAAAAAGGTAAATATATATATATATATATTTTTAAGTATATATATATATATAAGGAAGCTTCTGCCTTCTTTTGTCCATCTTCCTTTTCCATTCTAACAACACCTACAGTAATACAGGTGCTTCTGCTCTTTTAAACTTCAGATGTTACCCACAAAGTCCTGTGGTTCCACATTGATGACTGGTGCAGCATGGGACCTACAGGAGAGCTGTCACTCCATGCTACCTACAATAAATTCAGTGAATCTTGAACTTTTTCTCAGAAAATACAGAGAGATCCTGTTGACTTTTTCTTTTCATGTAGTTTTTTCATTTTGTTCATCATGTCTGCTCCCCGCTCATCTTGTTGAAGGCAGCTCAGAGCTTATGGTGGGAAGTACAGAGGATGTCTGCAGGATGGCTACAAGAAATTGCATAGAGATTTTCCATTAAAAGGAAGACGATAAAAGCCTGTAGCATGTCTCCTAATAAAATATTACATAGAGCTCTGTCCAGGCAACGTGACTATAAATTCTTTCCAGTTTTCAATGCTACGTGAACAATATCCTACCAATACTTGTCTGACATTATCCCTCTAGTTTGTGATGTCCATACTACCAGAATGTCAGTAAAATCGATTGTTGATTGCCTATAATAGGGAATACAGGGGATTATGTATCTAGGACAAGATGTAATCTGATTTCTCCAGGTTGAGCTAATTTTTATATGTACGCCATCGATATTTAAGGTCATAATGAGTGTTATTTAGGTAGGTTGCTGCTTGAATTCTAAAAAGTTCTGAGACAAAACTCTGAACACTAGCTTCAGCACTGTAACTATTTTTAAATATATTTTGCTAGATTGAAAAAAATAAATGGGACTGTCATACCAAAAAAATTAGATAGACTGTGCAGTACTGGTCACAGTGCTTCACCTATTACCACAGGGGTGATCTCTTGGATTTTTCAATATGATTACAAAAGTCCAAAGTATTTATAGCATTGATTTTCAAATTAAATTTAGTAAATTTTCAAATGTCACCTGCTAGTACAAATACCCCAATGATGAAATGTAACAGAAATTTAGTTTCACTTTTTCTTTTTATTATTTATCACTTATAATACAGCCCTGGTAATCCTATCTATGGCCTAGAAGTCCCTTTGATATGAAGTAGCGTACAAGAATGGAAGGGAGACCTGGTGGTATAAATCAGCATTGTGTATGGTTTTGTATAGTTGAAAAATGAGGAACATTAGTCCTTCTCTTTGGTAGAGAAGTTGAGGAAGTACTTCTGTGATCTTTGGTAGGGAATGTTTGTTTTGTAAATAGCTCAGCCATCATAGATATCAAATGCATTATTATAGAAAGCATACTTTCTTCAAAAGGGGGGAAATGGAAACTCCATTCAGATATATGTATTTCTTCATACATGCATTAATATATATAAGATATAATATTATGAATAATATATATAATATTAATATAAATGGATCTAGTACAAATAATGTAGATGAAGTTTCCTCTGAGAATGCTATGGTTTATCCATATCTGAAGGATTATTTTGTATTTGTTCTTAAAAGTATATAACTGTGTTAAGCACAGCTTTCTGCCCATACTTTTATCTAATTATTTTATCTATCCTGCACTGCATTTCTAGGTAGTCATGAATGTGAGACCAGTGTGCCAAATAAATACAGCTTTCTTTTTGTGATGCAGATGATACCAGGCAGAAAAAATGATGGGGATGACCAGTGTGATTTTAGCTTTGCACAATATGATGAACAGCATTACTTTGTAGCTTTTCTTCAGGTAATAGTTACTAGAAATTTCCTAGATGGAAATTTCATACTTCTGGCCTGGGCAGAACACGGGCAAGGGGGTGGTCCATTCCTATCTGCCCCCGTATGCGTAACTGTATCTCCAGTGGTTACTGGCTGACCAGATGCTCTTTGTCTGGCAAGTCCAGGCAAAAAGTGAAGATATGAATGCTGCTTTGTGGTGAAGCATATAAGAAGTTGTGTTGTAAAAATGCCTTGAATAGTACATCTTCTTTCCCACTGACCCTGACTTATTCTGCAAGTCAGCAAGAGCAGGAGTTGTTTAATTATTGCTGGGTACTCAGATTCTCCTGAATGGCATATTCTTCTCTTTGCTTCTGGCTTAGCTTCTGGACTTGCAAGCTTTCCAGGTGCGCAAAATAACTACTATTCCTCTTCCATGCTCTCCACCTCCCATTGCTGCAGACTGCCAGAATTTGTGCTTATAATTTGGCTGGCCTGACAGCTTCCAAATAAGAGCTGCTAGAATGAGACAGCAGTGTTTCGGACTGGAATTTGATGGTGAGGATGGAGATGCACGGGTCGTTAATGAGGATTTTCCTCTATTCACAAATATTTGGGTGATCTTGACCAGCTACCATAGCAGGGGAGTTTCCTATTTTTTTTCCCCCTGGTGCCACATTTTTATTAGCTTTAGTTATAGAAATATAGCAAAACAGAGAAGGTCACACTGGCTTTGCTCTGTAAATATTTAAGTATAGACTGTGTGAACACATGGCAGGTATAAACCAGACCCAAGAAAACTCCAGGTTGGTGATGGTTTGTCTAATCTAATCTAAGTATTATTATACGTGGAACATGGTGCCTCTGAATTTATGTGTAGTCACAGCGTGATGGGCCTTTCATTACACTATTTTCCTAGTAATAGTGTAAAACAAATTCACACTTGGCGTAACAGAAATGTTTGGCAGGAATGCTGCTGTATTCCTGGTACGTGAGACAATGACTGATACCTTGTTTAGTCGTCTCACAGCATTGGCAATGAAGCTGAATCACATGCAGTCTCTGCACTCACACGCGCACAGAGGAAAGACAGACCAGCTCAGCCTGCTATGCTTCAGTGTCTCTTCCCCACTACCTGGCCCCTTACAGAGCTATTAAAGCAGATTTTCTGATATGTTTTTTTCTCTCACTCTCTTGAGCTTTTAGCCAGTCTGCCTCTCTCTGACTGTTGAATTTCTTTTGCATGTAGCATTATGCTCCCTGCACTGAGATCGTATCACGTTCTCCCCTGTGTAAATTGGCATGGCTGCACTGCACTCAGAGTCTCTTTGCCAGTTTACACTAAGAGTCTATCCCCAAACAATTATAGTCAGCAGTACCAAAAAACCACTTAAATCAACAGAAAATGTAGGAGAAATTTTGGGCCCAAATCCCACTGTCTTCAGTTTCTTAAGTTGGAGAAGCTACCAGGAAACAAGGACATGGAATGGAGCTGGGGCAGAGCGCAAGGCACAGTCAGTCTCTTCTCTCAGCAATCAGCAGCAGAAATAATAATACAAATCTGCTGTTGTCAGTTCCATCAGCAATAAATAACCAAGAATGAGCAAACCAGTTAGTACTTAAAATAGAAAGGAAAGTTTTCCTTCTAAGATTTTTTTTTTTGTATTCTCACATTAGTTTTGAATAATATAATCCTGCAGATGCTGTGTTTGACTTCAACAGAAAGGCAAATGTAGACGTGGCTATTTTATCATAATTCCATAAAAATCATTAAAAATAAAAGGTCAGAAACTACATTCAAATGCAGCTGGCACAGTATTCTTGAAGAATCAAAAAAATTATGAAATGGGTATGTGAGCAAATCCATTAAATTGAGGGTGTGAGATCTGTGTTCTGGGGCCACTCACTGCAAGAAGGACATCAAGTTCCTGGAGTGTGTCCAGAGAAGGGCTATGAAGCTGGTGAAGGGCCTGGAACACAAGTCCTGGGAGGAGAGGCTGAGGGAACTGGGGTTGTTTAGTCTAGAGAAGAAGGCGGCTCAGGGGAGGCCTTATTGCTCTCTACAACTACCTGAAAGGAAGGTGTGGGGAGCTGGGGGTCGGCCTCTTCTCGCAGGTAACTAGTGATAGGACTAGAGGGAATGGCAACAAGTTGCACCAGGGGAGGTTCAGGTTGGAAATGAGGAGACATTTCTTCTCAGAAAGAACTGTCAGGCATTGGAATGGGTTGCCCAGGGAGGTGGTGGAGTCACTGTCCCTGGGGGTGTTTAAAGAAAGGTTGGATGTGGTGCTTAGGGACATGGTTTAGTGGGTGACATTGGTGGTAGGGGGTTGGCTGGACCAGATGATCTTGGAGGTCTTTTCCAACCTTTATAATGCTATAATTCTATGATTTGACCTGACCTTTTCTCTGAATGTCTTGGGTTTGCTGGGTTGTAAAGTCAAAGCAGAGGACATTGAGAACATACTGCATGACAGCTTTGTTTTTCTGCCCACCGGTCAAGTTCTGCTCATCTCATTCATGCAAATTGGCCCATTAACTTCAGCATCTATGTTAGCATGATTATTGTGAGCAAGCCTTAGCAATACTAGACTTTTGTAGTCATGGAACAGGAAATGGTTCTGTGCAAATATTTACCAATGCTAGAAACTGTGATTTTCACATTTACAATTAGACTGATGTCTTCCTAGGGTAGAATGAATCATGTCTTTTCCTAACAGAATGATTTAATTTATAAATATTTGTTGTAAAAGCAGGACACACTATGTAAGGCAGCAAGGAAATAATTTCATCTCCTCAATTAGAAGAAGTACTCTAATTGACTTTTGACCTTGATAGTTCTATAAGGACTAACAGAAATTCCCTTACCCACTTTAAAATATGTCTGCTGTGTAATGTTTAAATGAAGCTGTAATTCAGAGAAATGCTTCCCCTTGTTAAAGTGTCAATAAAGTTCTTATTGTTTAAAGAAACTCTTGGTAGAATGTCTTGTGTTTCAGCTGTGAATATTTCTTCTTTTCTTTGATGTTCTGTGCAAATCTAAGTTTTACCTGACTATCTGTTTTGTGTGCATGTGTAAGCATGCAGTGGAGACCAAATCATTGTACCATGGGCAGGTTCTCCTGAGGGATGTGACCTTGAGCTTGTCCTATCACTACCTTCTGCTGTTGCTGATATATTTTTTCTTTAACAGCTCCTGGTTATTCCTTGTGAGTGTTGTGATTATCTTAGGGTAAAGAATAAAACCCCTCAGAATATGTACTTTCATTCTGATTTCATGTTTATTCATCATTTATGTTCTCTGGAAAAAACAAACAAACAAAACAAAACATAACAAAACAAAAACACACCACCAAGGCAAAGATAGGAGTGACAAAATAATTATAATCATTGTGGCCCAATAAACAGCAAACTGAGAACTGAACACTTGCCAATGATGGTAAAGAAAATTGTAATTGATAGTTAATCTCACAACAGCCCAGAGAATACCTCTTCCTACTGGTTCATGCCATTTGAATGTGAATGTTTTCACCTTCATGTTTGCTTGCTACATTTCACAAGCTGACAAGCGATTCTTGTCATTGTATTTTGGCCATGTGAGGAGACACAGAGTGACTCTTTTCTTCTCTTACACATATTTCCCCCCCCCAGAAGTAGTTGTGGGATAACAAAGGGTGGCACTGTCTTACAGCTGGTTTATGTGTTATGTTTAAATGACTGTTAGTCATTTAAGATAGAAGTATATTTGTTGCAATTTTGATCAAACAGTTTCTAGAAATCAAACTCAGCAGCTGTACAACCTACTGTCTTTCCCTCAGCTGCAGAAATAACATCACACAGTTAGTCTGTGTTGCTTTGTAATCCCAGCATCTGACAGAGTAAGAATGCCAGGTCACAGGTTTTTCTGGTGTCTGTGGTAGTCAGGACAAGCCAAGAGAGCTCAGCCATTCTTGTTAACTTTCCCCAGGAACAGACAAAATTCTTCCAGAGGTGTATGAAGTCTGAGAGATATCTGGAGCTCTCTAGAGATGAAAAATGAGGAGGTAAATGGATAACATTAAAATCTGGATGGGAGAGAAAAGCAACAGCATGTGTATTAACTGGCTTGTGAAATCAGGTGAAAAAAATAAAATTGTCACATACCAAAAAGGAGAATCCATTAGACAAAACTGTGGATACAATGGTGAGATCAGCTGAAGAAGGGAATTTACAGCAGAATTCTGAAGTTACCACTTCAGATCAGTTGTACACAGGTAAGCAGCCATCTCAGGAAGTAACTACATTACTGTGAGGTCAAATACATTAGCTCTACGTAAATGGTTGCAGAATTAGTGCACATTTCCTTCACTTCAAGGGACTGTGAAATGTTCTTAAAATTTCTTTTTCTCATGGAGCAATTGGATTTCCTGAAATAGACAATTTTCATGTTTATACATAAGGTTAATTTTTCATTCCCTTAGTTCACGCTATGTTTGCACATCTGTACTTTTTAAAATTTCAGTCCAGAATGAATTTCAGAAGAATAACAAATAAAGTTCTTTTTTGTTTGTTTATTTGTTTGTTTTGTTTTGAGGTTGCACTTCTTCTTTGATTTCATATTTCTGACTCTTATGAATGCAGATTCATGCAATCAGTTCTGGTAACATGCATGGGAAATTTCAGAAACGGGTTTGCAACTGAACTGAGACAACAAACATACAGA
The DNA here is from genome assembly GCF_964034855.1 of Anser brachyrhynchus. Taxonomy (NCBI): domain Eukaryota; kingdom Metazoa; phylum Chordata; class Aves; order Anseriformes; family Anatidae; genus Anser; species Anser brachyrhynchus. The sequence continues at coordinate 64,592,897 of NC_137698.1, forward strand.
GCATTGAATAGAGTCTTGCTCAGCTGGGTTTCTGAGGTGCATGTAGTAAACCATCTCTTAGGAAAAGTACAGCTGTCACTAGCTGTGAAAGATTGAGAATATTCCTATATTCCTGAGCTAATATAATAAAAAATTCCACGGATGGGGTGTATTAATGTAGGTACATATTACAGGGAACATCCCCCTCTGAGCTGTTAGCTTTCTATAGCCAAAGCTCTTCTGAGACGCACAGGAAGGTTCTGCCAGCATCAGCTAATCAGCAGTGCCAGTGCCTCAACCATTACTGACATGGCATATTGTGGAAGATAATAATGGATATGGACTTATCTAAAAGAAGGTGATTCAAGAAGTAAAGTCAGTATTTTGTATGGAATTCTATCACAAAATTTTCCTATATCTATGGGGATTGATGTAAAAACAGATATACAATTCCTAATTGACACTGCTGCCACTAATAATGTGGATGAATTAGCTATTACAAAATCGGATCAAAAGATTTTGGAGACCTTCAATTATAAAAAAATCTGCAGCAACAAGAAACAAGTCTGTGCTTTTTATTCACGAAAATAAATTATAGTAATTCTCCCTTCCTGCTGTGTTTCTTGCCTGCAGGATGGAGGGCGATGAAGGAGTCCTTTGGAACACAGGTTCATTTGTGCAGGTCTGCTTTGCCTGAGTCAGACAAGTGAAAGAAATGCTTACAGGAAAGCAAGATCTCCAAGTACCTATGCTTCTATTGTAGTAGGCTAAAATGAGTACCAAGTAACTGTCTGCTGCAAATGAGAAAGCTATGGACAACCTGTGTGCAGTTCCTGATCTGCTACCCAAAAAGCAAAAAAAAACCTGTTCCCTAGTTGGTAAGTCTGGAATCAATACAAATTTTTGATTGTATTATGTCATGTTAACCAACTATTAACCTGCTCTCACTTTAACCAGGTCAGAAATACCTTCTCAGATTTTGACTAGTCACTTGTTTGTTTGCTTTCATTTTATTTGTCCATGGCAAGTGTAATGGAGGCTTCTAAACTGGCATATTAGTAGTCTGACTTTATAAATAGTATGTCATATTTGTCTCATAACAAATACCTGTCTACTTTTATTTTTTATTCTTTATTTTTTTCTCCTAAAAAAAAAAAAAAAGAAACATTCCTGGACATTCCTGCTTTCTTGTCTGGCATACATGCTAGGGAAGAAATGCCGTGGTTTTCAATTTTTTTTTCTCACTGTTACTTTAAGGGGCAAATGCATGTCCAAAACACTTTGCTGCTTGTAAAGTCCTTCTGTGTTTTAATGTGCCTTGGTATGACAAAATAAGAGGATATCTTTAAGTTTAGTAAGTCTCCTTTTCCTGTGTACTTTAATTTATTTTTCACTCATTTCAAAGTGGCTGTGCGGCACTCTATACATTGTAAAAAAAAAGCCTCTAAAAATGCTAGTCATGTCTAACGTGAGAATAATTGGCTCTGACAGAGAGGAAAGTAGTAATTGGAATGAGACTTGTTTAAATAACAGTTTAAATTTTCTTTCCTTACTTTTCCGATTATATGCACTATAAAGCAGGATTTCTTTGCCTTGGGTGTTTCACACAGTCGTTTCTGTATGCAGCATGCCCAGTAGTATAACTCAAGTAATAAGCCCAGCTATAATTTGGATTAGACTTTGAGTTTAGCTCGCTAGCATACAAATACACCATTCAATTGGTATTAACACTGTATCATCAAAATATTCATTAAGCTGAAGCAGGACAGGCTAATTGCATCCTCTAATTATTCTAAGTTGTCATCATTTCTTCATTCTGAATGGTTAAATGGAAATTCAGATGCAACACTTGAGGAGGAAAAACACGCTTAAAAGCCTGAGGTATGAATATCCTCCATGCTCTGTTAAACACTCTCCTCACTGTTAGCTCCTAAGAAAGAGAAAAGTTACTGTTTTTTACCCCTTCCTCTGTGTGATTTGTGTTGTTCTTAAATATAGCTTCACTCAGAGCTGTGCAAAACAGGTGTTTTAAAAAGCTTTGGAGTATGTCAAGGTTTAGTATTGTAACATGACTGAGACTGTTTTCCTGTTGAGTACATCTGTCTCCAGCAGTAGATGCAGCCCACATCTAAATAGGAGGGGAGATCTGTGTGGTCACATCTGCCCTCCTTCAAAATATTTATGGCAAATATAAATCAAGACTTGCCTTGAGAATCTGGAAGGATCAGCTGACATTTGCACTGGAACAAAATGAAATCTAAATGAGTCCTGATTTACAAATAATATATGGGAATTATTGTATTAGCTGGGTAATTTTCTACTGACTGTAATAGACACAGCTAGAATGTACCAGGACTGTTAGTCTCAAAGATCAGTTGTCTTTCCAACATTTGATTGTCTCCTGAACCTTTAGCTAAAACTTTTAAAGTGACATCTCTTTTCTCTTCATTTATTTAGTAAAAGAAAACAAAGTCATAAGTGAAATTTGGCTCCATTAATGTGAGTGATAAACTCCTACTGACTTGAATATCAAATAAGTTAATTCTTCTAAAGTAGTGGTTAGTCCATTCTTTTCAATAGTGGATCTGAAATGTCTGAAATTCAGGAATCAGAATCGTTTAGCTTCTTGATGCTGTCCAAATGGTAAAATGGAGGCCAGTAGCTATATTAACTCATGATTTATAAGGACTGTTTTCCATTTATGTCAGTTTTACTAAAATAATCTGAACTTCTAAAAGAGCTATCTGCGTGTGAAATAAAATCAACGGGGAGTTTAATAATACAGGGATGACAAGATGAGATCAGCCTCTTCAGTTCTGTAATGCATATATTTCACTCTCTACTTTTTGCAGTACAGATGACATTACATCATCTATTAATAAATTTTGTGTGATTTTCTTCTAATCATACCAAATGTATTTCGTATTTTTATAATACTGTTACCTAGAAACTATTTATATGTGGAACATGCTACCATTTCTTTGAATAAATGTTACCATTAGTCAGAACGTGAGGCTTCATGGAGATTTCTGACTTTTCAGTAGTAAAATGAAAACAAAAAACTTGCCACCCCCTCCTCTAAACCACCACCAAAACCCAACCAACCAACCAAAAACAAACAAACAAACAAACAAAAAACAAACAAACAAACAAACAAACAAAAAAGCCCTCTGTTATTCTGTTTCCACTTCATTTCACTCTCTGTGTTGGCAAAATGTCCTACAAGAGTTTTAGTTCATCTGTTTGTATCTCCTTTCTTACGAAGCCTGCTTCTCCCACTGAACTACATTTCCCACAATACATCATGTGTTCTTAGTCTTCCTGAGCTGCATAGTCACTAGCCCAGGCTGTCAACCAGACGTACAGTTGATGGGGAAAGCCAACCAGCAGAGTAGGACTAATGCAGGAAGCACTCAAATTATAATTACTGTGAGCATCAGCCTTTCAAGAGAATCTCATTCTCTTCCATTACTTTTTCACGCAGCACAGCTTCATGGCTGGCAATAGTCTGGGATCCCTCTGAAACGTTTAAGTTTGGAAGGTGAAGAACCTTCATGCAAGGACGAAACTGGGGTTGCATCAGGCATGTCTGTATGATTCCAGTCTGGGTTAAATATGACTGGCCCTTCTGTATGGCAGATCAAGAGTTCAAGTATAACATGACACTGTGTTTTAAATGGGCACTTTCAGTGTAAGCAGCAGCTGCAAGTGCAAAAAGCAATGATATTGCCATCACACCCCTAACAGTCAAAACTGTTTGGAAATCTCATTTGTTTTTCATTAGTTACCGCTACAGTTTGAATAAAATCCTGTTCAATCTCAGCAAAGAGTACTTTGGAAATGTTAGTCTGTTATTCTTTAAACAAAGTTCAACGGCTATTAACAGAGTACTTGTTTATGATCTTCTATAAATATTATGTTTCTGTACTTCTTTGAAAATGTGGACTTTTTAATTTCATTTTTATTTTAGTAAAAACTGTAAAATTATGACTCACCAGCTGCAGAGTGCCAAGACAGGATATTTCCCAATATATGGGGCAAACAACATTTTTATGTATTTTTGTTACCAATCATATAAAATCCAGCTTATTTTTATAAATGGCTCCACAGACCTGCACCATAAAAGTTGAATATAATTTTATCCCAGTTTTTAGGGATTTTGCTGCCCATTACCTGGGAAATGTAAACTCTCATATTCCTGAGCAAAGTCGTCGTTTTAGTGATCGGTGAAACCCACTCATTTTCATGCACAAGTGGCCACCTTTCCTCTACTCAGTCAAGATCTTACAACCCAGACAGAAAGTTGAGCTGGACAAAAAAAGGAGCATACGCTGCTATGAGATTTCAATACAACAAATTAAAAGGAAGTTGCAAAATTAGTAAGGTGCAAGTGGTGATATTTTTTTTTATTCCTTTAGTGTATATTCTGGTGGCATAGCAACACAGATATCACCACTTACCTGTAAATCAAAAAGAAAAAAAAAAAAGTCTTAACGTAATGAAGGGATCAAGCTTCATTACATTATGATGCTTATAAAGCTTGCTGTAATAATACCGATAGTGGTTTACCTCCGGAGCACTGAATGTGTTTGACCAAAAGAGTTATACTGAGCTATTTCCATAATTAACATGGGGATGTTAGTGAGTAGTTTAATCCCCAAATGTATATTTTATAATAGCTTAACCTTCTCCCTTATGACTACTGCTCTTAAAAGCAGTAGATTCAAATTTAAATGCAAATAGAATGAGTTGTGGCACTGGTTCCACTTATTTCTAAACCTTTTTTTGTTGTTGTTTTTCCTCAAAACTGAGATAAAATTAGATGTAGTGTTTCTGTTTAGGACACACTAATGCATTCTAGCTTCACATAACACCTGTGGTTTCATCACTATTTGGACTATTGACCAATAACATACGTAATGCCAATAACAAATCCTATGGCATACAACATGAACTTCATTCAGATAGTTCTTCACATCTGGTAGTTCTTGATTAAGTCTAAATTGGGAGAAGGGGGAGCACCTGACATTTCTTGAAGGATGGTCTTCTTAGGTGTGTCCTTTGGATGGGTGGTGACTTCCTAAGGAAGGAAAGCTGAGGAAAAGCGTCATCCCATGAGGTTTCTGAAAGATGGGGAGACTAGAAGGAATTGTTTGTGGTACATCACAATTAGACATGGACATTGCTGATTAGGTTATGGTAATGATTTTTTTTTTTTAATTAATCTAGGGCTAGAGCTATGCCTCTGATTTGAGCAAAATGTATATGTGATATTTTGTCCAAAAGAATTAGCAATCAGTTTATTTCTGGAAATTAGGTTTATGCACTTTGTTTCAATTTGTTTTCAAGTGTTGTCAAGGCACAATATGAAAATCCTAAACTTAACTTGAGTCGGAGGTAAATGAAATCCCTGGGAAGTTTTTTTGTTTGTTTGTTTGTTTTTCTTTTTTTTTTTTCCCTAAATGCCAAGAGCCTGATGAATAAACAGGAAAATCTGTAGGAGTTGTAAACAAACTCAGAGAAGTGTAGGTTAAGTAAGTAAAAAGCAAAACATGAATGTGCAATTTATCTTAGGAGAAAGCAAGGAATTTTACATTAAAATTTGATTGACTTGTTATTATCTTCTGTATGGAAATCCTTTGATGGCTTTTCCTCTGAAGAGGTGATATTTAAGGAAAATGAGATATTCAAATACAGTAGCATGTGTAACATCAGCACATGTTGTAGAACAGAAATACATCTTTAAGAGGCAATTAGCAGGGGCCAATGAGATGCAAGGAGTGATTCGGAAATTTACCTTGGGTATTAGCCAAAAGGAACCAAGCCAGATGACTGCTAAAGGCTCAAAGTCAGAAAGAACTAGTATCTGATCAAAGTGATACTCAGACTATGAAAGTGATAGGAGATTGGACAGGCTTAGTAAGACAAAGGAGAGTGGATTAGACTTGAAGAGTCTGACAGTAAGTCATAAAAATTGTGTGTATGAAAAAAGACTAAGACTACCCCTGCTAGGAATCAACCAAAATAGCAAATGATCTAAAAGGAAATAGTTCAAAAGGATGTGAGATACACTTATACTGGGGGATTATATCTGCATGAAGTGTAAGATGACTTTCAGTAAAAGGAACACAAATACTTGAGTGCCAGTTGAAGACAACAGTAAAGATCTTATAACTGGCAGGACTCAGTGGTGCAGTTGAAGACTGGAGTCATATATAAAATGGACTCCAGGAAATCCCGTGCATGGTGAAAGAGCTTCAGAAGTCAGAATAAGAGCTTTTGGTACTCTGTGTTACCACTTCTGAAGGAGATAAGTGATATGTCAAATAAAGATGATAGCAAATGTTTAGACATAGAAACAAACATTTGAGCTGAAAGAGAATTCATGAGATATCTAGTCCTGCATCCCACCCAAAGCAGGGACAGCCATGAAATCGGACCAGACTACACTGGGCATGAACAGATGGGTCCTGAAAACCTCCAAGGATGGAGACTGCACAGCCTCTCCAGGCAGCCTTCTCTACTGTTTAGTCATTCTCATGCTGAAATATTTTTGCTTGTATCCAACCTGCACCTGCACTGTCCCAGTTTATGAGCTGTCATTCCTTGGCTGGACACCGCCCTAAAGAACATGACTCCATCACCCTGATGTCATCCCTGCACTGGGGTCTGCTGTTGGGTCCATCCAAAGCCCCCTCCTTCTCCAGGCTGAATAAACCCAGATCCCCAGCCTCTCTTCCCAGGACAAGTGCAGCAGCCCCCATCATCGTGTCTGTCCTGTCCTGAATGTGTCGTAGAGCTTCAATACTTTTCTTGTACTGGGGAAGCCATAATTGGAAGTAGCATTGCAATGAAACGTAGTGAAGTCTGTTTGAGCAGGGATAATCACTTCCCTTTATCTGCTGGCTATGTCCTTGTTAATACAATCATGTCTTCCATTTTTGTTTCTGGTTTATGTTTGTTTGTTTGCTTGTTTTTTTTTTTTTTTTTTTTTTTTTTTTTTTTTTTTTTTTTTGCTGCTGCTTGTGTTTAGCTACTGTCCACCAGGACCCCTAGATCTTTTTTAACAGAGTTGCTCCCCAGCCAGCCAGTCCTCATCCTGTCCTGGTGCAGGGATGTGAGTCTCTTCCAAGTGCAAGATGTTGCATTTGTCCTGGTTGAATTTAATCAAGTTCCTGTTAACTCATTCTTCTGGCCTGGCTGGGTCCCTTGCCTACTTTCCCCTCCACCTGGTGCTGTCCACAAATATGCTGAGTGCATCTTCAATCTCCTCCCACATATCTGCACTGAGGTTAAACAAGGGAAAGGCAGAAGGCAAAGAGCAGTATGCACACAGCAGTTTAGAGATTGGAACCAGGTAATTACTTCTAAAGACTATTTAGACAAAATATGTTCGTAAAAGCAACACAGTTGCCTGAAATCATGTGAAAAGTGAAATGAGGTATGATGTTGAGAATCTTCTAAAAACACACGTATAGTGGGACTACGTGGTGCACAAGCTGTGCAGACCATGTCCATTTCATCCATTTGTACTGCAATAACCAAAGTTAATTTACTTTTGAGATAAAAACATTTTTTTAACATTCTTTTTGCTTTCAGTATACAGTATGCATCTAAATCTATTAGGTCTGTCAAAAATTCAATCTTTTCAAACAGCAACAAAATGTTGCTGTATCTGGAGCTGCTCTCATATGACGCTGAGTTATCATTTTGCAGGCCAGGTATGATGGAGTAACAGGCTTTGTGAAATACACAATGTATAATCCTCCTTTTCTTTTGTGTAGATTAGAAAAACAGGATGTGAAAGGAAAGAAAGAAGTTCAGACACAGAACTGAAGCAAAATTAAAAAACAGCTTCGGAGTTCATGAGGTGACCATTCACAGGCTCTCAGTAATTTATGGTTATTCCACAACACTGTATAAGATTAGTTCAAGTTACATTAGACTACAGTGCTTGATTCTGACTGTGGATAATCTGACAGCCAGCTCTGGGACTAATCTTGGTGTGCTAACAAATGAAATATGTTTTTTCTTTTCTGCATTTTTTTTCTGTTGCATTAAGTTACACTGTTGTCCTTTTAATAATGATCAGAATTACTTCCTGGGCATAGGATGTTATTGGAGTTTTTGGAAGTTTTTACCTCAGTTGTAAGCTTTTTTGTCTTTCTTTCTCTTTCTTTCTTTCTTTCTTTCTTTTCATTTTTCTTTCTTTCTTTCTTTCTTTCTTTCTTTCTTTCTTTCTTTCTTTCTTTCTTTCATTTTTCTTCCTTCCTTCCTTCCTTCCTTCCTTCCTTCCTTCCTTCCTTCCTTCCTTCCTTCCTTCCTTTCTTTCTTTCTTTCTTTCTTTCTTTCTTTCTTTCTTTCTTTCTTTCTTTCTTTCTTTCTTTCTTTCTTTCTTTCTTTCTTTCTTTCTTTCTTTCTCTTTCTTTCTTTCTTTCTTTCTTTCTTTCTTCCTTTCTTTCTTTCTTTCTTTCTTTCTTTCTCTTTCTTTCTTTCTTTCTTTCTTTCTTTCTTTCTTTCTTTCTTTCTTTCTTTCTTTCTTTCTCTTTCTTTCTTTCTTTCTTTCTTTCTTTCTTTCTTTCTTTCTTTCTTTCTTTCTTTCTTTCTTTCTTTCTTTCTTTCACTTTCTTTCTCCTTCCTTCCTTCCTTCCCTCCCTCCTTCCTTCCTTCCTTCCTTCCTTCCTTCCTTCCTTCCTTCCTTCCTTCCTTCCTTCCTTCCTTCCTTCCTTCCTTCCTTCCTTCCTTCCTTCCTTCCTTCCTTCCTTCCTCCCTCCCCCCCTCCCTCCCTCCCTCCCTGCCTTGCCTTGCCTTGCCTTGAAAGAAAGGAAAGGGTTATTTGACTATAAAAGTGGCAACTATAGAGAGGAAGTGATTAAGCTCCACTCCATATTTGGTGTCAGTAGGACAAAAATAACTATGGATTTAAGTTGTAGCACAGGAAGCTTATGAATTGTATCAGGAGAAACTTTTCAGTAGTAAAGATGGTGACATACAGAAAAAGACTGTCCTAGGAGGCAATGCAATATATGTTACTGATAGCTGGTTTTTTTTCTTTTTTTCTTTTTTTCTATTTTTTTTCTTTTCTGGAAGGGCAGATAAGCATCTTTTGAAAAATGGCACAGGCATAGTTGATGCTGCTTCCTGAAATCTCTTATGAATCTTTTTATATTTTATTATATTATATATTATATACATTATATATTATATATTATATATTATATTTTATTAAGTTATATTATATATATATATTTATATTTTTTATATGGTTTCAGGTGATATAATTCACTCTGCTGATATTTTAGATTTTAGAAAAGCCAGTACTTTGCTGAGCTGAGAGCTGTGTTTGTTAGTCAGGCAAGAGGAGGAGACTGATCTCCTACATCTAGCAGAACATACATAAGTCCACACATGCCATTTTCTGGTTTCAACTACTTATCTTATGTTTGAGAAAATATAATAACGGATGGTGATCATTTGTTTCCTGGAAAACAAAATTCAGCTACTGTATCAAAGCTGACTCAGCAACTCACATCTGGTTTTAATGTGCTCATGCAAAACAAAGTGGGCACATAATGGTCTATTTCAGAGCATGTAAAGTCACGCAAACTGATTATGATCCTAAGAGTCCGAATCTTTTGGAGAACATTTACTTTGACTAATTTTCCCAGTATCCAGACAGTAGTGAGGTTGAGAGGTATTTAAATGGCACAAACAACAGCAACAAAAAGGATAGGTATTTTCCTGTTCTCTCAGGTATATTGTTTCATAGAAAGGGGGAATTTCAATGATGTAAAATGCTGGAATGAAAAACTATGTTCACAAGAAAACTTCCAAGAAAGAACTGCCCCTTAAATAAGAACACATATGACTTCATGCATATTATTTCTGAACTCCTCAGGTCGTCCAAAGTCCATATTTCAAGAATGACAGTAGTCTGAAAAGTGTGTCAGTAAAAAGAGCATTATGCAGTTCTATGTTTATTGTATTCTCATATTTTCGCTATCTAATGTGCTCAGTTTAACTTGACAGATGACTCTGGGAATTCAGCCTCAAATCAGACAGTTAAATTGACAGAGCTGAATCAGAGTCACAAAGTCAAAGGATAAAGCAGGTGAGAAAAGACCTTGTGAGTCCTCTACTCACCAGGTCTACCGTCCATCCTCCTGCTCAAAACTAGGTCAGGTCATGCTCCAACAGACTGCTTGGGGCAGTATCGCACGGATCTTGATCTCCAAAGATAAGGGCTACACAACTTCTTGGGGTAGTGTTCTCCACTGCTTAGCTGCCCTTTTTCTTTCCATTTTTTTTTTTTTGTCTCCCTGAAGCTGCCCCTTCTCCTTGCTGAAAAAGCCCCGATCTCAGGCCAAGTGCTCCAGACGCCACTATTGTGGCTGTCCTCTGTTGGATGTTTCTCAGGCTATCTAATTTCTGCCTTGTATTGGGAGGACCAAAGGTGGATGCACACCCAGATGCAGTCTAATGAGTGCCGAGTGAAAAAGGATAATTTGTTCAAGGATCCTCAGTCTGCTGACTCTGATCCTGTTCACACAGTCCAGTATCCCTGTTTATCCTTTCTTGCTATTGTTCTTACACAGCGCCCAATGAATAAAACCTGATCTTTCAGGGTCATTTATTTTCGAATAGTTGGAAGGGACCCACACAGATGATCAAATCCAACTGTCTGACCATGGATAACAAAAGGTAGCTATGCCCTGAAGCAAGCTGCATCCCATGCAGAGCCCATGAAGAAGCAGGCTCCTGGCAGGACCTGCAGCCTATGGAGAGGAGCTGCAGTTTGATTTCCCCTCCTCATGCTGTGGAGCAGGCACAGTGAGAGAGTGGTGTGGTGGGCATCTGGCAGCCAGACAAGGTCACATAGTCACACAACTTAGCTAGAAGTCCAGAAGCCATTCCCAGTAGCCATTTAAGGTTAACCATTAGGTTAATCTCTCAAAAGAGATATACCAAAGATTCTGCCTACACTTGGGCAGCCATTTTTATTTTAGAAGTTGACAGTCCTAGAAAGAGGAAAAATACATGTATATTCAGGGCTCAAACCCATCAATAATATTTTAATTTTAATTTTAATTTATTTATTTATTTTGAGCTCTCTCTGGAGCACTGTCAGTCAGAACAGCACCTGAAGTTGGAAAGAATATATATTATACCTATGGTCTTTTGAGACAAATTCAGTGTTAATGATTCATTTCTAAAGAAACAAGTTATAACTGTGGGAGACAATAAATACTTACGAACACTGAGAAAGTGAATAAGTAGAAAGAGAAAATCAGTCATTACATGCAACCATTTTGCTTCAGTATATCTACTGTAATTTAGACATAACTGTTGGTTGTTTAGTTAAAAAGAGGCAAGCTCTGTGTTTTTGAATTTTGACTTACTTTTAGCATGTGCTGAAAGAATGGTGGAGTGAAATCTCTGCATGAGCAGCTAAGACATGATTGAGTTCATCTGTCCAATTTTCATGCATGTAAAAGAAGGGCAAAGGTGCCCAGACAGCCAGAGTGTGGCTGGGAGGCTGAAAGAAAAGCAAAAGCATCTGCGAGAGCAGACTGGTTTCATACATGAAACTTGGACAGACAGCTAGGTGCTTACCTTGCCATAACAAACTGTGCTCGTATGCCTGTGTTTGGACAAATGGTTATGAGTGCTACTGTGTGTATAAAGTTAGAAGCTGTTTATTAAATCACTCGTCCCAAACTGTTGTTTTAAATGTACCATATAGGTAGTGGCAGCCTCATAAACGGTCAGTAATCATCACTGGCTAATCCATCTCATCAGTGTGCCAGCCAGCCAGTAAGCAGCGTTCATGGCTGGAGTTGTATTCCTTCCTTGCCTGCCAATAAGGATTTATGGGATGGAGAGAAAATAAGTAATGTTCTTTGCATTTCATTGTAACCACAGAATGTTTTCTAGTGCTTTGTTCAATCCAATATTAAAATACTCTAGAGATAGGGCTACAGCTGAAAATCCAAGCCTCGTGGGTATCTATTGCATAGCCTATTAGAATTTTATATATATATATATATATATATATATTCTAGATATTCAAGACTTTCATTTGGAATTCTCTGTGGACTTCATTAAACCTAATTGTCCCCTTCTTTCAATTTTCGCTGTAGTAGACGTTCAATTCCTTTGTAACATGAAAGAATCTGAGCCGAATATTTAAAAAACAATAATAAAATCAGAAAATACGAATGCACTCCAAAACTTGTCTAAGGAAGGACTGCAAACATGTACAATACTTTATATGTCAACTGTCAATGTATGTCTCTCATTTTCCATCCACAGTGTCAGAAGGCCATATCAATCAGTACTTAAGGTCCATGGACAGTAGACATTTCTCTAAAGATGGTGTTTCAAGAAATATTACGTATTAAAAGGTTAAAAATTAAGAAAACAGTAGCAAAAGAGAGAGAAAAAAGTTCTCCCATCAGGCCAATTGATTCTAAGGGCAGGGTCACTGAATGTAGCATTATTTCTCCTGGTCATGTTTCTTTCCTACCAGAGCTCCAAAGTAAGCTAACTGTGTAAGCAGGATTGAAATACACAACCCCCTTGTGACTGGAAGCAGTAAAGCATTCTCCACTTGCGGTTTTCTTCAAATGAGCCTGCATCGAATATGTGTTTGAAAACAGTGAAACTCTTTATTAATCAAGTACTTCACTTGCCATGCCAGCATAAAGTTTCAGTTATGTCAAAACTCCCTTAAAAATGGTTTGGAGTAGTGTCTTGTACACAGACCTTCAACAGAAGAAATATTTTTGGAATCGTAAATACAATAATCGAGGCAAATATTTGCCCTGTTTGAGAAGCTGCTGTAAGATCTTTAATCATAGGTTACCATTCTGACATTTTATTTTGGTTTCCTCCTGTATGGAAATGGGCAGACTGCATAGTTACAAAATACAGCATCAGACAAGCTATCCTAATTATTAGAGGAGGGCTTTTGCTAACCATATCTTGTGATCATAGGATGTGTTACAATGAAAGAAATAACAATCTAGATATCCCTGTAAGAAGTAGTATCTAAAAGGAAACCTGGATTTTCATGTCTGCTTAATGTTAACTCAAGGTTCTATATTGTTATCTGGTGTGCAAAATTTCTTTGAAACTATGGGTAGCTGCATAGCTGAAGATAGCTTTAAAAAGATGCATTTTCTTTCATGAATTAGACTGCTAACACCATTAAGCTGTCTATCTCCACTCAAAACACCCTGTTTCCCAGAGCAAAGGCTCATGTAACTCATATGCAGGTAAAGGCATTTTGCTGGCTATTTTTCTGAAAACCTGTAAGAGGCAAATCCATGGAAGAAGCTGAAGAGGGCACAAAGAGGGTACCCTGTCTATCCAGCACAAGTACATATAACATTTCTTCTCCTAACTGGAAACAGCCTTAATGGCCTTGTACATTTGGCTGAGCAGTAGGAATAAAAATGTTATCAGCCCTATTGATAGCCATGTCCTGCTGAGCCCTGCAGCATCACCTTCCTGTTCGGCATCAGTAAGGGAGTGTGTAGTTCCCCAGCCCTGAAGGACACAGGGGACTGAACAATAATTGGGACAGTCACAATCAGGCTGCTTTTTCCCCTGAGAGGATAAAAGACAGCAGCAGTAGGCCATCTGTGCGTGAGTTAAATCAGGTTGGTCAGGATGCTGAAAGGCTGGTACAAAAATTATGAGCACTTAGCAGCTGTGGGGAGCTCAGGTTCATGGAGGTGGAAGGGGTGCAAAAGCCTGCTTAGTCCTCTGTGCACACACAATTTCACAGTGTTCTCAGCATGTTCTCTGTGAATATCCCATAGAAGCACCATGGCTTATACCTTCTGTAAAATGCTGCTTAGCTGGCATGAGGACAGCAAACTCTAGCCCTGTGTTATATATATTTACTTGCATGAGCTGTTTTCTTTTTTCAGTGGCTTAAAAAAGACCAGCCACTGCTCAGTCATTCACTAGAAAATACCTGCTGATCCTTTGACAGGTACAGCAGAAGTTATTTTTCATCGTGGCATGAATAGTTTGTTTTCTTTTGCAAAAAAGCACTTCACACCAAAGCACAGCCAGGAATTATCATTCTTCTTCTGCTTGTACAGGTGTGCTTTCTGAATTAGGCACACAGACCCAGTTGGGCTCCTAATGGAGTGATGACGCTAACACTGCAACAATAGAAGGGGCCTCCAGGGATGCTGGCTGTGGAGCAGAGGTGCAGGTAGGAATGTGCTTTTTAACAGAGTTATGGCTTCAAGCATTCTGTGAAGCTGACAACACTTTATACTGCCTCTGCAGACTTCCTATGGCCCAAATAAACACAGGTACAGTAAGCCATATCAGACAGCGGTATTTAAAACCTCAGCAGTTTACGTGGGGAAGAGCTCACAAGTAGTTTTCAACAAAAGTCACCTCAAGGTGTGCTGAAACATCCCATCCATGATGCAGGTCTTCAGCTCTTGTCCTGTATCACTGATTCTTTTGTTTTCACATATTCATCTAAATACCTATTGATTTATTGAAGAAGGGATCTGGACCCTACACACAAACTTTGTGTGTATATGCATGTCTGTGTTTGAACAGGGTCAGGTACAGCCCTGTGAAAGAAGGAGTCATGGCAAAACTGTTTATTGCAATGTGTGAATGAAAGACCTGGAGTGAAAACAGTTGTGTGAGTGGCAGGAGCAATGAAGCCTGATTTCCTGTAGGGCTAATGATCAAGGCTGAGTCCCTACACGGATTCACTGCTGTCTAGCAAATGCTGAGGATAACATTGCGTTGTGTGAGTGGGATTGGTATAGTCTCACTCGTCTGCTCAGAAGACCATTTTAATAAAACCTTCAGGGTTTCCTCACTTGTTTAATGAAATAAATCTACTTTAATATCACAGACAAAAGATAGTAATAACAAAGGTGAAAGCCCCTGTTAAAGTGTCTGAAACTTCACCATTCACTCCCAATCCAAATGTCAGGACTCATGTCTTGTTTGCTGTTTCTGCTCATACTCCTGTAGAACCAGCGTCTCTGGCTGGTGCTTGAGCTGATTGTTGTACTGAAATGCTTCTGAAACTGATTATTATTCATGTCTTCAGCCCACTCAGCAGCATGACTAACAAGGTACATCTAATTCAGGGTAACTATGTAGGCCATTGACTTGCACAGGACAACTAACATGCCTGAAATGCAGACTTAAGTAACTTGCAGACCTGCAACTTTAAATAGAAAGTACAGACTAAAAGTACACGGATGATGTCCATTCAAGGTTCAGAGGTACTGCACAGGAAAATTTGGAGCTACTTTAGGTTCTTCAGTGAAAATGAGGATTCACAATTCTAGGATGAATCTTGCTTCTAATATTTGATATCTTTGCAGAACACCCTGCATGTTTGAAAGCATGGAAAAAAAGTTATCCACGACACATTTGATGTGGATTTGTGATAGGCAGCTGGGGATTGCCCTTTACTGACATGAATCAGTTCAGATACTTCTTGTTTCACAGACCCTTGCTGTATGGGGGACATTTTGCCTAGTTTCAGTTACCAGAGAGATCCGGTTTTAAAATATTCCAGGACATGCTATCGAAAACATGTATTTCCTCTGCAGCTTCTACATTGCATTTCCACCAACAATCGATGCTAGAGCATGCTAATCATACAGAATGGCAACTTGGTTTCCTGTGCTTTAAATTACAGTCCCAGCAACCCCATTAGCAGTAAGTGCCATCAGTTGTGATGCTGTGTGTCTCATGACATTCAGGCATCTTCCTGCAGAAGGGAGGTAACAAAGGGTAGGTGTACGTGGTAATGTGTTGGCTTCCAGTGGGATTTCACCCAAAGTAAATGTCTTTGTTTCTTGCTGGAAAGCTTTGTGAGTAAGAGCTATTTGTTCCACATGTATCTGTCTTGTTCTTGCATTTTTCTCTCTTTTCTTGGTCCTTAATATCCTCAGCTATTGCAGAGAAGACCATTTTATTTGTATGCGTAAATGCCATTATAGTGGTTGGTGTGTTGAAAGCATGATTTGAAAGGAAGTTGCTCACAATAATTTATGGAAGAATGATTTGAAAGATTTTTTCTTTAAAGATTTACAACTAATCAGCACGTGTCAGTAGATCATTGAAGTGCTGCTTTGTTTGTCTGAGCCAATTGTCAGATGTCTGCAGCTAACTGACTCATGATACTGAAATGTTATGATTTGAAACATACGGCAAATCTTATTGCTGACAGGATATGGCTGTTTTCAAGAGACAGTGCTAATGCAGTGACAGAAAAGATGGTCTGTTTTGGAGCTATCCAGCATTTTGGCCAACAATGGCATGATTTCGTGAGCTCCTCTCCTGGAATGGTTTGCATTTCTTGAGATCTAATGAGAATGTAGGGTCCTCAGTCTACACCCCCTCTGAGAAACAGTGTATTACTCATTCCTCCTCCTATTATGCAGCTACTGTAGTGCAAACTATCACGGGAACACAAAACAGCAAGTGGTCACCAGAATTCATGTTGCCATTGAGCAAGTTGTAAAAGTTAGTTTGTGTACTGTCACTATGATGGCATAAGAACCCAGAGGTACCTTGAAAGCAAGCAACATGACAACTTTGCTTTTCTGGGTCATCTCAAGCTTGGTTCAGTCAAAATGCGTCAAGCATAGTTTTTTTTTTTGGACATGACTTCTCCCCTGAGGACCCGTACAAGGTATCCAATGACATGTTGTGGGAATCCTTGTGTTCTCTACAAATTACACATATTAACATTTTAAAATCAATTACGTGGATCATTGGATTTCCTGTTTTAATTGCTACAAGCATTCTGTCAGTGCTTATGCTCTTTATAATAATCGAAAAGTATGATGGCCAGTCAACACCAAGGCAAATTTTCTGTTGGTATTGTTTATTTCTACATGTTTGCCCTCAGCAGGTTGCGAAGGCTCTCAGGTGGTCTGAATTGTGCCAGCAGTTGTGTCACTCTGCAGATCTTTGAGGACAATTTTTGTTTTTGGAGTTTGTAGTTGCAGTGGCTCTCCAGAAATATTTTAAGAACAACCGTTTGCTCCAAAAGCAGTATTTGGCATTTTGCCTGTGCTGTTTTACAGAGACAGATGTACAATGTTAAAGCTATGCTTATATTCCCAATAGTCATAAATCCCTGAGCACAATATGCTGATACAATGGAAACACTGCAGATTTCATGGAATATGAATACGAAATATATATAACACACATGTATATATATATGCATATGAGGAGAGAGATTAATATAATGTTCTTTAATAGTAAACACTAATGTACAACTAATGGAGCACATTAATACTAGATCTCTTGATTCTCTGAACATTCTTGTGAATATATGTTAAATTTAAGTATGTTTTAGAGGGTCCTATAGGAGCAAAGCTCCTCCAGTACAAATTCAAAGCTATTTTTAGTAGAGCAGTTGAAGAATTTCCTGCAGCTCAAAAGGACCTGAAGTTTTTACAATACAAGTTTGAGGGCCTACATGTGAGTTATTCAAAAGTGTCCGAGTTATTCTGAATTATAGACTCATTGAAAGTCACTGGAAATTTTGATCCTAAAATGCTTTGGCACTTTTCAAAATCCTGCCATAAACCCCTAACTCTAGGTTTTAAATTAAGCTGTAACATATATTTTGCAAAAATGAGATTATGGTGTCCACAGTTGTTTTCTCTTGAGTCTACTCAGTGAATGTGTGTAAAGATGCCTTTTTTAATTGCTGCTCTTGGAAACTCATGTAAAAATCTGAAAATCAGCAAGAATTTGTTTTGGCTCAGTCATCACTAAAAAGTGCACATATCAGAAATTAATGGTTTTGTTGATGCACACAGCAAACTGTGGTGGACTCAACACAGCATCTTGATGTTTCCCTTAGCACAGCAGAATGAACAAGAGGAAAGACCTTTGAAAATAGGCAGATATAACTACAGCTACATCTACATGAAAGAACAGGCATATTAGCTGAAGTGTCATTTTTAGGAATCATCCTTCAGATAGCACACATTTTATCATGCAGTCTCCAAGGTATCTGGGAATTCAGAATTCCTTGCACATATAGAATATAAGCTTTCCTGAGTGATGTGGATTCTTTGCTTTTTGTTTGCTATGTTGGAACATTTTAATGAAAATCTTGAGAAGTCCATTATCTATGTAATCAGTCCATCTGAGAGGTCTTTTCAAAGAATCTTGGCCCTGGAAATCTGCTATTTCTGAAATTCCAAAACAGTCAAGCACTATTTCCTCACACTGTGATGTATAGAACATGCAATTTGTTTAAAGCCTTCTTGAAAGGACAGTTACTTATCTGCAGTGATAGTGCATGTAATCTTGTCTTGTACATGTGATCTTGTGCATGTAATTGAAAGTTTTAGATAAGTTTTCAGCAAATTTAGTACAACCTACATATGCATCTTAAGACCTCCCAGTGTTAAAAGTGACAACAAAAATAAGTATGCCTTCTAATTTAAGTATAGCCTTTTTAAATAGAAAAGCAAAAAAAAAAAAGGACAATGGACATATGGAGGTGCTGACATAAAAAATGATTACTTTTTTAGGGCTTTTCTGTTCAGGAAAGATACAGCAATGAAGAGATATAGTAGAGGTCAGCAAAATTGTAAATGAGGTGAAAAATTTAAGATAATTATTCATGAAGCCAAAAACTTAAAACAAGCAAAGTGTACTTTTCACATTACATAATTAACCATCAGACTCAATGCCACGTGACAAAAAATCATAAAAATCACATAAATCAGTCAAAATCATAAGAGAGCTCAAAAAGTGGTTAGAGACACTCATTGCCAGTTACACACATGGAACCATCTAGAAGTTCATGACCATTGAGATCCACAGCTATGTCTTGCTGGAAGTCGGGAAAAGAAATCAAGGAAAGGGCTGACTTAAGTAACTTTTCAATACTTCTCTCACTCAGCCTGTACTAACGGCCACAACAGAAAGAGGATCAGATGTGGTATGGCTGTCCTTAAGTGGGTACTACTTATGGTTGCATAGATATCCACGTGTAACAAAAAGGCGTAAGTGCAAACTGCTTCCATACAGTTCTGATTCATGAATACTTAGGAAGGTAAAAGGTATTCAGGAATCTGATCTTACTGTTGAATTATAGTTGTTCCATTGCAGAAATATCAGCACCATGCCTTCTTCAGGAACTCTCAGATCACGGAAACATGAAAAAGTGTTTTGAGCTTTACTATAAAAAGTAGGGTATGTTCCCAATGTTCACAGTAGTGTAACTGTCTTATGCCAAACCCTTTAAGTTTGTTTGGGAGTTATATAATAGTTTTGCAGAATTTCTGCATAAGGACAGTGTGATTCTTAGGAAACCTCCTCTTCTGTTTGTCAGGCTGTGTTTTTAAGTTGACTTCCTTTGATTGACAGCTCCATAGCCTTCCATAAAACACACACATTCTCAAAAGAAAGTGTTTCCTGAAGTTAAAGACTTTTTATTATTATTATTATTACGTTTATTTATTTATTTATTTTTACATGAATGGTGTTTCAGTTTATTATGCAAAATTTTTGGTTCCAGGGAAAAAGAAATACTAGATTTTCAACCCAGTACATAAGATAAAGCCTTACTTATATCATTATTATGTAAGATCCTTAAGAGTTCTCATTCAGTTTGGATTCCAGTGTATTAGTTTGGATAGGCATGCATATATATTTGTATGTGCAGTGAGTCCAAAGCCTCTGGATACAATGGACTATATCAGGTTTACATGGCAAGGGTTTAGTAGCATGAGGGCTGCAGGAGTGGCGTATGTGAGGAGATCCTAGAAGCTGCCCCATGTTAGATAACAGCCAGTTACAGCTGGCTCCAAAGGGACCTGCCACTGGCCAGAGGCAAACCAGTGAGAGACACTGCTTGGGCCTCTGGGAGAGCAGATAGGAAATAAATAAATAAATAAATAAATAAAATTAACTGCTGGGATACAGCAGCTGGGAGAGAGACGAGAGAGAAAATGTGAGAGAACCAGCCCTGCAGCCCCCCAGGTCAGTGCAGCAGGAGGGCAGGAGGTGCTCCAGGCACGCAGCAGCAGTTCCCCTGCGGCCTGTGGAGAGGCCCCTGGTGGAGCAGGCTGTCCCCCTGCAGCCCACGGGTCCCACACGGAGCAGATCTCCACGCTGCAGCCCGTGGAGGAGCCCCCGGTGGAGCAGGTGGATGTGGCCTGGAGGAGGCTGCGGCCCATGGAGAGCCCCCGCAGGAGCAGGCCCCGGGCCGGAGCTGCAGCCCGTGGAGAGGAGCCCACGCAGGAGCAGGGGGTCTGGGGGGACCTGCTGCCCGTGGGGGACCCATGCTGTAGCAGTTTGCTCCTAGGGAATGGACCCTGTGTTACGGACCCATGTTGGAGCAGTTCTTGAAGAGCTGCTGCCTGTGGGAAGCCCACACAGGATCAGTTCAGGAAGGACAGCATCCAGTGGGAGTGCTCCCCATGTGGAGCAGGGACAGAGTGACTGAAGGAACGACAGAGACAAAGCATCATGGACTGACCACAATACCCATTCCCCTGTGCAATGCGGCAAGGGGGGAGGTAGAAGAGGGTGGATGGGGGAAGGTATCTTTAGTTTGGTTGTAGTTTCTCACTGCTCTAGTCTGGTAGAGATAGGCAATACATTATATTAATCTCCCTGTGCTGAGTCTGTTTCGCCCTTGATGATAATTGGTGAATGATCTCCCTGTCCAAGTGTGAGAGCGGTTGTGGTGGAGTTCAGCTGCCCAGTAGGGTAAAACCACCACAAGGATCTACTCTCCATGTACTGAAGAGAAGCCAAGACCATATTAGGTATGTCATACGTGTTCGTAATTTGTCACAGGTACAGAATGATTTTGCTGCACACATAGAATACAGTCATCCTTGCTGGGATGAATTGAAGTCATTGCCTCTGCACATGTGGGCCTGACCTGAGCATCTACTGCTACCATCTGAGAAGGATTTTGAATTTTTAGATAGCTATTGGGCTGACCAGTCAGCCATTCAAAACCAGGTTAAATGTGTGAATGTCTTATTGATCCTAGACAGTACAGCAGGAAAACAGGGATCACGGTTGGTCCCATGTTCTGACATTTCTGAGGTAGTCATGGTAGACCTGTCATCTTACTTCTTTCATTTAATAATCTTTGAAATAAAGAACATTTTCAATTAACACATGGCTTGTTAAGGAACAGTGCTTATATGGTGAAATTAGTATTGCAGACTCCTCAATTTTATCTCTAATTTGGGAAATTACAGCTCTCTTCACCTCTCAGGCTTCTAGTGAAGCTTACTTGATATTTATAAAATGCTGGATATGTAATTGACCAAAGAAATTTTAAGGTCGTTCATTAACACTGGTCAGAAGGTAGCTTTGAGGAGCACATTGTAAACCTCTATACATTCCTGTTGTGACATTGAGAAGCGCAGTAAGGATCCATACTGCTGTACATCCTCAGTAGCTGGGACACAGCAGTCATCTCTGTGATCATGTTCTTAACTCAAATTTCTTTGCTTCTTTGTAGGGACTGACAATAGTTGGAAACTCATCCTTTCTGTACTAGTGAAATGAAGAAAATTAAAAGTTTTCAAGTGAAGAAATCACTCATCACTTTCAACACTTTCTAGATGAGTTGGCAACAGTCTTCTGTCCAAGGACCATGAAGTCTGTAGATAGTAAATTCCTTTTTTCAGAGATCGTAGGCGAGCTTCTGCATCTTAGTACTTTGTACAGACTGTAGAGTCATGATGACTCCTCTCTTGATGCATTAGGGTCATATTATGCCAGCCTCACGTTCCTTAATGGGCATTCATTTCAACTCATTAAAAGCAGCTGTTCAGTACATTTAAGACAAGTCTTCCGGAGACTACTGTACTTTACACTTATGTAGGAAATGTCTAAAAAAATGTGCTTGATAAATGCCTATTTTGAATGAAGTCTAGCCATCATAGATCATTATAATTCATGTTGGATCTAGCATGTCTTTCCTGCCTGGAAAATCATGAATACACCATGGTCAGATTCATCTGCCATGCAGACGGGTTTAACTTGAATGTGAGCTCTCTAACTTAAAGTGAATTAATACTATTGTGTGTTTATGAAAGGAAAGTCATTTTCCTAGTCATTTGTGCAATTGCTGAAGTTGTGAGCTACTCCTACATGAGCTATACCATGCTGTAGTACATATGCAGTTTACACTACAGTGGTTTTCATTGACAAAAGGGGAAATAACATGAGATGTTAGCTTTTCTCCTTGGTTTGTGAACTTTAAGCAACTTTTTTTTTTTTTTTCCACTAGACTCTATAATTGATTTATATATTCCTATTTCTTCATATCCAGACACAGAGCTTATGAATGGATATACAGAAGGTAGGTGCACTCTGCATGTTTCTCCTTCCAGGCAAAAGATTTCCTTCTGACCTCTCAGTCATACCCAAACAGAGTTTAATTTTTGCCTGTGGAGTACATCTGTATGGAACTTTAGGTGCGTAATCTGCCTGGCATTCGGTCATCTTATGTTTTAAAACACTTGGCTTTTAACATTTTGGCTCAGAAGGAAGGATTTTGATTCCTACACATTTTATAACAGATTTCAAATGTGGTCTAGGGAAAATTAAAATGTTACCCATATATGGAAGAAAGTTGTCAGTCTCAGAGCATGTTCTAGATGGCTGATTTGCAATGTCCAGGGAAAAGAGCTATGAGTGGCTCATTTTATAGCTAAAGTGATTTTTTTTTTTTTGTAATATGAACAGCCCACTGAAAATGTGATCAAATATTCTCTCTGACATTATTACATTTTAGTTTATTTCCCATTGTCTGATGCCAGACATTTAGATAATGATGGCTATTTTACAGGAAATTTCCTTCCTGATGGATCAAACTTGAATTGAAATTTTTCCATAGGAGATCACATAGCATAATTTAATGTGCATGGTTCATTTCTGTTATCTCAAGTATCCTGAGTTAAAAAAAAAAAAATATATATATATTATTGTGAACGTCAGAATATTTTCCTTATGTTAGTTAAATTATTAATTTCTTACTTTCACTCTTGGTTTGAATATTATTTATATGAATAAAATTTGTTTTACAATGCACTCTGAATTTTTTAAATTAGTTTGTAACAATAAGTAAAATATGAGCACTTCTGCTTATACATATATAGACATAATGGTGATGAACCCATAAGTGGTTTGATTGACTGTCTGGGTCAACCTAGCATAGAAAGGTCTTTTCGAATTGGAGTGTTAACACAAATATTTTGAAGCGTTAATCTGAATTATATGTAGGAAGGTACAGTCTGGCTGAATGTTTGAACACATTAGAACACATTGGCTTCTGATAATGCTTGTTGTGTCATGCTACCTGAGTGAATTAACAACATTTTTTTTCCCCCACCATTATTGCTATTTTACATGTTGTTTATCAGGTTTTACTTATACACCAAGTAAGACTTTGTTGACTTCTTTCTTTTCTAAAAATAAAATAAATACCTCTTGTAGTCCAAAGTTCCCAGCTGTGCAAAGGTAGTGAGATTATTTTATTCACAGAAATTAATTATTATGTTTAGATTTCTTACTGCAAAAATTACATTCTCTATAGCTAAGCAGAAACAGTCTTCACTGTATTTGTATTTAAAATGATGCCTTTTTCTTAACAAAGATGTTAATATATCAGACCCATACAAGTAATAAATGGCACTGATAAGAAGGAAAAATCACAAACAATATAGTTTTATTGTGGAACAAATTGAAGTTGTTATCCTTATAACTGTTTAAATAACACACATTGGGAGTACTGCTTTTTAATCTGTTTGTCGATTTTAGTGTTTGTTCTGTGCCCATCAGAACAGTGTAAAAAGTGTCTCCAGGGTACATAAGTGCCTAAAAGCATTTAAGATCCAAACTCAGGAAATGAAAGACCAACCCCCCCCACTGTGATGGAGCCACTTATTTCAGTATGATTTTCTCCAGAAACTACTTGCAATGTGAATAATAAGCCTATGGAAATCAAGGTATTGACACTTCTCAAATACGCTGCTGAAGAGATTTATTTCGTCTTTTTAAAAGGGCCGGTGTGGTCTGACTGTTCCCTGGATCCGGCAGCCTGATGGAAGCAAGGCAGGGGCTCACACGGGGTGTGAGAGGAGGCAACAACCAGAAAGCAGTGTTGATCGATGGGGTGAATTCCAGTGCTAACATTTAACTTTTCACTCCATCTCTCCTAGAAGATTGGCTAATCCTGTATATTCTTAAACCTGAAGTATTTCTTACACAGGACAGAAGTACTATTTTCGAGGTGAGAAGCAATGGAAATTTCATCTGGTTGTTTTATTTTGCATGTATATTCAACCAATAGTAAATATAAGGTATTGACCATATAAAACAAATTTAATAAAACTCCTCCATCTTCTTTCATTACTACCAATAATTAACAACTTCCATCATCTAACAGTAGTCATTACCAAGTGATTAACACTACTGTCTGTTATAATGATATTTACTTAGTGTTGGTAAACGTTAATTTTCAAAAATTTTATTCAGTTGCATCTTAGATGAATCTGGCACAAAATACTGCAATAAATAAAAACTGAGCTTTCATAAACTGTGGATGTTGCATCCAAAACTTCTCATTATACCTGACAGTAACTTGGCATAACATAACCTAGGATGGCTTTATTGTAGCGTTAGGCAAGTTCAGAAGTAGTTTGTGGCAGGATGGCTTTCAGGACCATTGTCTGAGTGAAATCAGAAAATATATGCATACTTCACAGGGGTGGGAAAAATAGAAAATAATAAAGACAGAGATCTTACTGTAAGATCAAAGTAGAAAAACATTACATATATGATATGTATTAAAAACCCACAAGACTTAAGCACTTTTAAGTTATTCACTTTGGGGTTATGCTTAGTTGTTATTTGTCATGATTAAAATGATTATTTAATACTATCTGTGAAAATGTTGTTTTAAGAATATATAGTTCTTAAAAGCCTCTTCTCCTTTTTATGAAACACCTTGAATAATTTTCATATTTTTTAAAAAAAAGCTCCAAATATTAGGACATAATTTTATTTAGTCTTAGCACTTACCAGTTATAAAAATATTTATACAGACACTGCAATACAATCTCCTTATTGCATTTCATGTTTCTTGTGGAGGCCCTCTTTTGTTAATGTCTTCATCTTGTTTCTGGGATGGCTGATACAATTGCTGTTCTCTGGACACTTTAATGCTGACCATACTTTTTGTTAGAGTTTAGCCAATCCATCTCACTACTTTGGGCACTCAAGCAGGAGGTGCTTGCAGTACACAAGCAACAGGAGAATATAGGCATGTGTTTATTTTAAAATGTAGACACATCATATCAGGAAGTCATGCACTCCAAAGTGCTTAATGACTGTGTACACTGGAACATCATGCTATGATTTATTATTGTGGTATGATTCAATGAGTTGCTTAATGACTTAGAGACAGGGGCTGCAGTCCTTAATCAAGAAACCTGTAATTTAATTAATTTAATTACTGGAAGTCTTACTAAGTGTTGAATCATAGCATTTTTATTTGGGAACGCGGGAAAGGGAAGTATTTCATTGTGTCCACTCTTTATACCCAGACAACAAAGGGGTAACTGAACTTGAATTCCTCTTGCAAACCTTCAACAAATAAACAAATTAAATTCCAGAAGGATTTTAGACATTATCTAAAAGGGGAAAGACAAAGTCATGGACTACAGAAAATAAGCTTAATTCTAGTCTCACGTGCACTGGATGAACTATACACCTCTGTTTTTTATGAAAACAAACGTTTATTTTTAACTATGAATTTTTGTCTTATAAAAAGCACAAAACAAATGATTGAAGGTTAGAGCATACAATTTACCTATTTCCTCTAAATATGAAATGAAAAAAATGATGAAAATGCAGGAAAGTCACTCCAAAATGGTGTTGTTAACAGAGCAACATTTCCCTCTAGTGGCCATCCAAAGGCAGTAGCTGTGGTGGTTCCTATTCCTACGGTTATACCCCAGAATAAAGAGCTAGGGTAACATTCAATTTTAGTAAAATGTGCACATAGTTTTCCATGCATGCCTACGTGCAGATAGTCTTGCTTACTTGCTTTTTGACCGCTTCTTCCCCGCGGGGAAGAGGCCACGAGCTGTGCTGAGGTCTTGTATTCATCCCATCCTGCCACCCTCAGCACCCATAAGCAGGACACCTCTGCAAACCCTCTGGGCCATTGCAGGAGATATGGGTGACAGCCAGCAAGGATGTGCTGCCCACGAGCATCCACTGAATCGCATGGAGGCTTGCTGCATTTGCACAGTAATGCCAGTCCCCTCTTTCTGCATAAATCCAGTCTATTTTTGATTCAAGGTTAATATATATATACATATATATGAAATCATAGACTGCTATTTCATTTATTTATTTGTTTGTTTAAATTCTGGCAGAGTTATTGAGGAGAAAATACACCACTTCGAAACTTTTATAAACAGAAATATCTATCACATTATAGATATGTCTAGATATAGATATGTCTCACTGATGAGACAGAGGTAGCTGAAAAACAAGATAGGCACCTTGAAGCCACAGGTCAGGCAGTGAAACCATCTCAGCCTCAGGCAGCTGTGGTAGAAATAGCAATAAACTATAATTGCGATGATCCCATATGGAACATTTTAGAGGTGTTAAATTCCTAATTAGAGATATTCAGTCTTTGTTCTGTGGTGCACAGATGTATGGCTGCTCAGAATAAAAATGAAGCTAGGTAATGTGGGCAGTTATGATATAAAGTAGAGTTGGTTGAAAACATTTACAAATACCAGACAGCTAGGTCAAGGAGGGGCTGTGCCAAAGTAGGAATTTTTTTTTTTTTTCATACTTCATACTTTCTTCCAGTCCTCCATTTGATTTAGACAACTCCCATATCTCAAGTCCTGTTTAGCATTCAGAATGGTCAGTTTTATCCATTTTGTTCACAATTTTGACTTCAGCTCAGAAATTTATGCAGAGAGATCATTTCTGAGATTTGTTGTTCCTGAAGGGTAGGAAATGGTTGGAGAGACAGTGAAAGAATGTTCATGTTAGCAAAGACACAGATAAATATCCACACATTCCTGTTTTGTTAGGGAAGGGATGAACAGTGAAGAGATTAAAGGAGCAGAAAACAGAGGAGGAGGAGAAGGAAGGAGATGAAAGGATGAAAGGATGGTGCAAAAAGGAGCAAAATGTCTCAAGCTTGGATATGTTCAACTTTATAATGAATCTTCAGTATTTGGCAAACATACTATGCCAGAGTTTTAGAAAAGAATTTAAGACCTTTTCAGTCTCTCCAAAACTGAGATGTAGACACACCTCCAGCTAGTAAGATATATTCAGCAGAAGTGAGCGAAGGTTGAGCACATACAACATGACATGATGAAAGGAAAAATGTCAAATACATTATATCAGGCATAGTTTTGCAAATATTTTTTCAGGCGTTTGTCTATTTATGAAGTAAGAGTTAGACAAGAATTAACAAGTTAGGCTACACTCCACCTCCTTGTTGTAGACCTTGGCACTGGAAATGATATGTCTGGTCATGAGACAATATCTCATTAAACTGAATCCTCCCTGGGAAGAAAATTGAGTTGCATTGCTTGAAAATTTGAAAATTAACCATGATGAATTACTTCTTAAATATCTGCAGTTCTCAGAGAGACAGGTCCAAGCCTCAAAAGCTGGTTCCAGATCCTGTCGGGGAGTTGGTGTAGCCAATTCCAGAGTTAAGCCAGGTGGGGCCTCTGTGAAGTTCTTCAGTGGATCTACACTTTACTGGAGTTCGTGTGGATTTTGATCCAAGGTTTTAAGTCAGGACATAAACATATAATCTATGTGCAGTCTGTCATGGGAGAGAGCAGATAACTGTATGATTTTTTGACTTAGTGATGCATGTTGACATTTTTATATGCTTTCTCTTAGCCACTGTAATTAAAAGCTACCTTCTGTTAAATGCTGCTATACACTTGTTTCATAGCCCATTGGCTGGTCTCAGGCTCCTAGACTGTTATTTCTCAGTCTATTCCTCTTACTCAAATATAAGACCCCATAAATCTGTCTTCTTTAATGTAGCCAGAACTTGTCGTGCTTAGAGCTGCATGCACTTTTCCATATTTCTGAACAGCACTGTGATGAGGCTGAGGTTATGAGATTAACTGCTCATCGTCTTGACAAGCACTGACGCAGGCTTGGCTTGCTCCTTGTGAGCACTGGAAAATCTTCTGTGTTTTTTGAGGGGCTTATCGTGGTAGCCTGCCATCAGTAAAGTGAGGATTCAGCTTGTAGACAGTGCCTATGGCACCAATTTTGTTAGTTCTCAGATTTATGTCTCAGTCTTTACTAGAAGTACTGGGAATTGATATTTTTTCTCTCTTTCTCTTTCTCTTTCTTCTCTTAATCTTTCTCTTTCTCTTTCCTTTTCTTTTTTCCTCTTGCATTTGAATCTTTTCATAACCCTTGAATCATTAAAAGGAGCTCACAGTGTGTCCTCAATTAAAGCCTGTTCAACAAAGACTGGGTATACTGAAACATCTAAAGAATATAGCAGTAATTTCTCAAATTGTTGGAATTATAACCATAATTGCGCAGTTTAAGATGAATATTAGGAATACATATCTCATAAATTGAAAGGTGTGTGTTAAATTTATGTTGTCTGCTTATTGTCTACAATGGAAGAACCCTTTCTGGATTTTTCTCCCCTTTGCTCACTGATTTACTTTTTTACAGATTCTCCACATCAATTCCTCCACATACAATAAGTTCTCTTGTAAGTTGTTCTTCAGAAGCTCTGTTCCCTTTCAGATCTGCAAGACCAAAGATGATACCGTGTATATCTAATGCTGGAAAAACAAAGTGAAAGAATGTCGAAATGTGTGACCATCTGGCTGCTTGTCCACTTGAGCACAGGCTATAAGGGTCACTGAGACCCCTCGGAGTGCTATTGATACCGGACTCTGACAGGAAGCACTTTATCTGGTCCCCACAGGATAGAGACAAATGCACTCAGAGGTGCGTTACATCTTCAAATGCTGGAGCTGGTGACAAACCAAAGGAAACTTCTAGACATTTCCAAATGCTCTTCTCCTATGCTGAATGGTTCCCATCCCATCCTGATAATATGTGGCTTGGGGAATTAAGTACCTCTCAGAGGCTTTCTTCTTGCCTCACTAACATCCCTGTTAGTGTAAAACACAGGCTAAAAGTATCACTTGGGGGAAAAAGTCATTAAAAATGCTGAAGTCAGGATGAAGTAAAAAGTACAAAAAATGTGAGCAGTGCAGGGACAACCTGACTGCAGGGAAAGGTTGGAGGAGGAAGGAAAAGGCAGTGCAGCCATGTGGGTACAAACCTCACACTTGACATGGACCATCAGCACTATTATTTGTGCTTAACAGAGCTGCAGTGGTAGTTTAAAGATCCTTACCCTCCTGCTACAGAAACAATTCCCAAACAAAGGACAAGATGATAATCTCTTAGGAGGGCAGAGATAAAACATTTGGGATTACACAACTCTTTCAACTCCATTCCTGTGCTTCAGCTGAGTGCCAGGGAAGCCATTACAGAAATAGGAGAACAGGAGATGCTATAGTATGAAATGTTATTTGATTACATTTGTATTATAATGCATAAATGTATTTATGAGCATGATGACACATGCAATCATGCAAATCAGCACAATTTTAAAATCTGAACCCAGATTTGCTTTTCCGTCTTGCAGCTCTCTCAAACCTGGAAGAAAGTTTTGGGCAGAGGGAACCTGCTTATTACTTTCCAAGACACAATCTAAAGCACAAGAGTTTCTTGCACCTGTAAGAAAGTAAAGGTTTCTCAGAGGCTTTCCCTGTTTTATGCTGTTATTCTGTCATAACTGTGAACTCGCATAGACCTCATATAGGAGGTCAACAGACCTTCAGCAGTTTTATGCATACACCACCAGTAAATGAGATATTGGTATCCAACCTGCCACTTATGGTCTATAAATAATGCACATGTTCATAAAGCCACAAGGGAAATGCCATATGCACATAATAGTTTGAAGAGACAAAGATGCCAAGACAAAAGTCTTTTCTTTATTGGCGGGTAGTTTCTTTGGCTTTGCTTTTAATGCTGGTCCTTCCCAAATGCAGTCTTTGTGAGCCTTTTTAGTCTTTCTCTTCTGTCCCTGCCTGTGCCTCAAAATACTTTGTGCTCTTTTTCTCTTTTCTGATTCTGTACCATTTTTATATATTCTTACTACATATACATATTGTTTATATAAACACACACATATACAAATGTACAATTGGAGGTTATTGTGAAAAATGTGAAGAAAATGATTGTGTGGTATTTCTTTTTATTACTGTGTGACATTGCATTTAATGGCAAGTCCTTGAAGTGGAGATATTTTAAATGTATAATTCTTATCTTTTTAAGCATGACTATTGTGAAGGATCATTAGAGAAGGGACAAATGAAGGTAAACTCCTCTCAGACATGGCAGGATTTTGAACTTTTTTTTTTTTTTTAATCTTCCTAGATGAATCCCATTGCAACATTGGGCAAAAGAGAAAACCCACAGTAATACTTCATCTTCTACAGAGTCTTGTGAGATAGGTTTGCCAACATTTCATACAGATTGAAGATTTCACGTAGACTCAAGGAGGAACATGCTGAAGCTGAACAGAGCATTAACATTCTATAGAGGGGTCAAAGGTAAAGCACACCCCAGATTTTAGAATTTGTATATTAAAAAACTGAATAGGTATATTGGTTTTATAATTTTATAGGTGCCCAACCATTATCATGGTTTGCACAGGACTTTAAGCTGGATTGCTTGAGGCAAGCAAACTGAGTTCTGCAATACTAACTTAAGTCCTGTCTGGAGGTTTACCCTAAGCAGCTGGAGCAAGGATGGTAAAGTGCATAGCATGAGCTGTGCAAAAGTGACTGCCAGGTGAGGCTGTATGACTAAAACGGTAATGGGACAGAGCTGCCACAAAGAATAGCCCTGGGTAAACAGTCGTGGAGCTGCATGTACTGAAATGGAGCTGTGAATTCCTGAGTTGGTGGAGTGATGACCTGGACATCCCATCAAAACCAGTGATCCTCCACATCAGGTGGGAGGGACTGGAGGAGCCCAGTCATCTCCTACCTGTGCAGAAGCTCCCTTGTCCCTCAGTTGTGAAGGGTAGGTGATTTCTGCCTTGTGGCACTCAGCTGTATGATGACTTTAGTGTGTGGCACATAAGATCAGGAAGCTTTAACACCCTTGATCTAGAATAGAAAGCAAAGCAAGGAAAAAGACTATGAATTTAAAATGAAAGAACTAATGCAGGTAAACTTGATATCCTTATTCTTTATGATGTAACAATCAGCCAGTAGATAAAGAGATTTAGCAGAGAGCCCAGATAGATGGTGACTGACACCAAAGTGTGCTGCATAGGAAAGTAGTTTAGAGTAACTGTGTAAAAATAGAAAAGGAAAAATATAGACTGCATAGTGGAAGAGCCACCCTCATTTCAATATGTACATAGTTTTGGAAATTCTGGAAGCAAAATGCAATGTAAAATTGCAAGTTCTGCAGTTGTTTTCAAAATGTAAATAGAGAAAGGTACATCAGCAATGAGTTAAGGTAAATTCATGTGAAGATTTTTTCACTGTATATTTTTTCTAACAAATACACGGAGTCACCTCCAAAAAATTAGTTTTTACATGAAAGGTCGTATCTACCAAGTGTTTTAAGATCTTTTTGCCACTCTTATTTTTAAACCACTGAGCTTCCATTAGTGACAATAGGAACAAAAGTTTTTGTTTGTTTTGTTTTTTAATTTTCTTCTGGCCTTAGTGTTAATGCCATTTGACAAAGGTAGTCCATTTTCAATTGTATTACATACTAAATTCATCTGAATGCTCTAAAATGTCATTTTTCTCGTGTAAATTCATGTATGGGCTTATAGTTGAAATGTAATTCTAACAGTTTAGTTGTGGGAAGCAACTTTCCACCCATAAACAAATGTGTAGCAACTTTTCAAGCATTAAAGATTTTATCCTGAATGATACGTCTAAGGCCTAAGCATGCAAGCCAGTAATTCTGCATACAAAATATATAGCTGCAGTTACAGTTGCACTTTTTAAAATTTATTGTCCATGTAATTGCACAATTATTACAGTAAATCACATATGTTCAGTGTTACAGAATGTCTTGAGCTGCTCTCCCTGGCCTTTCACCATTAAGTATCAAAATAGATATCTGGAAATGAATATGCAAAAGAACTTAGAGTATAAATTGAACAAATGTACCAGAGTTCTTTTATTTGACTAAAAAATTGTTGGGGGAGGAGAGAAAAAAAAAAAGCATATAAGAACAATGTTGCTTCTGTGGTAAGTTATATTCTGTTCACATTGCTGTACATCACTACCCATATCCCAGCCAGCCTAGTGATTTGTTGAGACAAACTTCTCTGGCGTAGGGGATCCTAGATCCCAATCATCTCTTGTTAAAAAGGCATAAAAAGAAGATTAGCATACAGCCAGCAGGGCTCGTGCGGTGGATTCTCTTGGCTCATCTTGAAGTGCTCCAGTGAGGTCTGGCTTGTTTTGCACTGTTCAGGATCATTTCTTTTGCCACTCATGGAAGTCTCAATGATTTAAAAATAATAATAGCACAAATAGAACACATGACCTCTAACCCATTCCTCTTTGATTAAGTCTCATTTTATAACAAAACTATGACTAATGTCTCTTCCTTTGCCTTCAATAAACTATCATATAATCTGTCTATTATTCTTAATATCCTCTTGCCCCAATAAGACATTTGTGTTTTGTTTGGATTCCCCTGAATGGGGTGAATATTATATCTATAACCTACTGGAAAGCATTTCTTCTTAGACATATTGGCAGGGCTAATTTTGTTTTTACAGGTGTTTGTACTTGGAAAGGGGTTAGCCACAGTCTTGAAGGCTCTACCGCACTGGTACATCACAGGAGCACAGTGTGCTGTGGGTCCTTGAGCTGTTAACGGGAGGCAGGGAGGGAAGGTTAAATTAATCATTTATGCTTTATTTATACTTTCTCTTACTTGTGGAGTTGGACAAGCGGATGCCAGTTTTCCTCAACTAAGGGCTGTCTGTGTGACATGATGTTTGATATCTTGCAAGGCATAATTTATGCAATTTATATTATATTATAAATCAAAAAGAAGGAAATATATAGGAATTGCTGTAGTGCTGCACTTTTTTTTTCTCTTTTTTTTTTTTTTTCTGTCAGCTGGACAAGCTAACTTAATC
Organism: Anser brachyrhynchus; assembly: GCF_964034855.1. Lineage (NCBI taxonomy): Eukaryota > Metazoa > Chordata > Aves > Anseriformes > Anatidae > Anser > Anser brachyrhynchus. The sequence goes on from NC_137698.1 coordinate 64,626,183, forward strand.
CCCAAAACTTGTCCTGAGAAAATTTGCTTTAAATTAAATAGAAACATCAGCTCAAATACTGTTGCTCTTCTTATTGTTGCTAAGATTTCTCTTTTCATTGTGTTTTGAAAACTCAGTCATGACTCAATTTAGTTGTTTTCTTGCGGAATGAACAGAGAAAGTTCCTTCTGGAATGGGTGATATCAAACTACTTGATCCAAGCTAGCAAGCAAGATTAGACAGAATTTGCTGCTTATTTTATTCATTTATTTTGGGGTTTTAAAATGTAACTCCAAAATTCAGATTAATGTAGTTTAAAGAAATTGTCCAGATTAAGCAATTTTTTATTTTTTTTTAAAGAGCCATGAACTTCAAGAATATGCTTAAATTCCATTAAAGGAAATAGACTCAATGCTTTGCTGAACTGGAAAGGAATTAAACACATGATTAAGTGTTTGCCTGCACTGTGGTCCCAGGATGATATCACCTCCTGAAGACTCTGTGCTGAGGTTAAGTGAGCTCACCAAACATATCATGTCAATTCATGAAACACTACTGGATGAGCAAAGTATCAGTCAGCCTTCCTCAGCCAAACTGAGGAAGCAACTGCACAAGAAATGCTTACATGGAGCAGAAGGAGAGCAGAGACAAGCTGAGGTACTAATGGCCTCAGCTTCAACATTAGTTTCAGAAGAGAACTATTTGTATATCTGCTGTTAAATAACATTTTTCTCACCAGAGACTTTCCAATAGGAAATTTACAGGGACTTGTTTTGTCTTTTACTGATGACAGTGCAGACAACCATTGGGATGTAGCAGGCAGGATAAGTCCTCTCACTGAAGATGACAATTTAAGAAGTCTTCTTTCTGATCTCAGAGAAGGCCAGTGCAAAGCAAGAATGACTGCCTTGTAGTGTAACAACACTAAAAAACTAATGATATCAAAGCCAACAGAACTGAGTTTGGGTCCCAAAACAGCTGTAGATGTTGAATTACTGTGGTTCCTGTTTTTGCCTGGCAGTAGTGCTTTGAACAATGTAGAAACTACACGTGCTTTTTAGTAAAATCATTGTTGTGGCAGGAGTATTGTTCATTATCATTACTCCATTCCTTTTTGGGAGATTTGCTCTTTCCTTTGACACAACTAGTAGCTATTTCAGACATCAAAATTGACATGACGTTAGATTTGTATATCAATTCTCTTATTCCTTGCGAAGACACAACAATAGAAAATCTTCACTTGTAGTGAGTGATTGTATATTGGAGCACAATAGCCCAGTGCATTTGCATTCATAGTGACTATGCTTTTAATCTAAAACTGAATTTTTGCATGTACTCAGAAGCTGGTAAATGCTGAAGTAGCCGTGTATATATTAGTGTGACTTTACTTGCAAAAATATTATACGAGGTGCTGACGCACTGCACCTAAAAAGCATTTGATAGACAAATGAGAAGTTTGCAGAATTTCATGGAGATTCAGATGGAAGGCTTCTGGACTCCTCTTTTCTCTGATGGAAATAGAAGAGTTTAGTCTTTGGGAACCTGGGCCAGGCATTGCTATGGATTTCTAGGAGGATAAACATGCAGCCTTTGTTTTATGGGAGTACAGGCTAAATGTAACACTTACAAAATAATTTAACAAAAGGAGGGGTAGGCAACTCACAGGAATATGTAGTTAGGGTATAGAAGATGTGGTGAATGTATCTGCAGAAGTCAAACAGGGTACACTGCTTTGAAAGGCAGCTTTTCTAGGCTTCTTAACTGTATCTGATCTATTGGTCTCTGAAACTCTCAATGGCAGATACCTCTGAGAGATTATATACTTTAAGAGTATTGTCAGCTGCCTGCAGAACAATATACAAACAAAAGCAAATACGGATTTGTTCTGAGAAATCAATTCTCAGAAACTCATTTCTTACTTATTCTGAGTCAGCTCAAGCTTAAGGAAACGTGAAGAGACTGTCACCAAATATGGTTCTACATGACTTTACTAAGAAAGAGAAATGAACAATGCTAACAGATTTAAGTTTGCCATCCAGAACAATTTCTTATTGGTGCTAATATAAACTCATGGAATAACACTTCAAGGAAAAAAAAAATCTACCAGAATTTCAAACTTTTAAATAAGTGTAAATTAAAGGAATTGAGAAACTCTTCTAAGGTGTCTTTTCACTTTGCTTTGGACAGTGACATTTTATTTTACTTCAGGTTGTTAAAGATAGTGGTTTGGGTACACATTACCAACCAATATGATGAATTTGAGGGATACAACTGGGAAGCAATACCTTATATTTATAATCACACCTCTTACACTCTTTCCTCATTTCTTTGCTGCTAGCCATGGTTAGAAGTAGAGTACTGCAAAGTGTGTTTTGAAATAGCTGTATTCATCCTCTTACCCAAAAGCACATTTTTTCTAGATGAGGAACCCAGTGCTTAATGATCTCTTTTAATTTCCTTTCAACACACGTAAGTAAAACCTCTCTCAAAATGTCCAAATTTACAGCAACTGCAGTTAAAATATTTCTACATAACTCCCTGCCTGCAGATTTCTTCTGCTGATACTCTACTGCTAAAGGATAAGGCTGCCCAGTGTTTTCTTAAAGAAGTTATACAAGAAATCTCAGTCCCTCTTAAAGCTATTTAATCCTCATACTTGTTGGGCTTTTTTTAGCTAATCTGAAATGCAGCACCAGAATTTCAGTTCTGGTGAAATTGGTGCAACTGTTATGCATATCTCCACCACCATCATCTTACTCATGCCCTTGCACATACTGTAAAGTCTTGGATACACAAAGCTGAAAAATCATGGACTACAAAAGTCGTAGCTATTTTAAAAGCAAACAAACAAGGAGATCAGGAACCCAGGGCTCCAGTAACATCTGCAACACACATGCAGCCTTATTTTTATTCATCTCTGTTGACCCTACTTCCTGGATGCTCATCTGCAACACCATTCCGGTTCCTCTGCTGTCACAGGGTGGTCAGAGATATCACGAGTACCTTGCCATCTAACCTGCACATATAAAATGTGCATTTAAAGTTTTGTGCTGTGGCACAAGTCATCAGCCACATGCCTTGAACTGCCTTTGGTTTTGTTTTTTATCTTGCGTATCCTAACCACGTAACAAAGTGACAGAGCGTCCCAGGTATGGATGCTGTTTTGTTTGCAAAATCAAGCTCTTCAATATGCAGGAAGCTTTGACTCTGCTTTGTGCATCAATCACTTCCAGTGAACATAGAGAGATTCCATGGAGAATCTGTGTTCATGTATTGATAGATAGGGCAACTGTAAGCTGGCATTTCCAGACTTTCAAGTACTTACTTTCTCCAACTGAAATAATACTGCTTGGTAGGTGTTTGGGACCGTTCTTTCTTGCTTGCTTGCTTTCTCTCTTTCTCTCTTTCCCTCTTTCCCTCTTTCTCTCTTTCTCTCTTTCTCTTTCTTTTCTTTTTCTTTCCTTTTTTTTTTCCCCATGGATATCTTTTTTTTTTTCTTTTTCTTTTTAATAGAAGAAAACTCAGAGCTGCAGCTATAATGTGACCTTGAGCTGCAACACAGATTTCTGCCATTTACACTACAAAGCATATTATTACATCAGCTGGCAACAGATGGTCATTATCCTTTAAGTGGAAATGATCTGTTGGGGGTAGGTACAGTTTGAAAGTGTGATAGCAATGCTTTTCTTCCTTCTTTCTTCCTTCCTTCCTTTCTTCCTTCCTTCCTTTCTTTCTTTTTCTTTCTTTCTCTTTCTTTTTCTTTCTTTCTTTTTCTTTCTTTCTTTCTTTCTTTCTTTTTCTTTCTTTCTTTCTTTCTTTCTTTCTTTCTTTCTTTTTCTTTCTTTCTTTCTTTCTTTCTTTCTTTCTTTCTTTCTTTCTTTCTTTCTTTCTTTCTTTCTTTTCTTTCCTTTCTTTCCTTTCTTTCTTCTTTTCCTTCCTTCCTTCCTTCCTTCCTTCCTTCCTTCCTTCCTTCCTTCCTTCCTTCCTTCCTTCCTTCCTTCCTTCCCCCCTCTCTCTCTCTCTCTTTCTCTCTCTCTCTTTCTCTCTTTCTCTCTCTCTTCCTCTCTTTTTTCCTGAAGACCCCAAATTAAAGCAGGAAAATGCTTTTCAGAAATGTATTTCAGAAATACTCTTTCACCACAGTCAGGACTAAGCTGAATTTTCTCTGGTAAAGAGAAGATGTTTAATTTAACTTGCTTCTCTCTGACAAGTATCAAGAAGGAAAGGTGCTGATACCTCTTGAAAAACATTGGCAAGTATTTGACTTAATGGAAAGTATCAAGTAAGCTAAAAGTTGAGGATGTTATCAGTTGTTTTGTAATAATCACTGACAAGAATTATTCTCTTGAGACCTACTTGCTCAAGAAGAATGACCAAGACCGAAATGATGGATGCACAGTGAAACTCCTACATCCAGATAATGAGAAATGAGAGTGCACTATGTAAAAGAGATAGGTGAAATACCAAAATAAAAAGCTTTGAAAAAAAAAGTAATGTCTTCCTATGAGCTCGTGAGCTCTGTGAAAATCACAAAGGAGTGAAAATAATTGCAATCTAGAAATAATGAATCAACTTTCTCAAGCTTACAGGCTTCCTTTGATGTCATGAGTTACAGGAAAACAATAGAGCAGCCCCTGCATGAGAAGAGATGGTGTTCCTGTTTATCCCACTGAACAGTTAGCATTTTTCCCACTGATTATTATTGTGAATATTCACTTTATCACCAGTTACATGTTTGACCCTGCATACAGTGCAAGAATAAAATATAAAGCCTGTATAGCTTACATTTGAAAATTATACTTTGGGAACCAGAGATGGAGAGACAGTATGGAATTATTTGAAGTTGTAACTAAATCTTGGGGGCTTTTTATTGGAGACAAAACATGCTGTTGTATGTTTTTCAGGCAGGTCTGAACATGGGATAAGTCTGTTATAACCTCAGTTCTTGTTGTTACTTGATGTAGTTCACTTCTTGCTGTTTCCAGAGTCTCACATGAAATGCAAAACTGAATAGCTGTATAGCGTAATTGCTCCACAGTATAATACATTGTTTATAATAAAGTCCCAGACTCCTCCTTTTAAAAACAACACTCAGCTTAGGGGGTCTAACAAATCAGAAATTAATTTAGTGTCCTCTCAAAATTTAAACAATATCCACTGCCCTCAATGCTGGCTCCTCAGCTGGGTATGGTAGAACAAAGCTGGGTCTGCACTCTCCGGAGTAAGGCCTCCTCTTGTCACGGTGGAAGTTATAGCCACAGTGTGATTTTGCAGTACTTATAAAGGCCCATGTGCTGGCCAAAACAAACCCTCTAAATGAGAATGAGAATTAGCCTTTCAATGCGTAAAAATTGTGATCCATTATGTTTTAAGCCAAGATATGAAAAAGATGCTTGGCCAGAAACTGTGCAGTCAAGAATCTGTCAGCATTTCCATTGGGAAGTCCTATTATTGATCTTTAAATGAAAATTAAGCACTTCAGTGAAAAAGTAGCTGATGCATGTGTTCAACAGCTAGTTTTACAACCCAGTGTACAGTATGAACCATTTTCATTTCAGGCTATTAGGACATGTTGTAGCCTTGTTCTTTATTAAACAACTGCATCTCCTCACTGCAGGAGCAGAAAAAAATGAAAAACAAAAACATGAAAATACATGAAACTGTAAGAAAATGTATGAACCCCTGAAAAACATGAAAAAAATATGGTGTGTTTTCCACCTGCAATGAAACTATTTCCAATTATGGTAATAATAATTGCCAAGGGTAATGTTTTTAACCTGAAGGCGGGTGGATTTAGATTGGATATAAAGAAGAAGTTCTTTACTATGAGGGTGGTGAGGCACTGGAACAGGTTGCCCAGAGAAGCTGTCAATGTCCCATCCCTGGAGGTGTTCAAGGCCAGGTTGGAGGGCTTTGAGCAACCTGGTCTGGTGGGAGGTGTCCCTGCCTATGGCAGGGGGTGGGGGTGGGTTAGAAATGGATGATATTTAAGGTCCTTTCCAACCCAAACCATTTTATGATCTGTGATACTATGGTGTTACATCAATTTAAAATAAATTGCTTCTATTTGAATCCCTGAATATCAAATTTTGCACTAAAGTTGTGATTTATTTTTTTTTTAATTTTCTTCTTTTCTTTTAATAACAACACTAGAAATGGTGGCTGATTTTCTGTGAAATGTGCTGTTCCAGAAGAAAGAGAAGAAAAAAAAGGAACAAACAAAAAACAAACAACAGAACAATAAATGTGGAAATGAAGAAGACTGTTTCTGGTGATATGGGGAACCTTCGTGGGATAAGGATGGAAGGCACACAACCTCTGTATGCTGTGTGGTGGAGTCCAGCTCCAGACATGGACATGGGAGCCACAAATGAAATGTCAATCAAGTGAAACACTGGAAGGGTGAAAGCTGCCAAATGGTCTTTGGGTCTTGTCCTAGCAGAGTGCTGCATATAAGCCTGGGGAAGGCAATCGTGCCTAAGACTTGTGGCTACACTGTTCCTTGGGTTTTGGAAGTGGTGGGATTTCTCTGCTCACACAGAGGAGGTGTGGGTCCTTCTGTAGAAGTCGTTGGGAAGGATGATGACTCCAGGTTGCAGGCCTCCTCACCTGCTCTCCACTCATGCATTATAGCTTTAGTCATTATTTGGAAGAAGAGTAGATATATGTTATTGTAGACTGATGCCTTAGAGCAGGATTTGAAAGCAAAGAAGAATTACTTAAGAAAATGTATATCACCTTGGGTAGAATCAGCCCCTTCATTTGCAGCCAGGTTCAAAAATCTTTCAGCTAAAGACTGATTCAGATTGGCATCAGAGGAATTGAAAATTAATTTTGTCCACAGTGAGAAACTGTAGAACTAGTGGGAAGAAAACCAGTGAAGTTGTTTTCCGAGTGGCCTTAGGGAAAACAGTGGGAAGTTGCTGGTGAGTGGAGCTTTTCAAGAATCAAAAGGACACTTCAAATCCCTAATTAACTTTAAAGTGAATATCCCTGCCAGTGCCAGAGTTTCCTTCAAAAATAAAATAAAATAAAATGATCCAAACACTTTGTCAGGTACTTGCCATTGATTTTGTTAGGACAGAGAAAATTTAAAGCAGGGACAGATGTGCTTCAGGGAGTTTTTACATCAGGCACACTTTTAATTTGTTGATGGTGATTATTATTTACTTCCTGGGAATAAGAAGTGTATATAGAGTCTAATTTCTGCCTGTAATGGGTACAGTGGTCCTTTACAGACTGGCCCATGGTCAGTTTTTTCATGCTCTTAGGCTGAGGCTCAATCTCAGCTCAAAAAATTGCCACTGGTACTTGAAGACACCAGAGCAAGGAATGCTTGGAAATACATTCTCTTCTCTCCTTTCTTCACCTCCCAGCAAAGGAAGTAAGGATGTAGTGAAATATATCCAAAAGACACTGTATATAAGAATTTAAAGGTCACGAGCAATCTGCAGATCTCTGCAACCTCCTTAGCTATGTTAAGCAGTAATTTCCCATGCCATCCTAATTTTTTGGTTGGATGTGTTCATTGTATGCTAATCTCATATTACACCACAGGATATTTCTGTGCTATCAGTGGCAGAAGAAGATGTCAACATGTCTCCTCTAATGTGTCTCGCTGAAAGCAGGTCCAGTTTGTGCCCAGATATGAAACCAAAGTTTCCTACATAGCAGGACTTACTAGGAAGAAGCAATAATACACGTGACTCTTGAAAATAAGAGACTCTTCTTGTGCTGCTAATGGTTTTTTAAACTATTTTTGCTGCATGCAGGCATTACAGTCATTCAGCTTTAAATGTGAGGGATGGACAAATTTTGAAAGGTTAAAACGGTGTAGTTAGAGGCTGTTTCCTGGGCAGCAGGAAAAAAGATTATATTTTGGAAAACATCTTATTTAGATGTGAAAAGCTGAGATTTCTAATACTGTTTTGAAAAGTGTTATTGTCACAGCTATACCATTTCAGTGCATCTGCCATTTTGGAAATCTTAGCTCAACTTCTCCAAAATATTCAAGTCGGAGTTGAAATTCCAGCCAAATTTAGCAGTAATCCTCAAAAAATACTTGACTTCAGTCACAATAAAAATGTACACCTGGAATCGGAGTAAATCCTCAAAGTAGGCTATGGCTCCATGGACCTGTATGTGTGTACCTGGGGGCTAGATGAATGTGCTTGCTCTTAAATAGCTCTTGCTAATTACAGAAGCCCTGAACTGAAAGTACTGGACTCTAGGGCTATCAATTGCCCATGATACATTATCAAATTAATGACACACAATTAATGATGGTGGGAGAAAGCTGCTTCAAGTATCCCTAGTGGGAATTCTGATAGACTGTAAGGATCTGACAGATATAAATTAACTTTAATAAAAGTCACAACAGGAGATCTGAGACCTTAATCACCAACATGCCAATACTCAGTGAGCTTGAAAGATTTGGGTCTGAATGCCAGTATTATTGGTGTTTCTATTTTTAAAAATATATATAAAAAAAGTGAAAACCATTAAAAACAAAGGCAGAGTTTATGGGAAAAGGAATAGAGGTGAGAATTAATTCTATCACATGTTTTTGCATTTATGCACTTTTTTTTGAATAAATATCTGAAGGAAAACTTGACCTACCGTGACCACTTTTAAAAGACTTTATTAGCCTGTTTCTTCTAGTTGAGCCTCACTGTTCAGTTTTTTATCCCTCACTAACCTATCATATTTTGTCAATTCTATCAGGTATGCCAAACAAACAGCTTCTGGCACGTTTATAGTTTGTTCCAATATTTCTGAGCTTAGTTTTGAGTATGTCCAATTAACTTGTATTGAATAGTTTCACAGAATCATAGAATGTTTTGAGTTGAAAGGAACCATTAAACAACATCTCATTCCAACCTCCTTGCCAAGAGAAAGAACACCTTCCACAAGATCAGGTTCAAGATCCAACCTGGCATTGAACACTTCCAGTAATATTTTTATTTATTTTTCTCCTATTACCTGTTTGTTCTCAGGTTGTGTCCCTGGCATAGTAAAGGTAGAATTCCTCAGGTGTCTGCGAAGTACTTGCTACAAATCCATTCCTAAAAATATGTTCTTCTTAAGTAGGGAAGTCAGGAATCTCTTATAAAAAACACCACATGCAAGGGTTAAAACAGTTGTTCTGTACTGCATCAGCAAGCACACTAAATGCATCAAATGTGCATCCAACTTCCCAGGGAAGGGCTTTGACCAAAGATTTAGAAAGCTTCCTTCCTTCCTTCCTTCCTTCCTTCCCTCCTTCCTTCCTTCCTTCCTTCCTTCCTTCCTTCCTTCCTTCCTTCCTTCCTTCCTATTATTTTTAAAATTTCTGAATCGTAGAATCAGAATCTCTGAGTTACTTTAACTCTGGTTTTACAGGATGCCATATTGCTATGAAATCTGTCTCTGTGGTTGGTTGTTTCCCAAATCCTTAGCCCTGGAAGTATAAGAAATCTTATCTTAGTGCTGATGTCTAGTATTGTGGGATCCTGGTTCTACAATAGATTATTTTTTTTTCAGTTAACAAAAACACATAGAAATAACACTGAGGTCTACATTTTATAATAAATAAATTTCTTTTAGAACTAATTACCTTCAAAAGTACTTATAGAACTGTAACATGTCCAGAAAGACTTGGGAAAATATGAAGGCACAAAAGATGGTGGTGACAGTCACTCAGTGCTCTGACTTGCTTCTGCATAAATAATCCCTGCAAAAAAGACATAAACGACAATAATGAATATAGAAACTATGATTTAACAACAAACTTCAGACATTTTTCTGTTTCGTTTTTTGCAATCTATACATGCAATTATGCAACTCTTCCATAGTCAGTCAAAAGGTTTGTGTACACAATTCATATTAGTTATTTATCATAGGTATATGAACATGTTTGAAAGGGTACAAAGGTACTACCGAAGTAATCTGGAGATAGAAAAGAATGCAGACAAATATTAACATCAGTACTCATTACAAAGCATGTTCATTGTTTAACAATTGACAGTGTGAAATCCTTTTGCATTCACTAAGCTCTCTCTGAACATCTTATAAAAGTTTCCATTCAAAAAGGCTTTAAATTGCCTGTAGCTCATGTTGCAAAGCATGAGCTAATGAAGTTTTCTTTCTGGAGTTGTCTTTGTGCTATGAGTGCAGATTTTGGATTGGATTTTTCTTATCCTAGGTAGAATTTTGCATTACTACATCCATGCCACTTATTTAAAGGCTTAAACACATCTATGAGATATTGTATTAAAGAGACGAAGATATTTTTTTTTTTCCTAGGCAGCTCCATGATTTTCTTGATGAAGAGAAAAGTAAATCTGTATGTCATCAACCCAGAATAGCAATTTAATGAATTGCTTTCCCCAGAGGCAAGGTGCGCACGCTAAAAAATATACAAAGTACCAACCAACCTAGTTCAGGTCCCTCTGGGGCTTCACAAAGTGTAAAGTGTAAAAGCAAAGCAAGGACCCTGCTTGTATCAAAAAGGGTCTTGAAAAAAAATACCAATTTTTAAAAAGGCTTACAAGAGAGAAATTCATCTCTTCCTTTGTTTATACATGCCTCTTCCCCCCCAGCAGTTTTATTCTGAGAGCAGGTTATACTTGTTATTGACAATGAGATAGATACTCTTTTAGGCTTTTCTTCAGAGGAGCACTGAAAATCAGCCACTGAGATGTTTATTTGAGAGCTGAGGCTGGGGCAGAGAAAATAAACACTGTCAATATGTTTGGTGTTAAGGTGAATGGCATCAGGTCCTCCCAGTTTGACTTGTAAAGTCTCAGCCACTATGTTGCTGTGCGCTGATGTTTTAGTAGGCCATAGACTGGCCTCTAAAAGGAAGGGAAAAGTACATGATGTTTGTACAGCTGAAAACAAGATGAAAAACCGCAGGCCCCCTCTCACACTCCATTAGACCCTAAAGTCCATGGAGTACTGCACTCAACACATAAACACTCAGTTTGTGGAAAACTTTCTCAATGTGTGAAAGCAGGGAACAAAGCCTGGAGTCAGAACAATGAACATCTATGTATGGAGCGAAGCGTCGGCACAAAATGCGATGGTGATACTCAGTTAAACAAATGGCCAATGCAGGAGCACATTAATCACATTAATAACTCCCAGTAAGAACTCTTGGGAATGCGTTTTGATATTCAGAGAGGATTATGATGCACACACTCTGCAGATGATTCACTTTTTGTGAATGGAAATAAGAAATAATGCCTCTGTACATACTCTGGCAGAGTCCTTGGCATAGAAAATGACAACAAAGCTTGGCTCTACATGCACTTTACTGGTAACTCTTCCAGTGCGAGATTTTGTAGGAGTATAGTGAGAAAATAAATAAATAAGTATACAGTCTTGATATACAGTGGTGTATTTTGGAGCTCTGCTCTAGGCTTTCTTCACTCTACTACCATGTGGAATAACAAGATAGCATTGTCCTGCATCATTACTTTTCAATAGGAAACATAGAACATAGGGAAAATGGCTAACAGGAAGATTACATTCTGGTGTAAAACTCCTCCTGTTTTGTAAAGAGCAGCCAGAATGTTTGCTATCTTGCTTACTGAACTCTCTGGGGATATCTAGTTACAAGTTTCCAGAACAGGTTGTGAGTCAGATGTGCAATCAAAATCACGACATTAAAAATTACACTGTACAAAGCCTTGACCTTAGGACTAAGAGGAGGGTGACAGATGCACTGTTTTTAGTGTTTGCAGCTGGATGAACATTCTGAACAAAATAACTTTTCCTCACGGATTTAAGAAAAGATTTAAAATCTTATTGCGATTCAAGCATCAGCATTGTTTAAATACTGTAATGGTCAGCTTTCCCGAGCACTGAATGGCTGCAAACAAGTAAGATCTTATTCTCCCAGCTAGCAAATTTATTTAGATAAGGAAGATCAGCTGTTTAACTTGAATGGTTAGACTGTGTCAGCGGACAATTTCATAACGTATGGCCTCTTGTTCAATTACAGCACTTTGCTGCTACTCTCCCACCCTTTAATCTGGGTGTATGAGCTAGAGCTGCAGCAAAGGCAGGGTGAAAGGGGCATGACAAAAGGGAGAAAATATGCCTAAGCCCCACCAGCTGCTGTGAAGAAAGGGGCTGAAGGTTAACAGGAGTAGACAGGGCAGGAAGCAGCCACAGTTGGAAGGAATCTGAGAACGAGATCCAAGGAAGAGATCACTTTGGGTTTCAGAATGCCTCTCTATTATCCCATGGGGCTCCATTAATAACAGCATGGCCTCTGATCAGTTTGATTAAAATTGATACAGAGACTGATAATTCTTTGCATAGTTTGTTGATATCTTGAACCAGATTTTCAGTGCTGTATAGCTTTGATCCTGTTATTAAACAGGGTAATTTCATGAATGGTTTAAGGTTTGGTCTTGAAGAATTTGACATGACTCAGTCTCCCAAAGGTTATCTCCAAATGCTGGACCTCTAAGTATATATCCCAACCTCCAGAAGTACTGAAATACATCTCTTCCAGTGACTTTATTAAGCATTGCAGGGTGCAACCATGACTTCTAAAAATCTAGCTGATTTTCATTGATGTGTGCGCAGGGAGGAAGATTTAAAGATCCTGACTGGAGAATATTACATATGCTTTTTGAACTCATTACCATGATGGTCAGGCAGCATTTTTCATTTCCTTCACAGTCTGAATTAACTTTGGTTTAGACTTAGAATCACAGAATCATAGGATATCTTGATTTTTGAGGTCACCTTGTCTACAGCTCCTTCTTCAGTTTCGCACATCATGAAAGCCAACATGCAAAAATGCAGATTTTTTAGATTTTACTCTTTTCCATTTCTGGAAACTTAACTCAGTTTCTCATTAATACCAAACAGACAAATACAACATTATTATTGCTGTGCCCTAATGCATTACTTTATGGTTGATGTTACTGTAGCTTGGTTAGGATATCTTTTTACAAGCCAAAATGTGCAAGGGCCTTGTGCTAGCCACCACTTTCATTTTCATTAGCAGGCTCACTTATTTTGGAGTGGAGGCAAAGAAAGAGAATGACACCTTTGCTATGCCTCTCCCCTACTGGTTTGAATGCTCTTGGGTATGTCAAGGTTTTGAGAAAAGAGAGCAAACTCAGGTATTTGACTCCTGATTGTTCATGCTGAAAATTATTTGTTTCTTTGATGGTTTTATTTTGAGGTGCTCCAGTGAGCCATCCCCAAGAAAAATCCTCAGTGTAATTCAGGAGATAGTTCACCCTAAAAATCCATCCCAGTCTGCAATATGGGCAAGACTGCATCAGGATTGATTTCCTACATCCTGCATAGGTTTTGACGCTGTGCCAGCAAGCTATGCACCCTAAACAGCCTTGCACATTAGGGCATATGGCACATACCTTCAGTTTTATGTCATACAAGCACCACGTTGGTGGGCTACAGCACAACTCTCACGTTATTTCAGATGCACTGAAATAGGACCTCCTCCCCAGTCCTGCCAAAAAATCAGGTAAATATATGTAGGGCCACAATTCCCAGAGGAATCCAAGGGTGGCCAGTGAACACTGGAGGGATCCTGCACTGAGCAATGTGAGGATGGACCACTTGTGTCACCCAGCATGCTGGCAAAAAATGGCTCCCTAGATATTGAGATATGATGAGACAGATGTTGCAGTGACCACTGCAAGTGGTGCTACCACCAGTGACTCTTACAGTAAACAGGGACCAGTGTCCTCTCCTCCCAGACTAAGCTTGCTCTGGTGCAGTGTTCTTCTTCATGGTCTTACAGATCTGTTCTTATTTCTGACTTTACTGCAAGTCTAATGATATTGGTCACTCGGTTAATATTGCAGCAATTGAAATTAGTACAGGGTTTCCAGCTCTCAGGTTTTCAGAGAAGTTTTGAAGTGTGAACATTTAATGCTTAAAGATGAAAACAATGAATGTGGAGTATATTTATTCTGACATTTAAATACTGTGATTTAAAACCTCACCTCCCTGTCTGGAGATTATTCCAGAAAGAAAGCATTATAGTTGTAGTAAAAGAAGAATATTCCAAAGGTTTAAAATAGCCTTTTTTCCTTCATTTTGCATTTAGTACTTCTAATTCATTATGTAAAAGACAAATTAGCAGCAAACCTCTGAAAGTTTACCTTATTTTCCTAAGCTAATGAAAGTCTTGAAATAGAAAGTAATGTAAAGAAAATGTTATCTGAGACAATATACAGGAATTCACATCTCAACCTATATTTATACATTTTGCAGTTTAAGATATATATTTTTGTTTAAGTTCTCTGCAGAAAAAATGTAAAGAAGCGAGTGGCATTTGCTGAATAATGTTTAAACATTTTTGTAACGTACGTCCCCTGCTGCCCCCCTCTTTCTTTTCCTGACAGTATTAAGTCTGTAGCACAGAAATCCTCACATTCTCCAGATGGTAGCATAAATTTTCAGGTCAAGTGATATTAAAAATAGATAATAGCCCAGACCTCATGAGTCTCTACAGAAAGACTAAACAGTCACAATAGGGAATATCATTGTTTTGGTTTTCTTTATGAGGTTTTATGTACTCAGCTGTTTCTTTGCTGTGCTCTCAGTGCAGAGAGACCCTGATCATTCTGAATTCCAGTTCCACCTCACTTCCTACCCTTTATACTTTCTAAGCCCCATGCCACACAAGTCAAGGGAAATATAACCACACAGCTGCACCATCAGCTCCTAATGTGCTCTCCACCACCAATACTCCCGCTCCGCACTTCAGAGTATTTATAACAGGCAAATGAGTGCTTGAATAACCCGCTCTTGCAGCTTCTTTGGAGGAATACAGACCACTCCAGGGCATTTTTCTGTTCTGATTAATGGACAGGACCTCTCTAAAAATCCACTGATAATAAACTGTGTTAAGCGCAGGAAGTTTTGAAAGTGTGTCATAATAAGATGTATCTTTGAGTAAACATATTTTGTAGGCAGACGGTAGCTGCCAGCTAAAGGCTTGAGCCTGTCTCAGATGGTCCCTCAGCAAGTCTATGAAGGACTATTAAAAAATGACAGTAGCTTGAGGGGTGACCCAAAGCTCCACCAGCTATTTCTTCTTTTATGTCTGGTTCTACTTGGGCCTGATCTTAAATAGATGTCTCTCATATGGCTGTGGCCATTTGCGGTTCAGAAAAATAGCTTTTCAACCACGAAGGCTGCTTTTCACACCCAAGTGGAACTGGCAAATGGCCAAACCATGTGCACGGTTCATATTTACACAGTAATAACATTTTGGGAGAGAAAGAAGCTCTGTGGCTTATCAGTTTCCTTTGACCTGTATGCCTAGTACTTAGATTAAAAAAAAAATAAATTTCAGGCCACATTTGGTGCTTTTTATTTTTTCTTCAAAAGACAGAAGGTAATGAAGATAATGATCATTCTTCCAAATTCAGTGGATTGGATTTGCCTCTCATAGCTCTGTCTACAAATCTGGACCTGATATACATACTGTTCTCATTTCAGGGGGTTACTTCAGCTTCAATAGAGACCAAATGTCTGTGAGCATTTGGAGGTTTAATTTTGGTCTCAAGGTTTAATTTCATCTGAAAGGAATGCAGTTTGTGTGCTCTGAGGTTGCTCCACAAAGTGACCCACACGTGGTAACTAGGAGCCATCAGATGGATAGCCACCATGTTACTGAGTGGAAGCAGAGTTCCCTCCTGAAATATTACTCCTTCAATATCAATATTGCACAATGACTTAAAAATATTTCACCTACAATTTCCAAGAGGTGGGCAAGGTAGAGCACCTAAGCCTTTGGTGAAACCAGTGGAAGCTTTGAACAACAGAAAATTATCTTTAGTGCATCCACACTGGCTGGGTAAGCGCAGATCTGCTGCGTGACAGTGGAGGACTACACCTCTGAGCAATGGTACATGTCCCAGTAAGCAACATGTTCAATTTCATATCCATGAGCTGCATTGCAATGCCAAACACTCTCAATAAATTATGCTGTGCTTCCAGACACAGTAATAGCTGTAGCTCTGTAGAAATGCAGTCGCAGTATTTGTCAGTGTATGTTCTATATATTATCACAGTACACACTGTCACCTCTGTTGCATTGCCTTGTGTCCCCTTGAATTTAGGGCTATTTGATTTAGTATTTTTCCTTAAAAGCTTTTTGCCAGACAACTTTTCTTTACTCTTAGTTGTCCTGTATGGGAGTGAAGCTCCCAGTTGTAAGGGCCTGCTCCTAAGCTAATGTTTTTGTTCTCCTCCTTTGTACCTACACTTGAGTTCCTGTTAGATGATGCTCAAAGCAGCATGAAGTTCTCCAGGTGTGGCCACATCAGCCCTTTGTAACAAGACACAGTTATCTGTTGAGATCTGTGCTCTGTTTCTCTCTATTTACACTTCCCCATGTTTTGTTTGCTTTCCTAACTACTACCAGACGTGAGGTTGCTGTTTTTAAGTGTCTGTCAACAGTCATCACCAAATCCTTTCCCTGATCAGTGTCTTGCAGGTAGTGACTGCAGAACATACTTTCTACTGTTTTTGTCAACATGACTCTTGTTTTTTCTGTTTATTTAATAGCATGGTTAATCTCCTCTATCCATACCTCCCTTTTATTTTGGGTTTTATTCATCTCCTTCCCAGCAGCAGAAGCAGCCCTTCCCATTTGATAAATTTCTTAAATGCCCACTAGCTTGTATGGTCATTTTTTAAGATGTACAAATCATCTCTGCCTTATCACTACTATTTTCAGCTTATTTTGAGTTTTCAGCACACCCCCATAGTTGAATATTTCTATGCCTGCTGGTTCTATTTTCACTAGCCAATAAAATGTATGAAATCACCTTTGGCATATATAGTGCTATAAGTTATCCCTTGCTCTTAAGTAATGGGATTAGCGAAGGAAAATAGCTCCAGGTAAGATCTATATAGGGGTGGAGAAAAGACATATGAAAAAAGGTTTTGAATTTGTGTGGTGCTCAGGAAGCACAAGGTTTGGTAAGAGGCTCTGTAGCACTGGGTGGTTTTGAGCCCTACTTAGGGTTTCTCATTCCAGCTGCTCTTAAGATCTTTAATAAATAAATTTTACATAGATTCAAAGTTCAGGACCATTTTGAATCTTCCTCAGTAAACAGAATCACTTACAAGTGAACATCAGTGTTTTCTCCATGAGAGAAAACTGTATGCAGGAGGAATCTGGAAATAAAATGTGTATCAGGAGTTTATTATTAGCATGGTACATGTATCTCTTGATCATTGCACTCCTTGTTACACAAAGTTGAATAAATCAGAATTGATCACACAGTAAATGAACTACCTTAAAACTTGCTCTGTTGTACTTTTCCTTTAACGTATCAGAATTTTAGTGTGTGTTGAAGAAGCTTTTCGATAAACAATGTAAATAATGAAGGAAGAAAAATGCAGATATCCAGTTCAGGATATCCTTTTGAATATTAGTAGGACCCAGTTTGGAAAACTAACTCCTTTATCGGTATTAAGCTCAGCATTTAGCAATGTGGTTCCTTTACTAACCAGGCCTCATGTTTTTGTAATATCCAGTTACTTGATTTTGTTACAACCAAACAGAATTTTGTTTTGCAAAGAGGTTTGACATTTAGCTATGTATTAAACTGGCAAAAAAAATGGAATATTTAGCATTTTCCAGAAACCAGGCTTCCCAAATATCTTCTTGTTTTGGATTGATGGCTCTTCAATTGACAAAATGGAAACATTTAATTTTTTTATGGTTTGTGTGGGCTGGATTTTGATCATATGTTATATGACTATGGGGTAAACGAAGAAAAAAGTAAATGAAAAATTACTGCAGAATAAAAAATGAAATATTAAATTGTGAAAATATCCTTAAGGCATGTTTTAAAATTGTTAGAAGTGCTGTTTTTTTCAGAATGAAATTCCAGTAAAATAAATCCTTGCAAAGTGTTTCTGTCAAAACTGCATATTCTTACAAAAACGATTTGCATCAGAGCTTTATTAATAAGCTTTCTATATTTTAAATAATATTTTTTTCATGCTCAGCTTCTGAGCCTTGTGCAAGAAGGGCAGGCTGGCTTTTGAGGCAGCCCCTAAACCCAGTGCCCCAGACTGCAGCCCCTGCAGAATTATTTCTTTTGATTTTGTCAGTATCCAAATGAAAAATGATGACAAGTTGCTTTTCTCTGTGCTTGACAACTTGGTAAAACAGACTGAGTATAATAATGAGAAAGACATGCAAGCCAGAAATAAACTGGTAGGAAAGGCAGGAGAAACATTCTTATGCAAAAGTTTGTTTTCTTTTTTTTTTTTTTTTTTCCCCTGTTTGAGCCTTTCCCTTTTTGTGTATGTGTAGCTTATCTCTCATAATTGATGTCACCTGTTGCTTTCACGGCAACTGCAAGCTTCTTTTACTGTTCCTTAAATATCAGAAGAAAAAATCTGGCCACTTCATTAAGATTTACATGGTTGTAACATTCAGGTTGCTTAACTGGAAGTCTAAATGCAAATTTAAGGATTCTCTTAAAGCTGAAAATTCATACCGTAGTGAAGAGAAATACAGAAGGTATGTAGGCTATAAGAAATACTTGCTTACCCTGACAGGTACAGCCACACAGAGAATGTTTTATGGCATACTTACAGAAAAGACAGATGATCCTCAAGAATGTTTTGAAAAATAGTAAAGGCAAAAACAGTTGTTTAAAGATATCAAAAAAATATTTTAGTTGATAAACAGTAAAATAAAATTAAATAAAAATTAATGCAAGAACTCAGCTAGAAAAGTGCCAACAAACCTAGAGTCTTCAAAATAAAACCACCAAATCCCGGTGCCAAGGAATGACAGCAAAAACTATGAGCAGAAGCCCAGGCAGAGTCTGTGACTTGGGCAAAGTGCAGCTTCACAAAGCCAGCTGTGACTGTGCTGGGCACAAAGTGCTCCAGGTCTCCTCTGGAGCGACCTCTGGATGTCAAATTGATTTGAAAATACGTATATGAGAGACTGTGGTTTAACTTGGAGCTGTTTCCACTCAGAGCTTCATTTAGTCCAGTCTGCCCTGGGTCCTCAATGACTTTTGAGGATGGGGGGTCAAAGAGAGAGATTTAAGAGACTCCAGAGTGCAAACATCAGTTACAAAAGCGGACAGGACAAGATTTAGCACACTCACAACACCTGAAATATAACCATGCACTGGGGGGTGACCAATCATTTGAACAGTTACTGCCTATTAAATACATGTGCACGTTTCTTAGTCTGGCTGAACATTTTAAAAGCCTTGGCTGCCATACCAAGGCTGCTGTGAAGCATGTACACCTTCCTTTAAAGACAGTGAACTACAGGCCATGTATTATTCCATATGCACATGATCTAAATACTTACATCCAATTTAAAAAAAAATAATAAGCTGTGGTACAAATACCACCTACAACATATACATGGAAAAAGTTTTCATCTGCTTTATGTTTTGATATGATAGTCTATATTTTGACTCCAGAGTGTGATGACTGTATAACTTTTCACATGAATTTCATTTTTCCTGTCAAGGTACATTATTTTAAGGGTGACAATAACTTGGCTTCAAATGAGGTGAAACCATCACAGTGATAAATGAGTTTCTTGAGGAGGGAGGTTATACCCTGGGAATACACTTTGAAAGACCACACACCTCTGCTTAACCAAGCTTGTTAGCTTTACAACACATTACAAATACTCATTCTAATGCACATGGCAGTGAAGAGACCCAAGCACTTGACTTTTGAAAATACAGTGTATGTTGCATGGGGAGATTAATCTTGGTTTTCACACTGGCCTTTTGTGCGAGTCTGCTGTTTAACAGCTAAAAGCTGCCTTCGGTCTTCGGTCCCTTCCTTGTTCTGCAGAGGGCTTTTTTTTTTTTTTTTTTTTTTTTTTTTTTTTAATGTCAGATTCATAAAAGGCAGGTCAGGCTTTGACATGCAACTGCTAGCTTCAGCCATGAGGGACAGCTTCACTCTATTGCTTTGAAATTCATATTGGAATACAGGGGAAAAAAAAATGCTATGCCAAATAGTATCAAATCTTCAGAAATATTTCAAGGCATCTTTTTAAAAGCTAATGAAACAAGCTGCCCATTCCCTGGGCATGTGACCCTCTCACTACCTCATTTTTATATTTTCACCCTGCTATTGTACATAACAGAACTGAGATAGAGGAAAAAAGGCCTGGATGTGTAAGAGCACAACTGCCATCCACCCCAGCACATGCACATTTTGCTGGCAATTTTACTTCTAATCAACTGTTTTGCACTTCTTGTAGTAGTGGATCAATTAATCTTTGAGACCTACGTTAAAGAATACTTACGTGATGCTGTACTCTATTATATGCTTCACACAATGATTTTAGATAAGTTAATGGCACAGCCAAAAAAGAGATTTCTTTTTTTCCGTTTTCAACCTTCATTTTCTTCTTCAAGGAGCTGCCTGAAGGACTAACAGGCTTGATTTTTCTGGAGATTAGATGTTGAAATGATGGCAGAACTGGTGTGTTTGGTAATGCATTTTCTGTCATGTTCTTCTTCACAGATCTGTAAACTGAAAGACAGATTTGACTGAGATGCCCAAGTCCCTGTTGCCACAGTGCCACCTCTGATAACTATCTTTCTCCTTTTAAATATTCACTTAGCCTCCATCTATTTTCATGAATTGAGAGAGCGCTTTCAGGTCTGAAGAGACCTAAATATACCACAAACGGAACACAACTGTCAGGTGTGGTTTTTCAGTGAAACTTGGCCTCCTGATCTTAACAAACTTTTTCAAATATTAGCTACACCGGAGTCAGGCAGCCTCAACAGTACCGGCTTCTCTGTGGCAAATTAATAGGTTAACCCATGCAGGTGAGTGTTGAGGCATCAGAGCTGTCGCTGCGTGAGCCCAGTGGGATCTGCCCACTCGGGCATGTGGCATGGGCAGCACGGCATGTGACGGGAGCTGCTGTGACATCCTGGCTCTCCTGTAGCAGAGCTGCAAAGGCTGGTCAGGAGCAGCAGGCGGCAGCTGGGATCAGGAGACATTAGGGTCATCTAAGGTCTGTCTCGGTGGTGTCCCAAACCCACATTATCCTGGACGGCAGTGAGCTGGCCATTTTTAGAAGCAGAGGTCGCGCTGCCAGGAAAATGTTGAAGATGAGGAGGAGCAGTTTTCTCAGCAGGACCTCTCACTTCCAGACTGGAGGATGTCACCACCGCCAGCAGTGAATGCACACCCTCTTCGCCACACGGGTCACCCCGACCCCTTCCGTGCGTTTTGACGGATATTTGCGAAACTGATGGCACTGTGAGAAGGGGAAGGAAAAGAGGTTTGACACAAAATCTGGGACCGAAAGAGATCACCGTCCCGTGGTTGTGCCTTCCCGTCCCGTCCTGCCCCCTCATCCCGCTTCCTGGCCCGGCGGTTTCCCGGCCTGCCCTGCCCCCTTCTGGCCGCTTGGGATCTCTTGCTTCATTACATTTTGTCCAGCAAACGTATTTTCAGATGGAAATGTCTGAAAGCTTCTGTCCTTGCTGACTCTCCAGCTCAGGCTGCTTTGCTGGGCGAAACGGCAGAGCTGAGTGCTGCTTGCAGGAGGGGAGGCAGGAGACACTTTCAGGCAGGCAAGAAGTAGGAAATCAGAATTAGCCCAAACACCCGCTTTTCTTTCTACTCAAGCTCTCTCTATATTTAAAAATATAAAAATCTATGCGAGTTTTCTTGCTCATGAAAGATGGGGCCTACCCACGGCGACGCATGCCAGATATAACACAGGCAGGTGCTGTGCAAACTTCCCACCGCGGCTCAGTCAATGCCCCTCAGTCTGGGCCGGCTATAATCTGGGGGCTCTCATGATGGACAGAGTGGTGTTTTTATGAAGTGCATAAACGCCGACGGCCGCTCGCTCCCGCTCGCTGCACGCCAGGAGGTGGGGGAGCAGAACACTGAGGCATTCTGCCCCGAGCGGCTGCACTAACCCCAATCAATTAGCACCTGCTTTTCAGGGCCCAGCCTCTCCTGCTGCCCAGACGAACCTACGCAAGCACTTCTGGGCCACTCACACCTGCTAATGCGAGCCCCGTGTGCCACACACAGGCACTGGGTGAAGCTGGGTCGAGAGCTAATTGTAAATCAGGCCCTTATTTTACCTAGCTTCATCCCACTCTCACTGAAAAACAATTTTTGCTTTGGCACGAAGGCCGGGTTGATGGCCGCCAATATTTGGACTGAAAGTGGCATTCATAAGGATGGAGCTCCTGGCTGGGAAAGGCTGCTCCAGTGCAGCGGCTGCAAGGGAAATGCCGCCGCCTCTGCCAGGATATGCTGGGCTCGCAGAGAAAGCTGAAATCTAGAGCTGCTCTTTGACTATTCGCTCCTGAAATGTGCTTATTTTTTATTATTATTTTTTATTTTTAAGATGTGGTGACAGGTATCTTTTTTAAAGATGCCACCAATACTTACAGGAAAACCTGCAGACGTTTTCAGGGTGAGTATTTTCCAGAAATTAGCTCTCATCTTTGGTGTGACAAGAAGTCCCTAGGTGCAACTGTGCTGGGAGCATTGATTTGTGACAATGGCAGGGAGGAAGACTGCTTCTGCAGGGCTTTCTGAGCCTGCGACAGCCTGCTGAAAACCTTGGTTTCCTGGCATCCCTTCACTGAGATGAGTCCAAGCTGGTTTAGCTCTTGCAGAATCAGACCCAGAGGCGTCTATGCCATTAACGTCAAAGCACTGCAGCGTATGTTCATCCAAAAGAAATCCAGTTTGTATGCTCTGAGACCACTCCATAATGTGCACCAAAGTGTGGTTAAGTAGGTACCAGCAAAAGATTCCCTTCAAAAAAAGTGTATTCCTGACCTGAACTATCCCCCCTTCAAAATCTCTCTAAGGCTATTAGGAAGATTAGCTTCCTATATTTAGGCTATGTCGAGTACCCCATCTGTGCCTCTGTTTGGCTTGCTCTTGCTTTGAACAACTTGAGCTTTCTAGTTTAGCATAACAATTTCTAAATGCATATAACTTGTCCATTATCCAACCTTCAGTGGCAGCGCCATCACTCCTTCCTTCATTGATTTTGCTGCTCTATCCATCCTTCTCTTTTTCTCTGATCTGCATCCTTTCTTCCCCTCCTACACCTATATTGTTTCTATTCTTGCATTCTCTTCATCGCATTTTGCTTGTCCTTTCAGATCTTCAATCTAGTCTTCTGTTCAGGACTGACCTTTTAAGACACATAAAGGATTCATACAAGCCTGATATAAGTACATTTAATGTTTATTTCATACTGTTCATTCTAGTTTTTTTTTTTTAACCCATTCTTAAAACATTTGATTTTTGCACAGACTTGTCATTTTATTTTACTTTTTGTATGTGTTTGGACCAATGATAAAAGCAAAATACTCTGCTAGCAGTAATATGCCTAAAACTGTAAGCTAGCATTTGCAAGTCTAGTTCAAAAGAATATTTGGAAATACTGAATGAAGACACTTAGTTGCCTCTGGTCAGGACATACTTTTTCCTCTTTTAGGAGGTAACTAAAACTAATAAGGCTTTTTAATCATCTAAGTACTTCTTTGGTTATGCTGGAAAAATAAAATTAAATCCAGGCCTCCTCAAAACAAAATGTTAGCATTTACAGGTGTTATTTTCATAAAGAACTTCCTCAATAATTTTGTCAAAATGGATGCTATTCATGGAGTTTTCCATTTCAGCAAAAAGCTCTTTTGCATTAAAACCTCTGATGGAAATTCTTGACTAGTTTGATTCAAAAAGTTCAGTCTCTTAATACAGTTACCAAAGTGCTTATTGGTCATTGTGATTTTATAATTTGGTCATTAGATGGTGCTCAAGAGATTAAATTCACTGTTTTTCTCGTCTTTCCAGTTTTTATTTTAAGAAGCTGTAGACTAGAGACAGCTTCTATTTCTTTCTTGCAAAATACATGTATTATGTAGCTCTGTACTGACTAAAAGCTGTGGAAGATTTACTATTTGTTTTGATGGAAGCAATGTCTTCCGTCAGTTGACTGCCTTGATGGAGAACTTAATGAGAATTATTATACTGTTAGACACAAACCGAAAATGTAGCCACTGTTTTGGCAATAGTAGTGAATCTGAAAACATTCAGTATTATAATGTTGGTAGGCTTTTGACAAAGAATTAGCAAAAATGCTTTTGTAATAAAGTAGCTAAAAAGTTGTGAGACACACTTGAGGCTTACTTCTATTGGTTAAAAACATAAAAGTATTTAACGATAAGGAAGTTTTCCCAATGAATTTCTCTCTCTCGTTATTATTTTTATTGGAAATAAGACTGGAAAAAGGAATCATTTTTGAAACGCTGTCATATTTCTAACTAACACAAAAATGAATACAGCATAAAGATGATCATTTGCATAATGTAACTGCATACTGATACACGAGTTTCATTGTTATAAGAGTGAATGGTTTTGCAGTCTTCTTTGTGGAGCTGCTCATAGCTGTGTCATGATATGTTAGACGCAAATTTTTGATCTCGTTACAGTTCTGCCTTGAGCTGGAAACTCACGAGGTGGTAGTGAGCTGTCTGCCATGCACTCTGAAGTAACATGGATGGAGAGTGTGCAAGTGATACCATATAGCGTCATGTGACTACCAGAATATGTTGAGCTAGTTGATGCCAAGCAGGAAAACAGATCCTGCTTATTTTTCTTTCCTCACATCTTGATTAAGCCATTCTTGAACAAAAAAATATAAATAAATAATGATAAAATTTTTGTTGTTCTCATCAGTGTTTGCGAGGAGCACAGTCAAATTCATGCATTCATTATTTTTGCTCTTCTGTACCTGTGAATCCTGAGCTCTCAGCAGTTCATTTCAGCAATACAATGCTGTAAGGCAGCCCTAAGCAGCCCTAAGCCCTATATATGTTCATTTGTCATGCCATTTTTTATTTTTTTTAAAGATTTAATCACGTTTGTTGGTGGATCACAGAGTTAGCAGAGATTTAGCAGACAACATATATGTGAGAATCTCACACAGCAAATACTTTAGCAGTTGACCATTATCACTACTTTGCCACACATTTTTATTTATTTTTAATTATTTTCACCTGTTTCACATTATTGATCTAAAATGATGTTGGCATCAAAGTAGGTGCCAAACAAGGTGGTTATCTTTGCAGTTACCATGAAACACTGTTGAGGTAGATATTGACCGTAGTCTAAATCCATGAAAGATCACAAAGTTATCTAGTAAGGACCTTTCATTGAACTAAACAAAGATGAAGGAAAATAGGTATGATAATGTTTGCCTCATTTGACCATCTTAATTTGCTGGCAGAAAAGATTGATAGGTCTTGAACTGCTTTCATGCTGAAGTGTTGAATACAGAGATATCCAGATCAAACTTCAAAAATACTGCTGAGGTAGAGAAGTAGGAATATGTTACTCATTCTGTGGAGGATTAAATCAAACATCTCAATAAGCAGATATTACATTTTGAAGCTCATTCTGAAACCAAGTCTCAGGATTCTCAGTTATTGCCATCACTGCATTGTCTGTTCCCTGTACTGTTTGCAAATTTAATGTTGGAGGGATCAAAACCTGCATGGTTTGCATTTTTAATATGACACTTATCACCACTCTATCCAATGAACTTTGAGGTAAAGATGAATGGGAAAAGGGTGTGGCATGTTTCCTTAACTGGGAGCTAGAACCGTAAGAATGTTTGGGAATGGAGGATAGATGTCTGACAGACATTTGTTAATGTTCCTACCATATCTACTCATATTGTATACATCAGTTATGTGAGAAACAAAGTTGTGTTTCTGCAGTAGAGAACTAATTTTCTGTATTCAAAGGTAGTTGTGTAGTCATAATAAGGAGAAATGCTAAGTAGATAAGTGGACAGTAGAAGGCCTCACTGTTCCAAAATAAGGTAGAAGCTTTAGAAAAACAGGATGAGCAGTGTGAGAACAATAAAACAAAGATCACAAGTTCTCGAAACATAAGAAAGGAGAAATTAAAGGGTTGAAAAAAAGAAAAATTGTACATATATGGTATAGAGGAGCGTCGAGTAGCTTGTGAATCTGTAGTACTCAGCCAATGAGGAAACAGGGGAGGTGATCAGGCACCGGGTAATAGGGAATAAAAGGTTATGATTTGTTTACTAAAATGCACTCCTGATTGACAGGACACCCGCCATTTGAATCGCGAATAAAATAGCTTCACAGAAGATCCTGTCTGAAGAAAATTATTTGAGATTTTTCTCACAGTTATGATGGAAATAATTTCACAAAGAAGAAGGTTTTGAAACAATTCCCAAAGATGTTTAGATTTTCACCTAACTGTATCTCCTTCTGGAGACTGATGAGCATGAATTTCATTATCTGCATTATTCTAGACTAACCTAATTGGGTTGGGTCATAAATCAGTGTTGGTTCTTGTTTGTGGTTGTTAAAACTACGGCAAAAGCCAGTTGTATTGCATGTTAGCAAGAACCTGCAGGCCCTCTCTTCATATTCAGCTTCAAACTATACTGTAGTCTGGCAATGACAAATGTTGGAGTTACATTGACTTGTCCACTTGGAAATGAACATTTCTTAGCAGTCTAAAGGTGAAGTGCTTTTTCACCCTGATCAGCACTCATTTCCATGTGGTTCAGCTACTCTCAGCTTGTCATTCAGAAGTGTATGTAGAAGTAGCACCTGCATAAATTATGTAATTGAGTGCAGATGTATGCTTGGCAACTAAGCCCACGCTTCTCATTCCCTTTCCTGCTCTTATTGGGTATTAAAGGTGCAATAAGAATCTCCGTGGGAGCTCTACAGATGAAGATACTTGTAGGGGAGGATTTGCAATTCATCTCTACTATCATTGCTTCTGAGGAAAGACTGAATTCACTATTGGACCTATCCTGGTCCATCAGTCACTCCTGCTGTGTTACATGAGCATGTTCGCAAAATCTTATGGCTCACTCACTGTGAAATGATACTGAGAGGGCAGAACTTCTGGACTTATGTTTGTAGTGTTCAGCCGTGTCTTTTATTCATCCTCTCCAAGCTTAGCCCCTTATCTGAAGTGTTGACTTCCTCGAGGCTGCCCGTATAATTCAAAGAAACAGTTACCTCCAAGTGGGAGTTCAAGGTACAGATATGTTGTTATACAAATTAACCCAAAACAAATTAGTACTTATGTCTGTCCATAATGAAAGATGATTGCTGTTTAATAACATTGCTTAGTGCTAAAGATGGCTATGTCTACAGCTCATTATACCAAGAATGAGCTATTAAACTGAAGAGTTAGGAAAAGGACTGTGTTTGTACACATCCGAGTGAAAGACCACAGTTTCAATATATACAAGAATAAGAAATCATGTGACCCTATGTTTCAAGGTTATTTACACAAGCAATTAGAATAACATGTAGACAGCAAGCAATTAGAATAACATGTAGAACTATATTCCTTTACCCCTTCCCTTCCCTTCCCTTCCCTTCCCTTCCCTTCCCTTCCCTTCCCTTCCCTTCCCTTCCCTTCCCTTCCCTTCCCTTCCCTTCCCTTCCCTTCCCTTCCCTTCCCTTCCCTTCCCTTCCCTTCCCTTCCCTTCCCTTCCCTTCCCTTCCCTTCCCTTCCCTTCCCTTCCCTTCCCTTCCCTTCCCTTCCCTTCCCTTCCCTTCCCTTCCCTTCCCTTCCCTTCCCTTCCCTTCCCTTCCCTTATTAATTAATGAGGAGATGAAAAGAAGAGAATAACTTCATAGAATCATTGAATGGCTAGGGTTGGAACGGAACTTGAAAATCATCTAACTACACCCCCCCTGCCGTGGGCAGGGATGCCACCCACTAGATAAGGTTGCCCTGGGCCTCATCCAACCTGGCCTTGAACACCTCCAGGGATGGGGCATCCACAGCTTCTCTGGGCAACCTGTTCTAGTGCCTCACCACCCTCTGAGTGAAGAATTTCCTTTTAACATCTCATCTAAATCTCCCCTCATTTAGTTTATAACTGTTCCCCCTTGTCCTATCATTTTCTGATTGAGCAAAAAGTTGCTTTCCATCTTTATTATAAGCCCCTTTTAAGTACTGAGAAGCTGCAATGAGGTCACCCCGGAGCCTTCTTTTCTCCAGGCTGAACAAGCCCAGCTCTCTCAGCCTTTCTTCACAGGAGAGGTGCTCCAGCCCTCTGATGATCTTCGTGGCCCTCCTCTGGACCTGTTCTAACAGATCAACAGCCCTCTTGTGCTGGAGGCACAAGATCTGGACACAGTACTCCAAGTGGGGCTTCACAAGGGCAGAGTAGAGGGGAACAGTCACCTCCCTCGACCTGCTGGCCACCTGTCTTTTGATGCAGCCCAGTATGCAGTTTTCCTCATGCGCTGCAAGAGTGCACTGCTGGCTCCAAAAGAAGAGAAGAGACTTGAGAAGATCAAATTGCTTAAGTCACCAGAAGCAAACAAATCTCATTTGAGGACTTTGGAGGAAATATAATGTCAAGGAAAAGAAACAATGGTGAGAACTTGCAATATGTAATTAAAAGTAGAAAGTTTGTCTGCAGTCTGGAAAGATAACAAGATGAACAAATTTAAAAATAACACTAAGGAGAATTCTGGAAGTTACCAGCTGAATGTCCTACTTCTGTATATACAGTATACAGATGTTACTGTAAATAAGGTCAAGGTAATGTCAAGACAAATCCTGTCTTGAAACCTTTTACATTTTTCACATCATAAGAAAATAATATTAGGTTCCGTTTCCAAAAAATAGTGCTGTTCTTATTTGCTGACAATCACTGCACAAGCTCTCTTGTGGTTCATATTCTTCCATTCCTGTAAAAGTACTCACAGACAGCCATGACCTTTCCTAGATGGAAATGTTACTAATATGGGTAGTTAGTGTTCAACAGTCAAAAAACCAACCAACCAAACCACAACAACCAGCCATCATTTGGAAAGACAGTACTGTCAAATCCACATCTATCTATAGTGTATTCATGTTAAAATGCTTCCAGACTTAGATTATCTTTGTTAAATGATAACTCAGAAGAAGTAATTGACTTGCATTATTTCACAGTAGACTATAACCAATTGTGTGTTTAGAGTAACCCAACCCAAGTGAACTAAACTTAAAAATGCAAGCCAAGCTGACCTAAATACAGGGGTTTTGGAACAGATGAAACAGAGACATGAAAATAAGATTCATTCAAAGGAAACAAGACAATCAAAACACACCCTGCCAATTAAAACACCCTGTCCTCATTCAAGACAAAATAAAGAAAAGAAAAAAAGAAAACAAGTAAATATGCATTGTATATTAAGCATTGTATTACTGCATCAGGATGCACCATCTTTTGACTCCTGGTCTACATCCAATCAGAAAAAGGGTGGCAGTGGAGATTTCTGGATTAAGTTTGAAAGAATGAAAAATCCTTAATTTGAACTGCAGTAAAGACTGGCCCAGAAAAATGCTTCTTTGTGGCATGTTGGAAAGGAGCACAAGAAAACAATAGTGTGGGAAAGGAGCTAAAGTATCACTTTCAGCTTTATTGTTTAATGGCAGTTGGCGTTAAAGTCAGCCCAGATGATATAACACTACACTGTGTTTTTCAGACGTGGAAGCTGGAGGCTGTTCTGTCCCTCCTCAGGCGCCTTTTTGGTTCTTTCTTCTTCAGTGGCTCCAGTTGCACTTTTTTTGTCCCTTATAAGCTTACTGTTACCCATTTCAGCTCACTGCTTCAGAGATCTCTTTTTCTGAAAGTCTGCCATTTATGATAATGAAATATTTCACTTTTCCTTTCAAATTTTAAAATTCAGTATTGCCTGCAAAATGTGTAGCTACTTTAAAAAAAATGAAATACCACAAATACTTTTGCTGTTGCTTTGATACTTCTCACTTGCCATTTTTATAAATGCTTCCAAAAAGACAACTGATGCAATGTATTTCTTTTTATTATTTCTCTGTTTTTCTCTTTCCTTTCTTTTTCTTCTTTTTCTTTTTCTTTTTCTTTTTCTTTTTCTTTTTCTTTTTCTTTTTCTTTTTCTTTTTCTTTTTCTTTTTCTTTTTCTTTTTCTTTTTCTTTTTCTTTTTCTTTTTCTTTTTCTTTTTCTTTTTCTTTTTCTTTTTCTTTTTCTTTTTCTTTTTTCTTTTTCTTTTTCTTTTTCTTTTTCTTTTTCTTTTTCTTTTTCTTTTTCTTTCTTTTTCGTTTTCGTTTTGTTCTTTCTTCTTTTTCTTTTTTTCTTCTTTTTCTCTTTCTCTTTCTCTTTCTCTTTCTCTTTCTCTTTCTCTTTCTCTTTCTCTTTCTCTTTCTCTTTCTCTTTCTCTTTCTCTCTCTTTCTCTTTAGTTTTTAGGATGCTTAGAGGCTATGCCATGACTCTTAAAACTGATAGTTCAGAGTTTTTAAAAGAGAATGCCAGAACAGTATTTTGAGAAGGGGCAACTTAGACCATTTCTTTTCTTTCCTGACTGTTTTTCCATAGAGACTGCTGCCGAGTTGGCCCTGTAGCTGCATCATCATCACAGCAGTTCGTAAATTAAATAATATCATTCCAAACCCATCAGAGCATGGTACCTCAGAATTATTTACTTTGACATTATAGACTTTTGTATCAGGCCTAACTGTAGGAAAAAGCTTGCTAATGTTCACAGTAATTGACCCATGTCAGACAGGCTATGTACAGCTGAAGAAGAACCACGATAATCAAAATGACTGCAAAATTAAATGTATAAAAGTAGTTAAGGATAAAATCCAATGATTATTCTCCTCACTAGAAAGGCATTTGTTGCAAACATTTAGGAAACATTCCTGTTTCGTCTTGGATTTAGATCAGTGTTTGCAATCATGTAACCATTGCATGTTTAGGTAGATTATTTTCTCCTTCTTGGGGCATTTTGAATTTATAGATTATCATTAACTAATGAAAACAAAAGATATTAAAACTGTTCATTATAAACTTATTTTCCATTTTACAAATATGTAGGAAACTTTATGCCCCAAATTTCCTTTAGGAACATGACAAAAAGTCAATACATTGTATTAAATAAATGTCTATTATTCATTCAGTTATTTCTGTCTGGGGTGAATTAAAAGAACTTCAATTTTTTAGGGAAATTACATTCTTGTTTGTTTTTCTTTACACATAAAGAATAAAGAGAGTTGTGTGGCTGATGATCATTTAAAAGAACTATGCATACTCCAGACAGAAAAGTCTAGTAAATATTTCTATGAATAACAAGGTTAAGTTTAAATCAAAACTCTAAAATTGCAAAACACATTAAAATCATTAATATCCTTAAAGTGACTTTTTTTTTTCTTCTAAAGGTTTCTTTTTTAAAAATTATTATTTTGAATATGACACATTATGGTAAAAGCTGGCAAATGGATTCCGTTCATCCTTTGACTTTGTAGTAGGTTGCAAGACCCATGTATATGGAGAACATTGCTATTGAACAATGTATAGAAAATAACTGATTTCTGCTCACACCTAAAAGAAAGGGAAAGGAAGAATAATGGGGAGTTAGGGATTACAGTGTGGCTTTGGCCTTACTGTTTTACAGGGTGATGTACAGAACAAAAAAATTCTGTGGCGTTTGTGTGTCTGTGTGGTCCAGCTCCCAGCTGTGGTCTGAGTCAACTGGTTTCATGCTGGAATGAGCTGCCTGTCTCGTGTTCATGGAAGAGGAAAAATGCCCAGCCCAGGAATATGGCACGTCGCTGTGTTGTGATGTCTCTCAGGTCACACGGGCTGTGTTTTAAGGCAAGCGAAGTTGCAGAAATTTCTTACAATGAGGGAATATTTTGACTTGTGGAAGAAAAAAAATTAAAAAAAAACAAAAGGTTTCTGGCTGAAATGAGCTGCAAAAGCCTTCTTCAAACTGACTGAGTGTTTTAGATCATCTGTGTTATTCCTGAAACTACTGACATTGAAGAAATCTCTGAAGATTCTACCCACTGGGCTCTGACATACAGTACTCCATATTCAGCTTTTTTTCCAGGAATTGTTTCAAATACATATGGTGTGTTTAGGTCAAAGGTTTGACTTCGTACCCAGGATGTGACTTTGCTATCATTAATACCAGCATGACTTCCACTGAAGCAATTGTGGGGCAGAAACAATCCCAGAGACATTGTTTTTTGCTAATGAAGTATCACTTTCCAGTTTCTGACGTTCTGCCCTCCTTCCTGGTCACTCCCCCGTCAAGGCTTACATGCTTGATTGGACATGTGAGAGACACCCAGCAGCATGGATTCCTCTCTCCAAGAACCCAAGCGCACTTGCAGTTTGTTGTCAGGGATGCCTCTTGTCTTGTCACCTCCTGCAAAGAGGTGTAAAGTACTTTGCTCCTCTCTGAGAAATTTAAAGTGATAGAACTTGACAGAAACTATGCTTGCTTCCCTTACTGTTTTCTGTGGTTTTGTCCCATTAAAATAATCTAGGAATGTAGTAATGCTCAGTATGACTTGCAGTGAATATGATCCTGATGGTTGATGCAAGAAGCTGCCTGTGAGTCCCTTAATTTTTATCCACCATTTACTTAGATAAAATATCCACCAGTAGTCATTGATGCTTAATGGCCCCTGTTGCTCTGATTAACCTGCTGGATTTCAAGATATGCCTGGTTTGCCAGCAATAAGAAGCTGTGAAGTCGCCAGTCAGTCTGATTTTTCCTCCCTCTCTCTCAAATTTTCCTCTATAATAAAAAAAAAACCACACAACTTGATAAAATGCTAGCAGTGCATATAGCTTCTGTAATAGCTCTAGGGAATGCTGGGTATCCAGGAGTGCCATTTTTGTAGCTTGTCTCCAATATTATATTTCATATCAGTTTCACAGCCACAGAGCTGGGAATCCAGAGACAGTTGTTAAAAAAAAAAAAAAAAAAAAAAAAAAAGCGCGATGAAAGTTTGGGCTTGAGATAAAAGCCAAAAATTAAACAAAAGGAATGGCTCCTTACCACAAGTAGCTTTTCAGCTTAAAAGTGAGGAGGTGCTGACCAGGGATACTGTTTGCCCAGCTCCCCACATTGCTCAGGAATTAGGTGGTTTGTACTGTGTAATCCGTCCATGTCTAATCTCCCTAGGATTCCTTACGGTACTCAATATTGCAATATTTGGGAACGAACAGAGGTTGGTGGTTCATATTTCTGTGGCTAGATAAAAGCTGAATTAAACCTTTTTAGTGCTGTAAGCAAACAAGAATTTTCTTATTGCCAAGAGGAGGAAAAAGTCCCATGAAAAGAAAACTCAGTGTTAGAGCAGAGTGAGATCTCTGCAGAAGATGGTAGGGGCTGTGGGAAGGGTTGATGGAGGTCTGGTCTGGGAAAAGTTAGCAGAAGTGGAGTTGGAGGATAGTCCTGGGCTCTTGGGGCTGAAGGGGTAGCAACTTTTGTTTGAAAAATTTCCTTTTCATCCTTCCTTCTTGCCCACTCCTTCACTGCCAGCAGTGAATCCAACCTTCATCCTGTGGTGGGACAAGAGGGCACTGACATACCCTTACCAAGGTGACAAAGTGTATCTAAAGCTTAAGGGCTCTATGCCACTGTTTTCCTCACCATACTCTTCATGAAAGCATGGTCTCCTTTGAATCAGTGGCTGTGGATGAGGGCAGCAGTTTTTCTTCTTCTGTCTTCCCTTCTCCCCTCTTTAGCTTCTCAGTGGTGGCAGAGCCAGACAGAGCAGGTCCGGCCCAGAAATAAAGCCCAGGGACCACTCTGTGTCTGGCCAGAGCTGTTCTTACACAAGCAGCACAAATGTGGCTGCACTGAAATGCAGTTTGGACTTAATTTCCTATTTGTTCAGTTCTAGTTGTTATTAACTAAAACACTACAGTAACGCAGTCCAATAAATAAATATATATGGATTCAGTCCATCGCGTTAAAATACTGTTTTGGTTTGTTTTTCAAGTAATGAAATCTACATTACTGATAAATGTTTGTTTGTTTGTTTATTTATTTTCCCTTCTAGGAAAATTCCCGTTCATAAATTTTCCCACCACAATTCCAAGAATCCAACCTTCCAACCTTTTGACTTTTTCATGAATGCTCCGTAACGGCTTGATTCCATATGGGTCCAGCCTCTATAAACAAGTTCCCTGGCTTGAACACTTCACAGCATAATCCCGTGCAATTTCCAGTGGATTATTCCTGAGTTCTCTTGCTGCAACACTGTGCCCTGAAGAGCTTGACAAGGTACATGTCACATGCCAGGCTCTTGTTGCTATTTAAAGCAGCTATCTGCAGAAGTCTGTTTACTACATTTTTGAAGGTAAATGCACAGAAACAAATTTATATGTAGTTTTTATTATCAAGGATTTTTGTTAATATTTCAATGCTCTCTCATAACCTGTTAACATCCAACTGAGAGCTGACTGAATAAATATATATATATTTAAAAAATTGCATGTTAAATATGATAAGGGAGGAGGGCAGTTGACTAGCAAGAAAATCAACACTGGGAGGGCTCGTGAAGGCAAAAAAGCCAGGATGGTAAATAAGAATTACTGTGCAACCCACATTGTCTCAAAGGGGCTGGAAGGAGGTTCAAATGGGTTCCCACAAAAAGGAGAAGCAAAGGAAATTTTCAAATTTCCTGAAAATACAGGAAAGCATAGCAATTAAGAATAGAAAGAGTGCCCACATATAGGCACTCTGAAGCCAAAAATAAAAAGCTTGAATGTACTGAGGAATAGGAAGTAGTGGAGAAATCTGAGATCAGGCAAGTAATCTCATTGCTAAATCTCGTCAATTTAACAATGGTGTCACTCATTGCCTATTGTGAGACTCTGTCTGAGGTAATCTAAGGAAAAATACGTGTAAGGCAATGGTGCATCTGGTGTGTAAAATACTGCTTTTCTCAAGAAGCTTCTTTCCTGCACTGTTAAATAATGTATGGCTGTGAGCAGCAGGAGGAGCTGTGGAATTATATCGAGTACAGCTGGGAAGATTTTATGCTTCTAAAATCCCAAACCTTCTGAGCCTTTTAAACCCTCTTTTTTTTTTTTGGTTATGTTTATATATATATATATATATATTTTTTTTCCAAAATCATCCACAGCAGGCTATTTACCCATCACTGTCTCATGCTCTAGTTACACCTACCATATAGCAACTGCTCTGGGAACTGCCAGATACAGTTGGATTTACTAGCTTTGTTTTTAAATGTAGAGAACTCAGGGAAAATGTGTTTTGCTTGCCATGATGCAATTTTTTCACAAGCTAATAGTACTGTTAAGGCACACATGCATGTGGTAGTGTCTTCTGACTATTTAATACTGATAGACTGTATCTCAAACAAAGAGAAAACATTGCATGGTACTAAAATATGATTTCCTACCTTGTATATTTAAGGATGATCTGTAGGCATAGTCCCTACAGACAGCAGTAGGCTCAGAGGTAAACCAATGCTACGTTTAGGAACTTTATGAAAATCCTGCTTTTTTGTTTTTGTGTTTCTGTGGGTGAAATAGTTGGTAAATGCATAGCTAATGAGATATCTGTGGTAGATTTTGTTGATATATTTAGTGGTGATTTTTTTATTTTTATTTTTTTTAAGCCCATGTTGCTTTGTGTAGGAGGATGAGAGCGCAGAAAGATTAGACTTTGGATGATCATGTTATTGTCTGAAACAATCAGTATATGTCTTTTCTGTAGTCATTGCTTCTTTTGAGCTTGCCAACACTTATTATGCCTCAGGAAACATCATCTCACTAAAGAATACCCTTGTGTCAGTGAATATAAAGCAGCAGAAAATATTCAAGAGAATATGCCTTTCAAGTCTGGATATCTTAGAATTAGTGGGACAGGTTAGATTTGTATCTTTATCTATACATCTATACCCCTACTTTCTGTTAAATCTTTTATCTCTTTTTTTTTTTTCTTTTTAAAAATATGCCTAAGAATGTAGATTTATTTAAGATTTAATTGGTGAGATGAGAAAACTAATTTTGCTGTGAGATAATATATTAGATAAAAGCTATGAACACTGAAATGGGAAGGTTATGTTTGGAGCTTTCTTGATACTGAATTAAATTAGCATCCAATATTCGTTGACAGTAAAATTATTGTAAGGTCTAATTCAAGCATAGCTATCGCAGATTTATCATGGAAAAGCTATTTTCTTACAGCAATTCATATATTCAGTCAAATATTTTGAAGGGTAGCAGCTATCAAACAAACATAGGTTTAATCCCAGTATTCAGTAGTCTCCCATAGCAAAAATTCTTTATTTGTGCATGAAATTCTGTTTGTACACGAATTTAGCAATTACAGGCATGGAGGTTTGTCTGAAGGGACACATTTAGGCTGACAGACAAACAAGTGTATGCACACTTCACAAATACTTTACAGTAAGACTGAAAGATGCTAACTGAGATTTTCACCCAACTAAAAATAAATTTTATCATGTTGATGGGGGAAAAACAGCTATGTGAAAAGATGAGACTGGAGATTATAACCTATGAGATATTGTTACCTCTTGATTTGCTTTAAAATCTTTTTAAAGAAGAGATTTTACAGAACCCTGTAAGCCCTAAAAATACAAATGCCCTTATAGTTAATTACTTCGCTGGTTATTCAATAATTTTGCTCCAAGATGAAACTGCTATATAAAAATATTATAATGCATTTCATTTATCATTTAAATATGATTATTATTATTTTTTTAGAAGACAACAACAGAAGTGCAAAACTATATTTGAAACAGGCTTTGCTTGTCACCCAGAAACTTTCCCTTTTTCTCATAATATTACTTGAAACCTCTTAAATAATGAACCAGTTCTAGAAATTAATAATTCCCTCAGGTAAATGAAAATGTAAATCATAGCTTGCTTGAACTTCTGTGTTTTATAATTTGTCTCAGAGCTAAAGAATATTTCTGCTCTGTAAATATTTCAAAAGATTTAATGTTACAATAAAATCTACACTGTAGTGTTATTGGCCTTAGAGATCTCATTTTAATCCTCTTGGTATTCCTTACATTTACTTAAATTACTTTTTTTACAGCTTCACACTTATACCTGATGAATTCCAAGAGATCAATTGCTAATCCATTTGGAAAATATAAATCCACAGAGTATTCTCTTTAATCATACTAAATTACTTGTATGTGAAAGTTGTTAATGGTAATTTAATTTAAATTAAATCAGAATATTTTTAACATTGTGTTCATTTCCTATACATGAAGAACAAGATACTATGAGATCAGATGTAAATTGATATTTCTACCTTAAATAAAACATTTTTTTTTTTTTTGGTCTGAATTTGTGTCTTAAAAACTGAATTTCTTTTCCAATGAATGAGTTGATGCCTAGGAATGTTCTTAAAAAGACATTATATGTAGGATTTATATAGAAAATATAATTGATAAATAAGCAAAATAATTTATGTAAAAAACCTGCTTAAATAAATCACACGAATCTAGTCAGACAGCAGAAACTGGATACACCAAAAATAACCAATTCATTAAATTTCATGTAATAAATATTCTGAATAAACTTTTCATGAACAACCCATAAACTAATAAATATTTATGGGAGTTATTTAACCATTGTAGAATAACAACTAAGAAAAAAATTACACATTGTGGTGAATAGCA
This sequence comes from Anser brachyrhynchus, assembly GCF_964034855.1. Classification (NCBI taxonomy): domain Eukaryota; kingdom Metazoa; phylum Chordata; class Aves; order Anseriformes; family Anatidae; genus Anser; species Anser brachyrhynchus. Next base: position 64,663,685 of record NC_137698.1, read on the forward strand.
TTCAAAGGGAAAAGAGTTCATGACACTGCTTAAATTATTCATTATTAATTATTCTCCTGCTTGTAAAGGCTAAGAAAGAAAAAAAAATTACCCTAATTTTGCATATTTTGTTCACCATTTTTTGAAGTGCTTTCCACATTTAACTACTGTTATCCCCATTTCATGGGTGGACAAAGCTGAGGTACTTGAAATTTGATTTAGCTAATGCCACAGATTATGTCAGTGACAGGACTCGGAACAGTCGCTCATTCCTGAGTTTGCCAATGGCTCTTACTGAGATTTCAGTTCATAATGATAAAGCCTATCTGCAGGTCATCTACCTCCTAACGAATGGTATTCACAACCCATGTCAGCACATTTAGGATTCTGACAGTATCCTAAACCTGAGCAATGGGGTGTGGTAGAGATCATTTTTAGTCTTTCAATTTAGGTTACACTCCTTCCACCACTATTCTCGTCTCTGTCTTGAAGAAGTGTGTCCTCCCACGGGTTTCCATGGGAGAGCATCCTCAGGCTTCTCCCTTACTGGAATCCTTGCCTGAGAGGAGAGAATTGTGCAGGAGAGCTCTCCTGGGGAGCATCCGGTCATCCTGGTCCTCAGTGCCCAAGGGCCAGGGAGGACGTTGCTCTCCTTTGCTCCATGAAGAGAGGGAAAATGACTGTCACCCATGTGGTGCTGTAGCTGGTGGCATCCCCCACCTACAGCAGGCACAAAAGGCATCCTTGCAAGGAACTGCAGGTATTCATGTCAGGGTCACCTCTTATTCTGTATGTGCAGCGGCTGGTAAAGCCACCAGAGTCATTGCTGGAGGAAAGGGAGAAGTGTGTAATCTCCGTACAGCATCCATTACCTGTAGCTCCCAGCATCCAGTTAAAAGGTTTGCCCTCGAGCCTCCTGGACAATGAGGCTTGTGAACATGCTGTTTTAAATACTTCTTGAGAAAAACGGTAACTTTCCATAAGGCCTTGAGGCTTTCCATGTCCTAGAAGTCAGATCACAGAAAGTAGGCATGGTGGTTTGCTATTGAAACTTGCTTTGTTCTGGCTCTGTCATCTTCATTCACGTACTGCCTGCTCAATCATTCCCCAATGCAATCTGAATTGTTGCTTATCTGAATTCACATTCCTAGTCCCCATCTTTCCTTAGGACTTCCTTAACTGGCATGCTCTTCCAACCCATCTCAGTCTAGTTTCTCCTGATGCCTATTCCAGCCTAATCGAATGGCCCGTGGCAGAGAAGCAAATCTCCCTTACTAACTTCTCTGTCTCTTTGCTTAAACATTTCACCTGCTCCTAGGCCAGGATGAGTATGAAATATCTTGCTGCTTCCTTACTTGTGAAAGACTGTTGATACTTATATGAAAACTTTTTGATTTAGACCAAATGACCAGGCAAGCCATGGTCTTAGACATGATCACAATGAAAGTTTTTTCCTTCACCTCTGCAGGATTCCTACAGCTAATAAGAAACAGGTTGCTCTTGAAGCTCTTGAGCAATGATTAGACAGCCATGTTGGCAGTGGGATGAATTTGGAGTAGAATACACCCACATTTGCATGTAGTTATGGTCTGCTGTGTTCAGGTGTGGCTAGTGCAGCTCATAGCAAGATTTGCCTCCGTAATTCTCTCCTCATAAACTTTTCCTTCTGTATTTGGATGGTACATTTGGGACTTGTGTAGCTCTGGTAGCATGATGGACAGGTTCAAAGCCCATGCACTGGACAGGTTCAAAGCCCATGCACTACACAGTGATTTCCATAGAACAGTGCTTTAAATTTCAGGGCTTTTTGTTAAGTAGGGCACAGTTCACCTCCGCTTGGCAGTATTTTCTTTGAAGCTGAATGGGATCTGTCACATTAAGATACTCAGAACACACCTCACAGTGAATTAGCAGCAGAACTTTCTCTGCTGCCAAGACTGGAGTGGTCCTATGCAGAAGCAGAAAGAGATGTAAAATCCCCCTATTCACTGCAAAGCTGGCATTTAAAGGACACTAAATGAGGTAAGATTTTAAGAATCAAAAAAATCACTATCATTAATTTTCCTAAAGGCTTGCTCTCAAATTGTGGATAATTTGGTTGTCTCCACTATTTGTTACTTATTCTTTTTTTTTCTTTTTCTAATTGTTACGAATAAACATGCAGTTTTATTTTTTCTGTGCTTGTATTCTGTTTCACTTTCCAATTTCTATAGCCAATCCTAGTTTTCTAGGAATTTCATTTAAGGAAATTCAGGGGAAGCTGTGCCTTCTTGCCTTAAAGACAGGTACTATTAACATAAAATCGTAGCAATTTTAAAGTGAAATACTTAGAAAACAGTATAGTATGGTATTCCTACCTTTTGCTAAGCTTGTTGGATCACACTTAATGTGTTTTCTCTCCTGCTTTGCTCTTGAATGTTCCCCCCAGACATCAGGAAACACTGGCCAACTCAGAGACGCTCCGGGTGAAAGTTTAGAGGAGTATACATTAAGAAGTGTAAAACCCCAAAAAGTAAATAGAGAAAGAATTTTGCTTTCCTTCTGCCTGTACTCCAGAAAGAAGTTTCTTCCAAGTAGCTGCTTCTGTTTATCACATATACTCCAGTCTGGTTAAAATGGAGAAAAGAGAACAATCCATAGCTGATTAGTTAAATCTGATCTTAAACTACTCTGTTTTCTCCAGTGTACATTCAGCTTCACTTATATCTTGCCTATTGCTGTGGCATCTGAGTACATTTGTTAAACCATTTAAATAAATAAATAACGAAAAACCCACAAAGCCCGGAGGAGTCATGGAGAAATTGCTTTTCATGGAGCACTTGTTTATACAATGATGTGGAGTTTTTGCTGCATAGTTGTGGGTGGTTTGGATACTAGTTATAGTGAGCTGCCTAGAAAAATCAATGTATGCACAAACCCCATAGACTTCTGTTGTGGTAAGTATTTAGACACTTAAATACCTCTAAGTAATATATGAAGCTTATATATCCCTCAATAGCCCCAGGTGAACATGATTCAGAAGGATACTTATAACTCAGTTTTCCCTGGTTTACAGTTAACAGTGATGCAGATTCTCATGTACATAAGCACTACAGAGAAAGAGCAGATGGCTAGAGAGAAAAAAAAAAAAAAAGGAGAATTGGGAATTGAAGAATGCAAAAGAAATGAAGGAAAATGGAAAAGCAAAACATCTGAAGACAAATGAGAAAGAGTGTAATAATGCAAGGTATTTATTACAGCCCGGTCTGTCTGACTGTTTTAGCTTTGAGAAGGATACTTGCATTTGCGGAGAGGTCATTATACCACTTATCCCATGTGGGATCTTTGATTTTGAAATTTAGAAGAAGCTCAGGGTTGCTGAGAAAGCAGATGGTAGAGATAAGAATGGATGGTCTCAAAAATATTCTTGCCCGCAGTTTCAGCTTAAATAAAGATCACAGAATCACAGAATCACAAAATTTGTAGGGGTTGGAAGGGAACTCAAGAGATCATCAGGTCCAACCCCCCTGCCAAAGCAGGTTAAAGGTGGGATTGTAACTACAGGTTTTAAAGACTGTAGGAATCTACCTCATAGTAATGTCTTCATTCTCTCTGTGTTCAGACCTCTTCAGGGTGTCCATGCCCTGTATCTGACTCCCAACAGCACACAAAAGAGCCTATCGCCAAAGAGCTGGATCTGTTATTAAATGCAACTTTTTAGCACTTCACAGCACCAAACCTCACGGGGTTAATTTCCCTCTCCCTCTACCCTCTTTATTTAAGTTTAAATAAATAAATGATATATTAAAAAGTATAACTTTTGAAATTTTCCATTTTTTCCCCTCTCAGGCATAATAAAATATTTCTAACGATATGTTAAGAGGCAATTTTTAACGGGAATCACGGGTGCCTGTAAATGCAAAGGTTTATGTAAATATATTTCCCATTTCTACGAGGACAGCCTTTCTCTCTCTCTTTTTCTATTATCAGCGATCAGAAGGAACCACAGGAGGAAACGCTTCAGCTTCCCCAGAAGAGCCACGGGCGACCTCAGTGCCAGCACCTCCCTGCCCGTTCCCACTGGGTGGCAGTGCTCGGCTGCGCTGCCAGGCGGGACGTTGCTGCTACCGAACAGCGTTTCGTAGGAAATACTTGGTTTACTACGCAGTACTTTTTGGTAGATTTTTAAGGATAGGAAGGATTTGGGTGACCTTTTGCATAGAACTGCCTCTATCATTTGCTGGGTGTCTGCTACTTCTGGACATAACCTGGGCCAGAAGACGTCAAGTTTCACATCAAGACTTATTGTGACAGAGAATCAATGAGATCCCTATGTAAATGGTGTCTGTGTCTAACTACATTTTTTTTTTCTCAAAAAAAAAAAAATATATATATATATATATAAAACTCCTTGGGAGACAGGATATTAATGCATGCATTCACACTTCAACAGCGATGTATAGTATTTGGAAATTAGGAGAAATCTAGCTACCTTAAAACACCCAACTGTATTAACAGCACTTTTCTCACTCCGAGAATTTTTATTTAAGAGACCTCAGAATATCTCAATGGCAAGTTTCCCAACAGAGGATGCTGTCAGCCTATAATTTTTACTTTATGGACCCATTAACAAAATCTGACAGCTAAATTAGAGGTTCCAGCTCTGGTCACCCCAATAGTATTTGTGACTGGGCATGAATGACTGCAGGCATTTTATTTGTGGATCCAGATGATCTCTTTGGCTTCAAATACATATTGAAATGAATATGCACAGCAAACAGAAATGTCTGTTTTTTTAAAATAGACATCCAGAAAACAGAGTCTGTGCAGCCACAACAGAAATTCAAAGAGCAGTGTCCCAGCACAAAAAAACATATTTTGTGAATCAGTACAGTTTGGTTTCAATTCACTCGAATCCACAGAGCTATCCAGTTTACAGTGACTGGTGGTCTGGCCTCTTTATTTTGCTATCTGTCCTTCATCAAGTTTTTTTAGGAGCACCGAAAATATATCTGTATAAACCAGACAAGGCATTTACTAGTGTAAAGCAAGACAGCCAGGGACTGCTGCAGCCATAAACATAAAAGCTGAGTGCCTGGAGCAGAACAGGGAGGGACAAAACAGCAAAGAGCCTGCTGAGAAGACAGAAGAATGAAATTGCATTGGTGCTGCAGCATCAAGAATTCATCCTTTATCAGAGATGCCAAAGGGAGGGTCCCTGTCTTCACTGGGGTAAATGTGTAGGTTAGGTTTTTTGGAATATTCCCTTGTATGTGAGAATGATGCCCTCAATAGCAGATAAAGCCTGAGTGTCTGGATTTGGGTGCCAAAGCAGATCCCTCTTTAATTGCATAGATCCCCTAAATAAACTCTACTTTCAGAAATAGTGGGCAGTTCTGCCTTCTGTTAGTTTTTGAGATGAGCTATGGAGCTTAGTATTTTTAAATAATCAACTGGGCTAGCACATGAATAAAAAAATATGGGTTTTGTTATCAGTGTTTAGCAAGCTAAGTTTTAGCATGTTTATTTTATTCTCAGGGTAGAATCAAAATTATTCAGAGTACAGTATTGTTACTTCTTCAAAGTGCTAGGCAGAAAGATACAACCTTTAATATATGTAGAGATTTGTCTTTAGTTATTTGCCATTAATCATAAGACCCATCTCTCCTCTGATGTTGCAGTACAGTGTTTGTGTGTAAGGCTATGGGTTTTGCTTTCAGTCTATCTTCAATGCACTAGAAAATTGATAAATCATTTGGTACAGATACTCGGTCGTCTAAACCAGATATAATTAATCATTTAAAGGGCATTCCTCTTTCTCTGTTTAACTCACAATCCTGAACTTAATGATAACTTCAGAACAGTAATTGTATGACTTGCAAACAGATTATTCATCCTTAACTTGTTTATCATGTTCCATTTTCCTAAGCAGTCTTCCCTGTCATAGGAAAAAATTACTGTCTTGTGATAACAAAAGACATTACAGCTAATTGAGTCCCCTTCATTTTTTTTATTATTATTTTTTTCCTCATGAGATGGCTTCTCCAAAGCAATTATCAATCCACTTTGGTCTGATAACATTACATTATGAAAGATTATCTTTGGTATATTTATATATATATATATATACTTATATATATTTTTATATCTTTGGTATATTGATATACCAAATATTTATTTATATAATTATATATTATTATTATTATCATCATAGTATATTATAATATATTTATTGGTATAAATACTCATATTCAGCAGAACTGAGTTCAACACCTAACCTCAGTGGAGAATATATTTAAAACTTGGCTAAGGACTTTGCATCACTTCCATCGGTCCTGTGTTTGGCCTCACCAGTGCAGCAGACTGTGCTGTTCTGAAAGGTATGCACTGCCCAGGATGTGGCTGTTCTTTAAAACACAAGCCATCCAGTAGCATGTTATGAAGAAGAGGCTCAATGCCTCCTAAACTGCACTCAAAACAAGTCTATTGGAAAAAATGCAGTATGTTGATATAATAAAAGTAGAAAATAGTTATTTCCACTCACTTCAATAAGCCCTTGAGCATAACATTTTGTCTTATAAGTATTGATGGTTTATCTTCTGTCTTAATAAAAGGAGGAAAAAATGTCCCCTATCAGTCCCCTATCAGTCATCACATGGACTGTTCATATTTAAACTGAGAAATGAATTACTATCCTAGCTGTACTTTTATGAGCAACATCAGTAATCGTTAGTGTTCCTGCAGATGGTTTCCTTCTCATGCAGTTCTTCAGCCTTAAACAGTATTTTAATTATTTGCATTGGAAATTGGTTAGCCATTCCATTGCCTCTATTTCCATGAGGGCTGATCAGGAAATGTCTTTGTGTAGGGTCTCCTTCCTCATGCCCAACAGGTAAGCTGCTCTTCCCTGCTATGGATAAAAGAATGATCTGCTGGCAGAGCCACTGCTGAGCTGACACACTGGCCTGAATTATCCTACAGCAGATGTACAGCTGTGCAGAGTTTGACCCAGTTAACATCGTATTTAGCACTGGGTAATATAATACCTCCAGAGAGATTTGCTTTCCATCCTGCCACTCCAGCAAAGCTGTTTCATGCAAGGGGCATGGAATAAGCCTTTATCTCCCTCCATCATTTGGACTCCTCAAATTCTCAATCTTCCTTTTACATAGGACACTTTCATCTTGAGTAAAATCTACAGTGTTTGCTGTGAAAGAAGACTGACTGAAATCATTTCCATAAGAAAGGATGTAACCAGTGGTACATTATTTCACATTATACTGTTCTCTCTATCAATTCTTTTACTTTCCAGTAAGAAAGAATAAAAGTTTTCATAGATTGACAGCAAAAATAACTAGTTGGTGTTTTTGAAGTAGGACAAGACTGTCGTTGATGACTTTCTCTTTTAATATAACTTCTCAATATTCTATAGGCATCTATCTCCAAGTGGAGGCAGAGTACATAAAGAACAAAGTTCTTTCTAGGCCTCAGGGCAAACCCAAAGCATTCAGGTTGGATTTGGCTTTGTATTTATCCTCTAAAGCTCAGTGCATACTAAAATCTCCCAAAGACACAAAGTTTTTTTTTTTTTAGTAGTATTTTTTTTTCTTCTCTATTTTCCTTGGCAGCTAAAACACATTTTACATAACCACATTATGTGCTTCACAGTAATATATGAGATTTCATAAATGATATAAATGGCCTCATACAAATTCAAAACAGCACAAGAGTCAATAAACTTATATTGCAAGAACTCCAGACCGCAGAAGGGAAATATCTGAACCTTTCAAAATTAGTTCATTTTTTCCTTAAAACAACAACAACAGCATCAACAAAAAAAACTTTCCTCCAGCTCCCCTAAACCATTGAAATTTGGATATAGTCAATTCCTTCACTGAATGAGTTTCCTAGCTTTTTTTTTTTCCTAATATCTTCATAATATTTTCTTCCCCTCGTTTAACATTATTACTTATCCACATACATATCTGAATAGATCTGAAATTGGTTTTATAGGGCAACAGATATGCTATAAAACCTATTATTTAGGAGAGTACAAGCTTTAGCTCTACTGGTCTGCAAATAATTTATGGGGAAATATTCAAACCCAATTAATGTAATTCAAGTGGTGCTGAAAGAAAATCTTTGTCCTATGATCATATTTATTATAGGTGTGCATTACTGAATTGTCTTGGTGTTTATCTTTGATGGCTCAATTGCCAATAAGGTGTTGAGTGGTCTGCTTGTTACGACATCTGTTTAAAAAAATATAAATTCAGTTATAGCTTTTAATATATTTGAACTATGGTTGAAAAAAATTTACTGCTTTGTTTTTCTGAATGTTTTTTTCATAACCTTCATGCAGAGGCTGGTTCATTTGAGATTTATTCTCCTTTGTGTTCATCTTGGCTATCCTGCTATTCATCGTGTTCCAAGTGACTGTGTTCTTAGAAAAGGCCTCCTAAATATGAGAAAACTAGATTTTTTTCTTATTGACTCACTTTAAAATTGTGCATAAGAAACACGTGACATTTTGTGGCCTGATCCCATGCCCACAGTGGTAATGAAAAGACTCTTATTAGCTTCAACAAGCATTGGATCATGGTCTTCAGACTTGTTTTCAGACTTCATAAAGAAGCCTGGAGTCAAGCTGTAATCTTGCTTAATTGAGCCATTTAAAAACTGATAAGTCCCACAGTCTTCCTTTTCTTCCAGATCCCACATGTTTGTAATTTAATAATTTGTTGCTTTCTGTCTGAATAATCGAAAGTAATAATAATTGTACTTGTTCTTTAGTAAAATCATACTGAAAAGTTATCTATTCATAATTTTTTGTTTGGAAGGAAATGAAATTGAACACTGGTGAGGAGCATTCTCACTGTATAACCTACATATGAAAAAGAAGGTAGAAGTTATTTATATCAGTTTCAGATTTTCAGATCTGATGACAATATCTGAAAATCCTTTGACAAATATTCTTCATGTGTGCATTTCCCAAGCTTGAAAAAGGAGAGGCAAATCAAATGTATGGAAGTGGTTGTCTAAACCATCCAGGTAGTATTTGGTTTATCTCTTGATTTATTATTCTGAGGCAGAAGGGCCGTAAAAGTCCCAGTACTTCTGTTATTCTTTCTAAATTTTCCTTAAACAAAGCTGCTGTGTGAGGGGTAAAACAGACATTTCTTTGTCTGGAAGCAACAAATGTAATAAGTGCCCCAATATCTTTCATTCATTTGAATTTATGCTTTTTAAAAAATCTCCTTGGTTTTACTTTGTTCATCAGACAGCCCCAAATTCCACCTAGGCCTCTTCAATATTTTTAATTTTATTTATTTATTAATTTTTGGTGATATCTTTAAGCTATATTTTCTGAAGCAGTCTAAACAAAGGTTGCACATGAGTTTACCAAAAGAAACCCTCAGATGCACATGAATACCATGAAAACTTTGGACAAAATATTAAATAAAATCATTCTCAGGAGACTCTCTTTGGCACCACCTCTAGATTCTCCTGTAGTTACTTTCTTATTTGTCCCCTTTTGCCTCTGTCACATACCTCTGCTAACATCCAGGTGACATTTCCTTTGACTTGGATAAGATGAATAAAATTCACCATCTAGTACTTTTATGGGAAAATCTGCCTTTTGGATAAGTTACTAAAGAATGAAATCTGCCTCAGAATATGGGAGAAATGGAAGGAGAATATGCTTGATATTCAAGCAAATTCAAAGCACGATAATTCATTTTAGAAACCTTTTACTACAAGTTGCAATTTTGCTGAACTGGACAGAAAGAAAACTTTTTGCAAAATTATTTTGCCTTTCCTAAAGAGTTTGAATGTGTGCTGTAATGCCTCATATTTTACTAGTATGCTCATTCTTCTTACAGCAGCAAAAATACAAAGACTTTTCAAAACAATTTTATTCTTGACAATTTATAAATATTTGTATGTTTATGCAGATATGTATTTAGTGCAGTATTGACATACTGCTAAGAGACTAGACTTCTAGCTAGACTACTAATTGACCTACTGCTATGGAAATGAATGCACTAATATATAGGCATGCCCTTTAAACCTGACAGATGTAATTCAGCAGTATCATACAACTTTTGCATAGTGATAGCAATTATATGATAACTTTAAAAAGTCTCTATTTTTTATTTCTTCAGCATATGATATGATATTTCTTCAGTATATGATTTTACCACTTAAGACATGCAGTTTTCTGTCTGAATTCGCTAGCCTTTCAACTCTAAGCAAGCCATTTAGATATTTGTTATGATGTGTTTTATGCAGCTAGGGATCTTGAAGTTATTGGTTTGCAAACACTGCAGAATGTTTTGCGTGCAGGGTTCCTGTTGCTGCTCCGTGCATCTCCGCCACAAGCTCAAAGTTCTCCATCTGGTCTGCAGCCCCATGCTTCTCTTCACTCTCAGAATGCAAATAGAATAAAAATGTAATGAAAGGAATTTGCCCAAAAGGTGCTGGGAGGGGCTGTTCCTTTGACAACATACTTTAGGATAAATAACAGCAATGCTATTTTTTGCTTCTTCATTTGTTTTCCCTCTGCATAACCTCAAAAATTGTGTCTTTTTTTTTTCCTAGCACTGAAAATCTGTGACACTATTTTTGATTTGAAATGTAGTTTAAAAAAGCAGAAAGAGTGTTTCTTGGAAAATTGAATTGAACCAAAAGTTCATTTTTTAGTAGATGTAAAGTAAGAAAAGACTGATTTTTGTGTGCATTTAGATTTCCTAAAGTATAGATTAGGATATTTAATAATGTCTGAAAAGCACTCACTCTGCCAGTAATTTTCTAATTCTCGTCACGTAGTGACATGGCATTTTAGTTATAAGCACATATATATATATATATATTTTAATATATACTACTTTTACTTTAAATGTGTGATTTTTAAATCTCATGGTAAATCAGGCCAGAAGCTTTGCAATTAAAGGAAACAAGATGCATACAACAGACAATTGTATAATCTAAGAACATTTTCCTGCAAGACAAGGCATATGAATAACTTCTGAAGTTAATTGGCTTATTCATATAATTAAAGTAACTTAGGTGGCTAAGCTTTGCAAGATTAGATTTGCCAGTGGAAATAACCATTATAGTAACAACTGGAGGCAGCTCAGCTGAGAAGTGAAACAATAAAAAGTAAAATGAATCAGTAATGGTGTTTATTATGCAGTATATCAAATCTATGACCATTGCTGGGTTATGTAAAAACAAACGTGTACTAAAGTAAATTCACAGGCTTACTAGAAGGAAAATTATATTGCTCTGTTATAGGTTAAAGTTTTCCCTTCTGCTAGGTTGTGTCCAGAATTCTTAGAAAAACTGGGAAAGAATGAGCAGATCAGAGGCATTTTTCTATTCATTTTTATATTATAGCCTGACCTTAGTTTTTTTTGATGTGACTGGTTTGATGACCAGTTTGATTCTTTTTGCTCTCGATATTATATTATGTCTATAGATGGCGCTATCTTCTTGCTGTTTCAGAAAATCTAGGCAGTAGCTTCTTTAAATACCCAAAACCTTTTTTTGGCAGTCTGTATCCCATAATCCAGCAGTAAGAAAACAAAATGTCTGGTTTGGAATCTGCTTTATAACCATTAAAAACCCTCTTTATTTTTATTTTTATTTTTATTTTTATTTTTATTTTTATTTTTATTTTTATTTTTATTTTTATTTTTATTTTTATTTTTATTTTTATTTTTATTTTTATTTTATTTTTATTTTTATTTTTATTTTTATTTTTATTTTTATTTTTATTTTTATTTAATAACTGTCAAAGGAAAAGCAGCTCAGAATGTTAGCTGTGGATTTGCAACAAATGAATGTCTTTCACATACTTAAAGGCTCCACCTTTTGAAAATAAGTGAAATCCACTTCAAAAATGAATCAAAATATTGTAAAATATAGTCTTGTGCTGGCATTATGAAAGTATTACTGGAAAATTCTGATCAAAAAACTTCATTTGAAAAATATATATTACATCATCACATATATCTTCTTCTATTTCTTTATCTTCCTTAATTAGCTGAAAAAATAAAACAAAACAAAACCAAAAAAACCATTATGGTTTCTGCATTACACAGTCTGTAAAATGTTATTTAGATACTTAATTCAATCTAGTTCTCCTGAAGTTAGTGTGTATATTTAAACAAATATCTAAGAAATAAAGTATAACCTTTTTATTTTGTGCATGATAAATAACAAATATCATGCATTTTAAATATTTTTCACAATTATGAAGTGCTATGACACTGTAATTCACATCATTAGCACAGTGATTTCTACTGTTAACCCTAATTTAAATTAATCCTGTTCATATGAATCAGAGAATGAGGCAGATAGCTCTCAAATTATCATCTTTTTATTGGAAATGCAATTATTAAATCAGAAATAATCTATTTTATTTTGGAACGTATTAATAATGATCAAAAATGCTGTTTATTCATTAACATTTGATAAAAATCCTTGAATATCATTCTTTATATCTAATCTGAAAAGATCACATAGCATACAATTTACGTGTGTGCTGTCCATGTCAGAATGTTGTTACTTTAAGTAAAATTTTCTTATAAAAAAATGAAAGAAAATGAAAAAAAAATTTTTCTTCATGTGTCTATAAATATTCTAGCATTGACTTTTATTTGCAAAAAATACCATTTAATTCAGTACTTTCCCACCACATTTTGTGTGAGGTAGCTAAACCAATCCTCCCTGAGCTCTTGTAAAACAGAGTATAGAAAACTTTTTATAGTTAATATTCAATGAAAAAGACCTCACTACTCAAACGTTATTAACCTCTTGTGGTTCTGAATTGCAATAAACCTCTGTGGCTAGGAATATAAGATCCAGGCTTCTTCACTATAGACTATACGGTATTTTTGTCAGAGCAAAGCTTTTAAGAACTAACATGGAATAAAATTTATTGAGTGCATGTCATACATATTTTTTCATAATTTAGCCAACATATCTGTGCATTCAACCTGATGTTTCCCTATTAGGAATATAGCATCCAAAAAGAAAAAAGAAAAAAAAAACAATAACAGCAAAAACAAAAAAGCCAACAAAAAACCTTATACAGGCCATTCTGAAAGCCAGATTTAGGTGCAAAATTTTGAGATTATATCCATTTTTTTCTTAGTTATGGTTAAGGACAAACACTGGTAGAATTTCTGCTGAAACCCCATTGATTCCTTCATAGACACATTTTTTTAGAACTCTTTCAAAAAGTTATTACATTATTTTATGCTTCATTTTCAGGACAGAAACTTCAATAAAGCCATTTGCTTTAATGTTCCATTAAGAAGAACTAAAATGAATAATTTCTGAGCATGAAAATAATCCAAAGGATACTCAAAGGGGAGTAGAGCTGGTTAGCAAAGTCATGTCTTTGGGATCAGGAAGTGCTGGGCTGCCTCAGGAATTACTGAAAGCAAACAAACAAAAATTTCTTTAGGCTTTTCCAGGAAATGAAAATGAGTATCCAGAAATCCGTAATCCACTGAGTTTAAAAGAGAACAAGAAAAGAAGTGGACAATTCAACAATGAAGTTGGAGCCAAGGTTGAAAAGAATCTAATGCCATTCCCAGGAGTGGACTAATAATTTGTCTCACATTAAAGGTGATGACAGAAATGGTGTAAAGGCAGGGTGGCTGATGAAAGGAAAGGAATAGAAATAAAACGTTAAGATGGAACAAAAGCTCAAGGCCTTAGGTACTTAAACACGGAAGTGGTGAGCAGATATCTCTATCTTAGAAGACTGAAAGATTTAGCACATGAAACCACAAATCAGGCTGCAAAGGTTTTAAATAACCCTACCCATGTATTTAAATTGGTACCGTATGACTGAAGAGTAACAAATAGAGCATTTGTGTTAAAAGCAAGGTAAGAAAGCTATCAAAGCACTACACACCCATTAATCTCAACTCAGTAAATACAGGCTACATTTTAAATGAAAGAATTGTTAAGGGTATGGATATGAGTGGAAAAAAAAAAAAAGAAAAAAAAAAGAAAAAATGCATTATGGATTTACCAGGTTAAGCTGACGAGTATCCTAGGTAAAAAATGATTTTCTTCTCTAGAGAAATGTTGATCTGAACTTAAGCCTGAACTTATGTAGTAATAAGAAGTAGATTATTAAAGCAAACACAAAGACACAAATTAGCTGAAAAACAAAGAGGACAATGAATTGTGCCAATGAGAAGCCATTAGAATCCTTTGAAGTTCATTTTTGGTGCTGATCTTATGTAATATTTTTAAAAGTGAAGTTAGTACAAGAAGTAAGATGTCATACTACAAGATATCAAGTAAAATATGTCTCATATTAAGTGTACGAGGCCTTGCAGATGACATCCATAATACCATATATTTTTATTTTCATCTATTGAGAAATATGCATTAAACTGGAGTAAATAATGAGAGGGATCACTAGAGTACTCTGAAGAATGGAGTAACTATCATTAGTTACTTTCTGATTAGTTACTAACTATATTCGTTAACTAGCTAAATTAATTTCTTCAGCAAAGGATAACATATCATATAGCTGTTCTTGGTAATATGTTTAAGAGAAAAAAAAAGAGAATAAGAATTAAAAAAGATAATATAATTACACAAAACCAAACAGGATTTGATTTGACTTCATGCATGCATTGAATTAGAAGGTCCATCACAGCAGAGAAATTATAGAAAACATTTTTAATAGAGATACTGTGAACAAAAATGCTAGATCACTTTAGGATGGGCCTTTGCAGGTTCATAACTGATATTATTACACGTAATTAACCATGGCGGACTCAATTTGATGAGCCGGGAAGTCACTTTTCTCTGTGTGATGATACTCTTTGAGTAATCGATATGTGCTGCTTTTGCTCCAAGTCCACCATATTTACTCACAGAATCACAGAATCATCTAGGTTGGAAGAGACCTGCAAAATCACTTAGTCCAACTTATGACCTAACACTTCCAAGTCCTCCACTAAACCATATCACTAAGCTCTAAATCTAAACATCTTTTAAAGACCTCCAGGGATGGTGACTCAACCACTTTCTTGGGCAGCCCATTCCAATGTCTAACAACCCTTTCGGTAAAGAAGTTTTTCCTAATATCCAACCTAAATCTCCCCTGGTGCAACTTTCACCCATTCCCCCTCGTCCTGTCACCAGGCACGTGGAAGAACAGACCAATCCCCACCTCGCTACAGCCTCCTTTAAGGTAACTGTAGAGAGCGATAAGGTCGCCCCTGAGCCTCCTCTTCTCCAGGCTGAACAAGCCCAGCTCCCTCAGCCGCTCCTCGTAAGACTTGTTCTCCAGACCCCTCACCAGCTTGGTCGCCCTCCTCTGGACATGCTCGAGCACCTTGATGTCCTTCTTGTAGCGAGGAGCCCAAAACTGAACTCAGTACTCGAGGTGCGGCCTCACCAGAGCCGAGTACAGGGGCACAATCACTTCCCTAGTCCTGCTGGCCACACTGTTTCTTATGCAAGCCAGGATGATGTTGGCCTTCTTGGCCATCTGATCACACTGCTGGCTCATATTCAGCCGGCTATCAACCAACACTCCCAGGTCTTTCTCTGCCAGACAGCTTTCTAACCACTCGTCTCCCAGCCTGTAATGCTGCTTAGGGTTGTTGTGCCCCAAGTGCAGGACCCGGCACTTGGCCTTGTTGAACTTCATAAAGTTGGCCTCAGCCCATCGGTCCACTCGTGTGTATGCATGGATGTAGTCCCTTTCTGTTCAGCAAAGCACCTAAGACTGTTAACTTCCAACATTTTTTAACAGGACTTAAATCCAGGTTTCACTGACAACACCTCAGACATTGTGTCTGTATGTACACACACTAAATGTACATAAATATCATTCCTATACATTCTGAAAAATTATGGATGATACTTCTAAAATAAAATACCAACTTATGGAAACGGTTATGATGTCTTTCAGTGACTATGATATTAAACATGTTATGTCAAAAAGGTCAATTTAAACTATTTTCAAAACAATGAGAAACAGCAGTGAGTGTGAGTCATAAATTATATTAAAAGTATAAGAAAATGTTCAAAACTTTTGCAGTACTGTAAACACAATTCAGTTGATACTGCTGAATTTTTACTTGCAAGAGTTAGGAACAGGGTGTTCAAGGCTACTTCCTTTTGTGTTTGAGTGTAATTGGATAGCTTTCTTTTTCAGAAGAAAATAATGATTTAAAATAACATCCATGAAAGATGCAATGCTGCTAATGTGTTCTCAGAACCTGGAGCATGTATTGATAAAATGGAAATGCTCTGGGGGAAATTTATTTCACTTGCAATTCATTTGGTTCCTGCCATAATTGGACAAAGGAGTTGAGTAGCTGCCAGAGAAAATGAGAAGTTGAGCATTCAATCACCACCTCTGCAATTCCAGAATTTTAATTGCATCGCTCACTGTGAGACTTGGGAGGGAAAGTTGTGAAGACAGAACATGTCATAAGTATTGTATTGCTGACAGAGTCTTTTTTCTTATTCCAGACGTCTCAATCACTGCCAAACAACGCAGCCCTGCTTGGAAGAGTACATCTTGGGCACGGACAGCTCCTGCATCAGTGACTGGGGAAGTGCACACAAATTATGCAGATGAAGAACACTATCATGTGGATCTTCAGGGAAAAAGTCTAACAATAACATTTCTCAGTTATGTTTGAGTATTTAAATGAAGCTGAAGTTTTCATGTGCACAAATTGCAATAGCGGTGTACTATTGTCTCATTTTAAGTGCTCGATTGAGATGTTTAGAGAGGATTGACAGGGCAGCTAGTTAATTTTGTAGACACCACTGTCATGAACAAAATTTGCACCTAACCCTGTAGGTGCCTAAAACTTCATCTGCATCAGCTTTCCTCTAGGAAAGCTCTTGGTACATTGTTGTAGCCAATGAAGTCTTCAGAATACTGAGATATTTGGCAGGTGATTAAGGCCTAAGCCCTGCCAAGGTTCACTAAATATTCACCTACTTTACCTGAAGGTCCCCAGCCAGTGCTTGTGCTCAGACATGAAATAATTAACAGCTTGTTGGCCTAGAACCAGAGAGTGATCCTGCACATCAGCCTATTGCATTCTGTTCAGAATAATCACTTGGAAGAATGAGAGCTGGCTTCCCACTTCTGTGCCAATTAATATTCAGACCACTAAATCAGTATTTTCCAAACTGGGGGACTACATCTGGAGGGGCAGGGGCAAGGGCAGGAAAAGTGCAAATGGGGAAAGTGTATTGCTTCCATTTGCAGTGATGGAAGAGGAATAGCTGCCCTGCAATGTCAAGTGAAAAGGGTGTTGAGGTGATGTACAGAGACTGTAGTTTGTGTTCTGGGTGAAGTGGAATATCTCTGAGAAGCGTATATGAGAAAGTACCTATGTCAGGATGCTGGTCAGCTAGAGCATGCAACATTGTGCTCCCGTACTCCTGGTGGGTGATCCTACTGATGACTAATCCCTGTGTGAAAAAACTTCATAGGTTCCTGGCATTTGAATGAAAGCACACAGGGTTGTGAATCTCTGAGGACATTAAGTTAGTAACAAGAAATGCAGCTTAAATTGCCCCTTCTTTCAGCAGTATCTTCCACACTGACAAACTAAATCTCTGCTAAAGGAATTTTTGAGCCCCCAGTTGTTCAGCGCTGTTCCCATATTGAGGTGGCTAACTTGAATGGTTGTGCATTGGTGCACAAACCTAAAATTTGGCTCTTTGAAATCACCCAGACCCCCTAAATTTTATGAATTTTACTCATTTGTGGTAGTTTAGGAATGGCACTCAATGCACTGAGAATATTTTTTAACAGATACAAAGTTTCACTCAGTACATTTTTGAAGCCAAATGAGCATTCTTCAGAATAAATTTCAGCAAAAGTTGGAGAACTTCCACAGGAAATTGAGATGAAATTCAGTAAGTAATCGCATGACAGACACAGAAGTGTCCTAGAATTTTGCTAGCACCTGACAGACATGTTAAACCTTCTGCAATCTGGGCTGTATTTGTAATAACTTAGCAAAGAACTGTTCTTATTAGTGCTATAAAACAGAACAAACCAAAAATATATATCTAAATTCCTGGTTCAAATGTGATTAATACCTGTGACAATTATTACATCAAACAGAGAGTCAGGGGCATTTGCTTCAGGTATCAGCACTCAATGCTGAAATAGTGAGTTGGAAAACTGTTATAACTTTAGAGATCATTAAAAATTAGCAGTGGAATTGGGCACATTTTCTTAAAAGAGAAGTTATAAACAGGAATGTTTATTTTTCAAATAAAAGATTCTTACCTCAAAATTTACCAGTATGGATATATTAAAACTTCATTACCCATGCTGCCATCACATTATTTTCTCAAAGCACAGTTTTTCAAATAAACACAATGGCAGATGTGCTTGAAAATTTTGCTTACATTTATATAAAAAAGTAACATGTTTAAAGTAAATAGCAAAGAAATAAACTGGCCCATGAAGTAGCAGCTTCTAAATTTCTCATGAGATGTTTCCTCTGTTTTTCTGATAGCTCAGATTTGAAGACATTTGGCAATAGACTCAACAGCTCATGGCTGTGTTCTATTCTAGACACAATGTGTAGCTTATATTTTCATTTTTCTGACTGAAATGTAATGTACATTCAGTATGAAATCTCACCAGGAATTCATTTGTGTAAAGTCTGTCTTCTCTGGTTATTCTTTGTTTAGCTTCTCTCTCTCTCTCTCTCTCTCTCTCTCTTTCTCTCTTTTCCATAACAAATGTTTTTAACTTAAGACCTTAGATGAAGTATTTTGGTGTCAGTCCTACTTCTGCTTTAAATTGTCATGTAACTAAGACATTATGAGACTCTGTGGAAGGCAATGAAGAGGTGGTGCCTGAAGCAAACTAATAGAGTCCAGCGTTTTATTTTTGTAACTTCTTGCATAGAACTATTTTTAGTGGTTGCGGGTATTATAAATAGAAGAGCATGCATTCTGCATCCTTCATACATGTAATTTGATAAAAGTGAGACTCTTGCTAAAGCCTAATTAGCTAAAGGATGTGAGAGTTACCTCAGGACAATAAGCAAGTGCTTGGATTCATTTGAGCCTACTTCATAAGGGAAAACAAGCACTCTGAAATGTGTTTTATATGGAGAGCTGGGAAAAAGCTGGATTGACTGATAGACTGATTGATTGATTTGGGTGGGAAGTGCTTAATACACCCAAGACTGATTACCAAATGGAGGCAGAACTCTCTTGAAGGTGCCTCTATGTGGCATTACTGTATTTTATCCTGAGGCTTGCTACATTTGCCCTGCTCCTATTCGAGTACTGATAAGTAACAAAGGATAGCGTTGATGTAATTAAAGTTTAAATGGACTGTAAAGTATTATTTCCTGTTAGTCTGATTTTATCTACATTACATGTTTTGCAATTGGTTTGTTTCTAATGATTTGTTGCCATGCTTTGAAATGCTATGCAAATTATATTCAGCCCTGTAGTCAATAGAGATATCATTTATAAGTATGCTTCACATTTAAAATATATGGCCTGTCTATTCTTCCTCAGAAAGCTGGAAAAGCATTTTTTTTTTTCCTATGCATGTTCTCTGTAAATATAGAGAAGGGAGTAACACATATAGCATATGAAACACACAGTGTATGAAAATTGCTAAAGTGATCAATGATTTTTCTCCCAAAGGATTGTTTTTTTTTCCCATTCTCTTGGGTGGACATAGCAAAAGCAATTCTGTCAGCATGAATTCTTATCTGTCATAAAGTCACTTATTCTGTTAGTGTGTGTTTTACTTAAGAAACGTGACTGTGTCCTGCATCGCAAGTGTTTTCCCTCAAGCTCATTTCAAAGGTATTTTAGTACTGGGGATGGCTGATGTGTGATTCTTCCAGTCTTGCAGATATGCTTCTGTTGGTAATGTCTTGTGTTGTTACAAAGCTCTAATGAGTAAAGAAAGGGTAAGCCAACAAAGTAAAAATGAACAAGACCCAAGTGAGGTCAATTAAATATATAACCATATATTTTTTGGTAGTTAGTCATTCTATCAGACTTTGTTGTGGACAGCAATTGCATAAATAACCAGTAGAATTAAGTGCTGATCTGGATATACAAGTTGGCTTCTGGGTATCAAAAATTAGGTTTTCTGATACATTTCTATCAGGATATTGAAAGATTTAGATATATAAAAATTTGGAGGAATAGAGGGAACCTTTGCTGTAGCACTTAAAATGTGTTGGAAAGGAAAATGAAGAAGTAAGGCTTCTTGTAGGTCCTTTGTATTACACATTTGTTTGAGGATTGTCACTTCTGTGTTGTTTGCTCCCCCATCTGACCTGAATCAATGAATGAGTCTTGTTGGACGTAGGCTGTTGGCTCTGTAGACAATCTGCATGGTGCAAGGATAGAGAGACTTAAAAATACCTGTAATTGTTGGATCAACCAATGAAGGGTTAAAAGTAAGACTGGGACAAGTGCCAAATGCCTATCATGGGCAGTCTTTGCCCAGGCAGATTCACCAGTGCTGGAAGCTGTGCCCCCCTGGGAGCACAGAAGCACCACGGCAGCCGGCAGTTTCCTGGCAGTACCTCCAATGAGCAGGTAAGACTTGGTGGCCCCCAAAATCTAGTCCCAAGCC
Source organism: Anser brachyrhynchus (assembly GCF_964034855.1). Taxonomy (NCBI): domain Eukaryota; kingdom Metazoa; phylum Chordata; class Aves; order Anseriformes; family Anatidae; genus Anser; species Anser brachyrhynchus. The sequence continues at coordinate 64,684,290 of NC_137698.1, forward strand.
TTGTTTGTACAACCAGTGAGACACAAGCGATTCCAGCCACAACGTGGAAGTAGCTGTTGGTATGCTGTTGCTCTTTGGCTAGCTGGCAGTTCTTGGGGATCTGTCTTCTAGCAGAACAATTGAAGTTATTGTGAGTTTGCTGTACACTCTGAGAAACAGGTTATGACTATTCACCAGTAAGAATATATTACTGGTTACTGCTGCACAGAAAAGTTCCAACTGTTCTGAGCAGTAACAGAAGATCTTTGTTGCGAAATCACAAGGAACCTCTTTCTGGCACCCAAGAATCTTGCACTGCAACTGCTTTATATGCCAAATATGTCTCCTGTGTGAACATATTATAAATCATCTGTGTTTTATTAGAAAAGCACTACCAAGCTCTGACAAAGGGTACTCTCAGTAGGTTCAGTTGTTTGTTCCCGTCTTAAAAGAGGAATGTTGAAATCAGTTGTGTGAGCAGGAATTCCTGGCAAAACAAACCCCCAGGAATGCTGGAGACAGGACTGTTTCTCTAGGCTAATAAACACTGCAGGGTCTTATTAAACTTGTCCAGCCAACACCACCACAACTGCCCCAAAGCTTGTGTTAAAGGCAAAAAAAAAAAAAAAAAAAAAGGCAAGAATAGATGCACTTCATGCAGCAGATGTAGCACAGGACTTTCTCTTCAAGGTGCACATATCCCAGTACTCATGGGAGGCAGAAGAAAACGTCCACTTGGCTTCCACAGACTTGGACTGATGTCTCCATCCCCCCCAACAGATATTTACTGTAAGGAAAATACTGGACTCCTGCAACACTGCTATTGCTCTGGAGAAAGTCTCTAACGTAGCACATAATCCTGAGCTGTTTGGAAGTTAAGTGCCTCACGGAAATGGGTACTTAGCACCTGGTTAGTGCAGGATGCTAGCCTATGCCCTGCGTTTTTCTGGACTTACGTTGGTGTCTGTCTCCTCATTTTTTAAATCCCTCTGATGTTAACCTAAGCAATTTGTTCAGAGCCTAGATATGTGAAAACTACAGACAGATGCATGCAGCTGTCAAACAAAGCGGAGTCAGTAGAAGAGGTAGAAACAATCTGCTTAAAAGTCACTGTAGCCTTTAATCACAATAAAGGGAAAACAAACAAAAAAAAACAATCAATCAAACAAACAAAAAGAAAACAACAGTATAGATTACCAGTATAGATCTAGGCCGATTCCCTTGAATACAGGAAAATCACGATGAGTCCTTGAACTCGGTGGTTTTGCTGAGAATTTACAATGGAGGTATCAAGAATGAAACCTGTGCTTTCTTTTTAAAAGAACCTAATACTAGAGATAGTGGGATTTTTATTTATTTATTTATTTATTTTCAGGAAAGTCTGTACAGGAAATTCCAATAGAGTTTTTCATAGTAAGAAAAACTTCTGAAGGGCAGATATTTTATAAATCCCAACATACTCTCCTGAAAACCACTTGTTACAAGTAGGAAACCTCATCTTTCATTGAGGAGTGCGACTTTCTGGCTTTAATGAATTCAGTAACCATAATGAAAGAACAATTTTATTGCAAAACACAAAAAAAGCAAGGGGCTTTTGGTTTACTGCGATGTATAGTAAGTGCAGTCTGTTCTTGTTGATGCATAGCACTAGGTGTTACAAGGTCAGCTTATAGGGTTGCTATAATGGAGGTTTTTTTGTTTGTTTGTTTGTTTTTACTGCAATTGTTCAGAGAGTAGTTATTCTTTCAACAACAAAAAAAGGAAAGACTTTGGATACTTGTTTCCATTATGCATGAAGATGAGACTAAAATAATTTGGGGATTTTTTTTCTGTAGGAAATATCAGAAGGTACTTCCTAGTTTAAAGCATAAGATTCTGAGGTGGGAAACTTGGTCTCTCAGTCTTGTTCTGAACCAAACAAAACAGGGGTTTTGGATATAGTTTTCTACCTACTTCCATGTGATATAAACATTTGGCTACAGACTACCAGATTTTTGATAAGAAATTTAATACTGGATCAATATCACTTCAGCAAATATTTACTGATCAAAATCAATTTAGCAAATATTTTCACAGAATCACAGAACTGTAGGGGTTGGAAGGGACCTCAAGAGATCATTGGGTCCAATCCTCCTGCCAAAGCAGGTTCCTTAGAGAAATTTTCTTGTCCTTGGTATGTTTGTGCCAATACAAAAAGTTTATTTTAAGAAATGACAATTTTCAATGGAAAAATGTTTTCAAAATATCTCAAGGAAGGTCTCTACCTGAATTAACAAGCTATAATGAACAAAAGGTATCTAGCAGTTGAAGGTAAATTCTAGGGTTGAAAAATGGTGGTCTTTTTTTTTTTTTTTTAATTGCCAAATGTTCTGTGCATGAAATCATATGTGAATACAAAAACATAAAAGCAACTACTTCACTGATGAGTGAATGTCAGAAATCTAAAATTGGTTTGGGTATGCAGTGGTGCAGTATTTGGGGAAAAAAAAAAAAAAAAGGCTTTTTCTTCAGAAAGTATGAATAAGACCCTTTTAGATCTACTGAACTAAATCACCTTCCATGTCCTTATGCTCCATAGACCAGAGTTTACATCAGAACCCCAAGAAATATAGAGATGTCAAATTTCATTTTTTTCCAGAGGAAAAAGATGTTTTGTGGAGTGTTTGAATTTTCACAGCCTGTCACTCAAATGATGCTATTGGCAGGCTAGGCTTGCTTTTCCAGTGCTAACGGAATAGTGCCAGGTGGCAGCTAAGGATGGGAAAGAGCAAAGAAGAAACTTTAAAAAGTGGAACTAGAGAAGCCTGTGGCAGAAATTCTTCCATCATGCACATTATTTTCCATAGCACTTAAAACCCTGATAGTTCTTAGTGGATTGAAGAAAAAAATATTTCTGACAAATGCAACTTAATAGAGAAAACATACGTGCAACACATCTTTTAATTCATATTTAGTTTGCAGCTTGACATGGAATTTCTGCAGAAGTGTACCCTTTTTCTGTCACATTTAAATTTATTTTTTTCTGAAAATGTTTTTACACATGGTTTAAGTGCTTTCTGAAACTGGAAATCATGCTATTCTAAAATTCTAAGATACTTGCAATGTGATTTCACAATTCTACTCGTTTCTAGGTTTTCACTATGGTAACTCTTGAAACATATCCTGCACAAGAATAAATAAAAAGATGTCAAGATGTTGCTACACAAGCTAAAGACTCATCAAAACCAGCAGTGACATTCCCCCTTAGTAAGCACTCACGGGGAGTATCTTGCCTTCTCTTCTGCCTCCCACTGACAATATACCTTCTTGCTGATCAAGGGAGGGATGCTCCTGGTAACAAGTGGCAGGACTGTCACATAATATTTCAGAGCATTTTAGTGGCAGTATCGTCTTATGTCTGAGTTAGCTCTTTAGGCAGCATGTCAACACTTTCTCATGGTCATGGCCAATCTACAGCTGTGCCAATGTCAAGAAAAATTAAGCAAATAATAGAGCATATAATCATTCTCAAAAATATATACACACAAATACCGCATATTATTTTGAAAGTGGCTGTAGTGCCTCTCTGTGCTTTTAAGCTCAGCTAAGAACATTTTATTGGCAAGAATGTTCATAAATTGGTTGGACTACATCTGTGAACAGCCACCTGGTAAGGGTTACTCCAGGAATGTTTGCACAGGCATCTTAAGTGCTTCTTTCATGTTCTGAAGTTACTTATCCAGCGTAGATATGCAGGTTGTTGAGAAACATTTAAACAAGAAGGCTTCTCTGAATCTGTTATGAAGAACCTGTAGGTTGATATTTCCTTGTATGAACCTTCTTTTCTTAAAGTACATTAACAGTTTCATTCAAAAAATAACATAATAGGTAATTTGAAAAAAGGAGACATAATATCTCCAAGACAGTGCTTATGGTCCAAGAGTTGTTTGATATAATAATGGAAAAATGCATAAAAAGAGCTTAAGACTGATCATTGACACTGCACAAATTCAGTTTAGAAATCCATAGCATAATTTAGCAATGGGAAAGATTAAAAAGTGGAACACATATCAAGTTTTAGATTTTCTGTCTATTGATGCCTTGAGTTCTAGAAAGGACTCCCCCCCCCCCCAAAAAAAATATGTATTAGCAAAGAACAGGCTATTGGCTTACTGGGGGAGCTACTAGATGAAGTTTTATAGCTGGCATAATACAAGCAGACAGGCTAGATGATCAAATGGACCATAGTCTTAAAATATATTAGTGCGGAGGTCTGAACTTACTGAATGCATTTATTGAATAAATAATTTTTAGAGAAACCTGTGAGAATTAAGCACCTAAAGACCCATAAAATGAAATCTCATTCAGTATATTTGCCTGTCACTTCTGTCCAACTCCTCTGCCTCTTCTTTCTATAAATGCAGAATAAAACTCCCCTGAGAAAAAGCAGAACATTTTACACTTAATTCATTTACACTGAAACTCAGTGAATTCCTTTATGGACTCAAAACTAAATGTTTCTTAATACAATATCAGCAATCTGGTCATATTTCCTAACACATAATGTAAACATACTTCATTTCTAAATATGGTAGTGTCATTTAGCTTTCAAGCAAACCAAATTCTGACACTATTTACAGAAAAGGAGGCTATTGATTTGCTTGTGTCTTTTCCTTTTCTTCAGATTTGAAAATTTGATGGTGATGCAGATATTGAATTCTGTCACTTCTCTACAGCTAGATAATATTTCTCATTAATGTATGCGAAGCGTGGGATGGATTTTTTTTTTGTCATCCCACCCAACAGCCTGTCTGTCCCCCTTTGTCCTTTTCCACCACCACTGGGAATTAGAGTTTCATGGGAGCAAGTGTGGGATTAGACTGAATAGAGATCCTTCAGCAGAGTGTTCAAATGCTTTGATCCCCAAAGAAAGTTATATACTGGGAGGTTCTATCCTGAAATTATCTTCCAGACTAGTACTTACTCCTGAAAGTTTTTGTTCTTCGACACCTCAGGTGCTTAAATGCCTAGGAACACTTACATTGTAGTACTTAGCTACTATCAAAGCACTGTCACAATCCATACACTAAGGTCTATCCTTATCTTTCTGTCTAAACTCCAGGGCTTGGCTCTGTAGATATTCTCAGAACACATTAATTGCACTGGTCTCAAAAAAAAAAAAAAAAAAAGTATTGAGGATACTACATTTTTGAAAGAGATCAAGTAGAAGTGCTTGCCTGTGAAGTGTATTCAGCAGCATCAGGACAGGAGAGTATCTACTACTGAGACTAAACTGACTGAAGGGACATTGTCTCTGCATACAAGAGGAACATGTGGGCTTAGACACACCCTCTGTAAGGGCTTAACCCTTATCACTGCCAGTTTGCGAAATTGTTTCTTAACTGCCCAGCTGCAGATCATGCACCTGCTGTTTAGTGGGGAACATTTCCATTTTAAAATCTAGTTCATTTACTTACACATTTAAGTAAATTTAGATGGTTAGATAACACAATTCCTAAAGCTTCTGGAAGACTACGTGATCACCTGTAAAGGGTTGTTGCCGTGACACTCCACTCTAGACTTTAGCAGTGTTTTCCTAGATAAAGACTGAACAGGTTTCTTGGCACTCTTACATCACATCTATTTATTTATTTATTTATTTGTTATTTGTTGGTGGTTTTTTATTTTTGTTGGTTTGCTTGTTTGTTTTTGAGGGTTTTGTCTTCCCAGCCACAAGTCAGACTGATTAATCTTTCTCATAGCCAGGAGCCTATTTTTGAAGACTACACATCCTGCGCCAGGCTGTAACCCCCTGATCTGAGTGTATTGTTCAGGTGTATTTTTCCCTCTTTTGCCAAGAATGAATCCTTGTGGCATTATGGTGAGACAAATTATATAGGGGGTGTGTAAAATTAGCTGAGGAGGTTCCTGCATTCTAATCATGCCTGGAAGTTTGCATTTCTGAAGGAATATTTTTCAGATGAAATAAAGGGCAGCGTGTTTCCTAAATCCAGTGTGGATAACTGCCTTCTGCTTACCTAAACTTCCATATGCTTTCATTTAGATACAATGTTTGCTTTTTTTTTTTTTTTTTTTTTTCCTCCTGTGCTACATGCTTCTGGAGTGTTGCTCTTTGATCAACAAGTTGGAAATATTTTCTCTTCCTATCTCTGTAAAGCCTTTACCTCAATTTGTAAGGCCAGTTTGTTAAAGTAAATTAAAATTATCACTAAAGTAAAGAAAAATCATCATTATGTTTATGCTAAAGATAACCACTTAAAAATAAACATCTAGGAGACTCATTTTTTTTTTTTCTCCTCCTGATTTTATTGGGGCATACTTGAAACAAATTAAATGATTCATGAGTTCATCCTGGCTGGATGTCAGTATTTTTTTTCTGATACAAAAAGGTTAATGAGCTGGAAAGTGGTGAAGAAAACATTCTAAATGCTAAGTCTGCTTCCAGCAGAAGTAACTTATGTGCCAGTAATTTCCCTTCAGAGCTGCTGCACTCTATGGTGTCAACAATTAGGGACTGATTAGTACATGGATTATCAACACAACAGGCTGTATTGTAATGCTCTTTCAAACATATCAATAGGACTTTCCAGAACATAAACTTCCATGTACTTTACCTAAGATTTTTGGGTGTTTCTTGTGTTCCAGGGGCATGATTCCTCTCTACAACTGAGCTGAGACAAGTACAGGCACTTAAAGGGTAAAAGTATAATTTTGCCAACTAGGAATTATACAGTTGAGAAAGCCTGTTGCAGCAGACACAGCCTGCCTATCCCAACAACATCTGAATCCAAGATGCTTCTTGCTACAGGGGTAGTTCCAGGCGAGTATTCACAGATGCATTGTGGTTTTATTTTGTAAGAGGTTCTACTGAGAACTGAAATGTTTAGGTTGAGGTTGCAGGCTGCTTCATGCAGTCCTGAATTACCATTCAGTGCCTTGTTTCAACTGCAAGGCAATAGCCATCTCCTAGTTTTTTCTGTCAATATTAATTTTTGACAATATAGCTGTAAGAATAATATAGTAATAGGTGGGTCTCTATATTAACTTCACCATCTTATGCCATGAGAATGTAGAAGATAAGTAAATTACTGCTAGATGACATTTGGATATTTTTTTTCCCTTCTTAAATTGAACAAAAGAGATGAGAACATTTCAGTGATAAACAATGTCTTAAATCAGGTACAGTTTTGTACATAAGTATATGAAAATCAGTTATGGATGACCAAGTGTAAGGTTTGACTTTTGTACTATATTACTCTTCTATTATTATTTCTTGGGCACTGAAGTGTGTAAGGCACCTCTGAAAACAGAAGGACAATCATATAATGAGTAATTATGTCATTTACGACTTCCACTGGGTATAATGGCTGAAAATAACTGTTATGAAACACCTTTGAAGACTGTACTGTAAATGTGAGTGCAATGGCATGAGATTGAAACCCCTTGAAATGGAGGTGATTGTTGTCTAGGCAATAAGAAGGCCTTTTTCCATCTGCTTTAGATAGCTTTGCCAACAGAATCTGTTTCTTCTCACAAAAGTTCAGCCATGCCAGGATGAGAAAATGACAGTGAAAAATAGATGTTCTTTCAAGGCAGACTGACCAGATATGAGTTTAGCTTTCAGGGGAGAAATATTAGATATGAATCCAAAAGCAGCTCTCACAGACCCTGGCACACTGGGATCCACATCTAGAGGGAATATGAAGAGACTTGGCTGTAAGAGGAAAATGCACCTGCACAGACACCTTATTATAAAACAGTGGTGTCTGAGAAGCTGTCAGGAAAGGACTAAAAGTCCTTGATCAATACTTTAATTCTGTTAGCTCAAGAGGAGCCATCAAATAGAATTTCTCTCTCCATTTTCTTTTCTTTTCTTTTTTTTTTTTTTTTCCTTTTCTCTGCCTCCCCAAAAGGAGGAAAGAGCAACCTAAATTATGTTTTCCTCTTACCCAGGCATTTCTGAGGCATGCTTAAAATTAGATCAGCACCTGCAATATTAGCATAAATTTGTACCCCTTGCAAAGGAATCCCAACCATTTCTCACAATAAGATCTGGGTGCATATAAATACTCTTCTTAGTTTCCTGAGAAGGAAAGACACCTGTGCAGGCGAGAAATGATGTATGGTGTTTTCCAGCTGTGTTCCTCATCTGGACGCTAATGGGATCAGGGCACTAGGAGCCTTCACAGTGTTCAGTTGCCCTTTAGCTTAAACACAGTTTTACAAAATTTGTCAGCATCTTACAGTTTCAAATAACCTCTTTTCCCCTTAGCATTTCTTTGCATTAGTGTTCTACACTGTTTATCGTAGTTACAAGGTCCACCTCAGATTTTTTATGAATTATTTGCAAAGATCATGAAGTCTGGATGTAACGCATGAGGCACACAGAGTGAACTCAGTCCTGCAAACATTTCAGGCAGAACTTGGGAACTGGCTCTAGCAGTACTCATCACTAACTGTAACTCTGCTTGGAGTCTTGCAGACATCTTCATTATTTAAAGCTTATTATGGCACTTGGGAAAATATCTTTTGTTCATTTCAGAATGTTAATAATTCATCTCATATATCCTAACCCTTAACGCATTTACCACCTTTGAGGATCAGTTTCAATATTCACATAGCAACACATGGGTTCATCGTGGAGCTAGCTATTGAATATTTAGTTCCAAGATGAAAAAAAAAAAAGAAAAAAAAGAGAAAAAAAATCATAGTGTGTCAACTTATTTTTCATCAGTCACTATCATCCTTTACTAAAATCACCTGTCAGTGTCACAGGTCTCTACTTTGATAGACACAATGTATAACATAACAGCAATTAGACATTACCTGGAACAATAAATGAATTCTCCCGTTTTTGTATTTTAAGCAATAATGCAGGCAGTGTGAACAAAATGCATAATTCAGTAATATATGTTGTCATCGAATGTAAAGAAAAAAAAGTAAGAAGCTGAGTTGTATATATCATTATTAGACAACTGGAAAGAATCCCAGTATAATGTCATCTGCACCTAGTTCATATACTCCACATTTACAGTAGCTATGCATTGTGAGTTCTTATGATGTGGTCAACTTTCAGATAACTTAGCAGAATATATTTTCTTTACAATAATTGAAAAATGAAAGAAAATTTGCAGTAATTTTATTTTGAACTCAGTATCCAGCTCTCTCCAAGTGTCTGCATCTTGGGATTAATAGATGAATAACACATGAAAATTATAAACCATATATCGATGTGTCTGTTAGTATAAAAGCTTAAGATTCTCAGGGGATAGAAATCCAAAATACTTTCTGATTGATTTAGAGACAGCTGTGAAAGAAAATATCTTAACCAACAACAAAATGAAGAGCGCAATACTAAAAGTGGGTCTCAAGTGACAAAACTGTTGCTGCTGTGAAGTAGCACGATTCCTATGTGATGTAATGTAACCTGGTTTTATGTCTTTTTTTTTTTTTTCCCTCTTACTAACGCCATTAGCAACAATAATACTTTGACCTTATAATCATGTACTGACTTTTCCTTGTGCCAATATTTGGAATGAAAAGAAAAACATTAATCAAAGGCTCACTTCTGTAAGGCACTAAGTGCTCTGGGCCAGTCTATGCAGAACACTGAAGGCTTGTGATTTAACATCAGGTCTGGGAGTTGTCCCCTGACTTTCATGGTAAGATGACAAGACTATGAGCATGTTTTCAATTAAACATGTATTTTCCTATTTATCTGGATCGTAGTAAACTGTTCTAGGAATCAAACCCTAACTACATAAATTGATAGGCTTCTAAATCTCTATCCTTTATACCTGTTGTTAGTAATATCAATGTATTAATTTAATATATTAATATTTAAGTTTCCCTCACTGGGATTTTGTTGGCAGTACCTTTCTTTCTCGATCACTTTCTTTCCAATTAATAAAGGAAATATGTTAATTGTGCAGTAACTGGTTACCTAGGCTTGCATATTGCCTGCATCATTCATGGGGACTCCAGTGTACATCTAATTTAGTTGGTTTCCTACTGCTATTCACTGTGAGACTTTAAGAGTATAAATTATGTCCTTGGAGAGATTAGACTGTTACTGGTTATGCCTCAAGGGTCTGGCTTGAATAGACACTCTAAAAAGGAAAAACACACCAAACAATAAACAAATTATGCAAATTAATGAGCAGCAATTGTGGTGGAGACTGTTGTCAATTTGTATTACCTTTGTCCTTGACTTCAACACAAATTTCTAATTTGCCAATGACAGAGCTTTTAAAATAGAGATCTCATTTACAAATTTAGTGTCAATTGTGGAGCATTGCCAGGATCCTACAGTGCAGGAGACTGTCTTGAAATGCACCTGTTTCTTTTGATCAATTGCACAACAACTCACAGGTGTAGGGATGTAGGCCTGGTTGTGTGTTTTAGGAGGATGCTTAACATTTGTGGTTAATGCTCTATACTTGCAGTTAGGGTCAGGCATCCTATTTAACTAGTGGAAGATGTGATATGAAGTCAGCCTTTACCTACTCTTTCATATGAACTGACTTTCTTCCTTTTACACTTTTTAACTCTTTGCTTCATCATTATACATCTAATTAGAAAATAATATAATGGATTTTTTCACAGAAATAACTATTTTCTATGCTGCATACAGTCTTAGACTTTTGTGCAAATAATTAATAAACCTGTGAAAAATTTATTACATAGTGATTGTACTTTTTATAAGCTCTAATACAACAAAAGATATTAATTGGTCTTTGCTTAAAATTTTGTATTTGTACACATCCCTTTTAAAAACAGGGGGACTGAGATGCTGAGAAACTAGAACAACAATTTCCATATCAGCAGAAGCCTTTTATATGTGAATGTGTATGAGAGAGTTGTTTATAAGAAGAGCCTTTGATAATAACTTTCTCAATGTTCAGAGCTACTGTGAACTGTGCCACATTGTCATAAAATGCAGGAGCCTTTCCAAGTTGTTCCCCCCAGGAGCTCAGGCAGGACTTCAGGGAACCCAGGAAGGGCATCTGAAGCACAGGAGATCCTTTAACACAGGGTCCAAGCTCTTCTGCAAGTGGCAAGGAGCTTGCAGATTTTTTTTTTTTTCAGTAAGCACTTCCAACAAAAGAAGTTTAAGGACCTAAAAAAAAAAAAAAAGGCTCACAGCATCTGTAATTAGATGAAGTGGTAGAGCAAAAGCAGTCTGCTTGTTCTGTATGGAAGAAGTAATGTTGAAGGCTGAACTGCTTTGTTCACTGTCTTCCTTGCATCTCCCAGGTGTCTCTGGAGGAGCTCTCAAAGTCACAGAGGAAGGTGCCGAGGCAGATTTCTGAGATGCTATTGCCCAACATCAGTTCTTTGACGCTATCCATATAAATTATTCTGGTCTTGTTATATCATATAGTTTAATAGGAGGGAAAATGTCCTTGATCTAAGAAGGCATCTTATGAGGAGAAGTGATTTAGTCAAGGGGTTAGCAGGGAACAGAAATCTGTGGCATGAGCTCCTGTGGATCTGTCAGTCTGCGGTGGATTGCAGAAATAAAAAGGGAAATATCCTGCCTAAAAATGTGTGCTGTTACTCTGCCCCTAGGGTTTGATGAGGTAGGTGCAACAGCATACGGTATGCACAGACAAGTGAACTAAACTAATATCCTGCAACTCAATTTTCTCTAGTAACGAAGGTATAATATAGATTTCAAAAAACCTGAGGCGGATAATGCATGTGGAGTGCAACCTGTATTCAGAAACCTAACATGTTTCTGAATCAGTATTTGTCTCTACAGATGATATCATGGCAAAGAACTGTTTTTCTTTTTAAGCTCTATTCTTTCACTTAACGCTCACTCCCAAAGGTATAGTTAGCAATATAGTTAGCTAATCATGTGAATGACATTTCTTGATGTGTGAGTAATAAAGCTTCTCATGAGATAATACTTTGCAAACTATGGCTGCTACAACATTAAAATTTTATGATTGGTGTAGTGCTGGGCACATTGCCCACATGTAGTCAAAAAGTGGGTAAAAGAGAGCTGTTAGCTGGTTCCCCGAGTGAGTCAATCAGCAAATGATGGAAACTCCACCCTCTTTGGGAGTTCACTCATTTTGATGACCATCAGAAATATGCTGGATTATCTGAAATTTAAGGTATCTTCCAATGAAAAGTAAAATTAAAACAAACAAACAAACAAAAAACAGTTTTAAGCAGCAGGAAGATCGGTTTCTGAAGTCTTGCCTGGAATAGAAGAGCTAGTGTTAATCTATATTATCTAACAAGCTAACTAATTGCTTCAGAAATTTAAAGACAAATTTTCTGCCTTACGCATCTGCTAAGCTGTCCAAATTGGACCAGAAATCTCTCCTCTAGTAGATTTAACAAAATGTAATTAACACATATTATCCTCACACTTTAAACTTAATTTAGACAAGACCAAAGTACTTGTAAGATAACTATATAAAATATGTCTTTCTTGTGTTTGTTCTTCAAAGCTCTTAAGTGTTTCTACTAGAAAATTGACTAAATTTTCAATCCTTAAATTAGTACCTTTGGTGACAACTGACATCTTTCTCTAGAAAAGGCAAGAATAGCAATGTAAGGCAGATGAAGGAGTGGAGCAAACAAGGCTGACAGTGTGTCATGGTTTTGGCTGGGATAGAGTTAATTTTCTTTGTAGAGGTTTGTATGATGCTGTGTTTTGGATTTTTGAAGAAAACAGTGGTGACAGCCCACTGATGTTTTACCTATTGCAGAGCAGTGCTTACACAGAGCCAAGGGCTGTTCAGCTGCTCATGCTGCTGTGCCAATGAGGCTGGGGGTGCACCAGGAGCTGGGAGGGGACAGAACTGGGGCAGATGACCCAGACTGACCAGAGGGATGTCCATACCACATAACATCATGCTCAGCAATAAAAGCTGGGGTAAAGAAGGCAGAAGATGGGAATGTTTGGAACAATGGTATTTGTCTTCTCAAGAAACTGTTACGTGTGATGAGCCCTGTTTTCAGGCTGAAACACCTGCCTGCTGATAGGAAGTAGTGGATGAATTTCTTGTTTTGTTTTGATTGCACACATGACTTTTGCTTTGCTAGTAAACTGCCTTTATCTCAACCCACATGTTCTCATACTTTTACCTTTCTGATTCTCTCCCTCATCCCACCTGGGGAGAGTGAGCGAGTATCTGGGTAGTGCTGAGCTGTCTGCTGGGTTAAACCACAAGAGAGTGGCATGAACTTCTGCATTATACATGGAAAGTATAAAAGTGCTTTGCAAGGGCATTGACCTAAGCTTGTATCAAATTGAATCCCTTCCAGTCTGGGCTTGGATGTAGCTGAACAGGGTTGCCACCACACGTGATATGCCATGAGCTCCTGCAAGCTCTTGTAATGAATGGACATTTCTTACATGTATGTCAGCTCCTCTTCTCCTCTGTGCTGCAATTCTTTGCATAACTCAGATAAAGTTTTAGCTGGAAGCTATTTGTAACACCACGTCAATAGAAAGTTTGGCAAACACACTTTATCATAAATGCCAAAATATAAGCCAAGCAATGGCATCATGCTTTCTGCTGTCATCTCTCACCTAATCCACCACTGGCTGAAAACAATAGACTAAAGTAAAGCATTTGCTGCTGCATAAAAAACTATCGCATTGTTCAGGCTGATGCTGCCAGTCCTATTGCAAGGCCGTTATGAGAAAATATTTTTGTATGAGAGGCAAGGGTGAGTCACAATGACTTACACCTGCCCTCAGACTCACAGCAACAATAAACAAACAAACAAACAAAGACATCTAACTCTACTTTTCTCTGGTATTTTGATACACTCCTCTCATACACATCCCACTAACAAGTTATTAGTTCCAACCAACCAGAGTGAACACTCTATTGTTACTTGTCTTTTCAAAAATAATAGTGAACTGTTATAATTATAGGTAAACCATGTTGTGTAAAAGAGAAATCAAGGGATTCTTATTTGAAATCTTTTTATTTGCTAAAATGTTTGTTAGTTATACCTACTTTATATCTCATTTTAATTTTATGTAAATATTTCTCTCCTCTGTGGATATATTACACACAGTCCATAGAGTAAGGTGACTGAAGAGAGAAGGAAAATACTTGGGAGAATAATGAAATAGGAAAAACTTTCATACTTCTTCTCACCTCTTCACAGTCCAGTAAATATAGTCAGCTTCATGTCATGTTAGAAAGAAACTTGAAAGAATTAAAGACAAGGAAGAAAAAAAAAAAAAGAGCCGTGTGCTCTGGCATTAGAAAAAGCTAGGCATATTTGTATGCCCTGTTATGTCAGTTCTACATCAAAAAAGCTACCCACTCATTTGAGATGAACATGGTCTCTATCCCAGCACATGAGCAGGACATGTGGAATAATTGGAGTGGCTAAAAATCTTAGACTGTGTGAATGCAGTAGCTGACCCTCAGCAATGGTACAAACCATTGTGATATACAAGGTTCAACATAACCAGCTTAAATTAGCAGTTTATCTGAGTCCAGAAGGATGGAAACAGCCGCAGGGATAAAGGATGATGAATCACATGACGCAGAGCAAATGTAACTGTGATTAATGGGACATCACAACTCAACAAAAGAGAACCAACTGTGGAAAGAGATAACTACCACTACAAAGGGCAAATTATTGTCTAAGGTGATGTAATTAACTCCAAGCCTCCCCGTGGTTTGCTTGGCTGTTTCCCCGTGAGGCTCACTATTGTGCCCACAATAATGACAAGCTTGTGGATCCTTAGTTTAAATACTGGGCTATTAAGTTTCATTTTTACCTGTTGCAGAGAACTGATACCGTGTCATAGTTGAAGACAGGGCAATTTGTAATAGTACAATTACAATATTCAGTTGTGATTCATTCAACTAGCATTCTCTATGAAAAGACAATTTGAAGAAAAGCTTATACACAGTGCACTGTGATATATGGGGTCCTTTAAATATTTAAATTCAAGACTTACCCATTGATTATACTTTTTGTCACTGTATGAAGCTTCCCAAAAGTGTTTTGTTACAGCAGGTGTGATTAAAAGTGTTTTTTTGTTCTTTATCCTTATTAGTTATATCCCAGACGGACAAGTGGTATTTTTCTCATTCTTTCCAAAGAACTGTTTTAGTCATGGGAATATTTAGCTGGATTGCTTGCTCAAAGATATGTTGATTCACAGTATATCATCTTCATCTATTTAGCACGACAAAAGCTTTATTCAGATCATTTGCTAGCAATTCTTACTGCTTCCTTTCTTCAACATAGAAATGAAGATTTATATGCCCCTGAAGGGATTCTGCTGACAACTTAAAAAATTGGAACATTTCTAAAAATTCAATACCTGAAAACTGGAAGTGGAGCCAGAATTTTAATTTTCTCCACTGGCTGTGACACTTCAATGGTTATTCTAAGCTGTCCTAAAGATAAATAAGTTAAATAAGACACTCCCTATTTGCCATCCTAGTTTAGAAAGCAGAAGTTTTAAACTGCATGTAATTTTACCATGAAATCTAAGTGGGACTTCAGTGATTCACAGGAATCTCCTATCAGGGTAACTTTTACTGTGGCAACATATTAACTTCACACCGACATCTGTCTGTTCATATCTGAAAACTATAGAATGATCACTGAAATGTAGATCAAAAATGCCAAAATTTGAAAGACTTCTGGATTAAAACCAAGAAAGTTCAAACTACTTGATGTTTGCATACTTTCTGGATAGACTGGTTTCTCTCTATCTTCCTTCTGACTTATTTTTACTTTGGGCCTTGTTAGGCATAGGTATGTGTTTATTGTTGTGGTGCCATTGATGGAATGCCTTGCTGTGTCTTGCCCAAAAGCCTCTTAAAAGTTTCCTGACCTCTTATGAAAGCATAATTTTGAGTAGTCTTATTAAACGTTCTGATTTCAGTATATTATTTTTTTTTTCTAATTGTTTTACAGCTCTTACAAATCTGAGATACATTTGGGATAGGCTAAAAGCTACCTCTATGGTCTTTGTGGAGATGGCTTTGAAATAACACCATACAGCTTTTTTGACTACTAGAGTCAACATTGTATTTTCTGCTGTTAAGGTTTGAGATTGTGAGATTCTTGGGATAGATCTGTCACAGTTCAATTTGTTTACCAGATGTGGTCCACAAAACAGCCTAATCTCTCATTTGACCTGTACATATTATAGCTGTATAAACAGAAGGTGAAGAGTAACAGCTTTGTGTAATCAAACCTGTGACATTATATAGCTTTTAAAATAATTGTTAGGGAAGGCTTTGTTCTTTATTCCCTTATACACTTTATGCTATATACACAGTAGTAATATACTGTTTAAAATGTTGTATACAGATGAAAATATTTTATTGTTAAAGAATCTAAGAAAAAATAACAATACTGGTTTTGGAGTCATTGCCACATGATTATTTCATATGTATTTTGTAATCTATTACCTGTTTTACTGAGAAAAAAATTGATAGAAATCAAGTTGAGATTTCACTGGTATTCAGACATATTCATGCAAGCCAGGATCAGGAATGTTCCAATTTTTGTTTTGTGGAGGTAGAAAACCGATAGCTCAATGCTATTCACAGTTTTAAAATTATGTAAAAATTATACCAGAATAAGAAATCATTAAATAATATTTGTGTGAAACTTTTACACTGTAAAATGAAATGCAGAATGCTGAAGCAAAATATTTCTGATCCACAATTTTAAACAATTGTTTGAACAGGCTAAACTTGTTATAAATGACCCGTTTCAAAAAGCTGTCAGGATTGTATCAATGAAACTGCAGTCATCCATGCTAAGCTTGAATTTGGTATCCTGTGCTGAACAAGAAGACTGCACAGACTGTTGTTAGTTTTGCTTATAGCTGCAGGATTCTCAATAGGAGAAAAATGTATTACCAGTAACAGTTTACTTGCACTGGTCCTTCACTTTAGTTTTCTTCATTATTAATAAGCAGTAGATAGTGAATGTGATTTACAAAGGAGTAACACTGAAAGTCTATAGCAGAATGGTGTAGGTAACGTGTCAGTTAGCCATCATGTTTCAAATATGAAAGTGACATAGGTATTCTACTTTAAGCAAAAGTGAAATGTACTTTCCCATTACAGAATTAACACAGTACAGATAATTTTCTCATAAATATTAAAAGAAAATGATGCTAGCTGGAAATCCAATACACTAGTAGCTGGTGAAAACCCAGAAAACTCTATGATTCATCATGGAAAAAGAATATGAACTCTAGTTTTCAAACAATTGATTGGGTGTTTTAGTAAATACCTGTGTTTCATACAACATGTACCTAACAGAAAGACAGGTCAATAGAGGAAACAGGCAGAAAGAGAGAAAAAATATGCAGATATACAGACTCCAGTCCCTATTAAAAGCTGAGAACGGAATCATACTTGGAGTAAAATTTATACCCCACTGAAAGCAAAGACAAAAGCATTCATTACCTCTAACGTGGCGAGCATTACACCTCCTGCATTTTGCGGGATTCATGGACAGTTGTTTCATATTCTTTGGACATATTAGTGTCCTTGACTAGGTACACTGAGCAGACCAGTATGTGACTCTATTGCAGATGGACAGGATGGCTGATGGTTATTTTCTACAGATGATGCCATAAATAAGCTATTAAATGTCTTTAAAAATAGGGTCCAGACACCAGTCATTCTTAAAAGCTTTCCTAGTGTTATGTCCCCAAACTAAAACCCTGATGCAGTGGTAATTACTATTTAGCATCCATTCTGTGTTTTGCAAGCAATACTGACAACCTGCTAATAGTGCTACTAATTTTCTCCTCTGGAGGAAACACACAGTGTAAATTCATCTCTCAGAATGACCTCTGAACAAGATCAGCCTTCATGACCGCAGCAGTACTAAGCTGCAAGTTTATATCTGATCAGGTTCACAACAAAGTGGTATAGGGAAAAACTGCCGATCCTTTCTCCCTAGAAAATATTGTTTGTTTCCTTGTGATTCACTCAAGAAATGGAAGCTGTGCATGTATCTTCCATGGTCCTTGTAAGGCCAACATCCTGACATTTTCTTTCCTAGCATGATGGTCTGTGCGGTCTAGGCTCTATTTGTATGGGCACTACAGAAACATTTTAGAAAAGGAAGAAAACTCCTTGAGGACCACACCCAGCCACAGATTCAGGATCCTAGGAATTCTGCATGGGTTACTGAAGTTTTAAAGAGGGAGCCTAATCTTGAGTCCACCAGTATGTGTGACTGACACATGCTTTCTAAGTAATTAGATGTGGACATCTCACTTGTGAAAATTCATCACGTTCCCTGAGGATAGTGTAAAGACACTGCAGCCAGGGAGATTATGCAGAAGAGTGATAGAACCTAATTTTTATATATATATATATATATATATTTGACATTAATTTGACATTAGGAAAACAAGAAAACAATAAGAACATAACTTTTCATGTTTTCCATCTTCCCTTCCCTTCCCTTCCCTTCCCTTCCCTTCCCTTCCCTTCCCTTCCCTTCCCTTCCCTTCCCTTCCCTTCCCTTCCCTTCCCTTCCCTTCCCTTCCCTTCCCTTCCCTTCCCTTCCCTTCCCTTCCCTTCCCTTCCCTTCCCTTCCCTTCCCTTCCCTTCCCTTCCCTTCCCTTCCCTTCCCTTCCCTTCCCTTCCCTTCCCTTCCCTTTTTTAACAGCAGGTAACAAAACAAAAAAAGTTAGTAGTTATCTTCACATGAAAGGCACTACTCATCTGGACATCAGTTGTGTCTCAGACAAAGTGTTGTTTTTTTCTTTTTCACCCATAAAAAGAGTACTAACTCTTTTAGTCTTATTTAATCTAAACCCTTTCAAAACCTTCTTAATTTTAGCATTAGTGTCATCTATAGATTTACATATGACTCTTTGGCTTTCATATACCACGAGAATTTCTGTTTAAAAGAGATAGTCTTTTGAGATAGTCGTCTTATTTTTTTTCTTCTTTTTTTTTTTTTTTTAAAGTAGACAGTAATGTTGACTGTCTCCTCACAACAGCATGTAAAGCTTGTATGTCAAGTCTAATGAATGGTGTTGTTAATCCTTAATTGTGTATTTATAGTTTCTCTTATGGTTAAATGGGAAGAAAATCATTTAAAAGTACTTACAGGAATGACAATAGCTTTCCTCAGGGACTAGAAGTTGCCAAGATCAATGACTTTTACAGTAATGGATTGCTGGAAAAAAGCTACTAGATCAAGGCTTAGTCTATATATATCAAGTTGTTCTTGGGTTAGTTATTTCTGAATAAGGTATTGCCAACCTCATTGTGTGACCGGTCTTATTCAGTACGAAAAGTGTTTTGTTCCTGTTTAGTTTAAAACATTTTGGAAACTCATTTCACTTGCTCCAAAATAAGAACATGAACAACAAGGTTATTCATCTCTTATTATTCAGATTAAATCAGGGTGTTACATTAAATTGTCCTTCAAATATAGAAGTATATAGACTGTATTTCCTCTCTTCTCCACAAGTGCGCTGAACACCATCTGCCAGCTTCTACTTTTGTCAGAGAATGATTAAAGATATAAGTACTGTAAGACCTCGTGATTTAATGCCTTAGAGACCACATGGAATTGTGCTACTAATAAACAGAGAAATCCACATTGCTATAGCCTGTCCTTCTTCAGTGCCTTGCTTCCTGTTAGGACTGTGCCATCTGCAGTGACCCTTAGGTCTTTTCCTAGTATATCACACTCTGTTTAGAACTCAGCAACATGAACAGGTATTTCATTTTTTGATTCCTGTATGTATCGGTCTGTGGTTATCCATCACTGATTAAATTTAAGGTGAGAACTGTACAATTAGAGCTGGAGTTATATATTTTATAAATAGAGCAATATGGTTATTGGATTTAAAAAGTGTGGAATGAGAGGTACATAACCTGTGGCATTCACATTTTTCCAGTGTCATTGCATTTATAACCCATTGCAGGACAAACAGTAAATAATTTTAATTAAAAAATAAAAGACCTTTATCTCTCTCTCTTTCATCCTGGCTACAGAAATCACTGTGGAGATGGCATTCCTTCATCGAAGTGCCTTTTGCAGGTCATGCCTTGTGTCTTAGCACATTACATGCTTTAGGACTTCCATTTGAAATTGATTTATCTCTTTATTTTCAGTTTTTCACATGTTTTCCTGCAGGCAGAATTTCTAAGTCTCCAACTGAATGAAGGTAAAAATTATCATTTGAAGTGGGGCTACATATCACAGGGCTCAAGTTCAAAGCCTCTGTGTTGGGTGAGAATCACTTTTCTCCATTCCTGTTTTAAAAATATGTTTTCAGGGATTTTAGAAGAATGTGCCACAGAGAGGGGGAGCTAACAGTGTACAGTTCTAATGTAATCTAATGTCTCTGAAACTGTTGTGATATGTTACAACTGGTGAACAGTGTGTTTAGATTTTCATCCACTGGCTGTATTCAAGACCCTTTCTAGAATGCAGAGCTTTGATTTGACGGAAAAGAAATATATATATGTATATTATATTGAAATAGTAATTAGTATGCTAATATATATATTAGCATACTAATTACTATTTCAATTCTAGTTCTCACAAATGCACATCTCAATGGAGAATGCCCTTAGTAGGCAGCACATAGGCATTTTTACCAAACTACAACTACTCAAGACCTTCTTTGGTAATTGGATTTAAATGTGTCTAATTATATTGAAGTACAAACTACCCGTGTCATGTTTCCACTAGGATTTTACATCCAGTTTATACACTCTAGTGTATAAACACATTTCTGCCACTTAACCCAAGCCCATAGTATGTATATTTTTTATACACTCATAGTTCGTCCTCTCTCTGGTTTTTCAAGTGGTGATTGTATCTCAATAACATGCAGTGTGTTTAACAAGTAAGAGGAGTACTGTATCTGGAAAGTTAAAGGACCAATATCTGTTTCTGAGACTGGCTTAGTAGATGCTGTTGGACAAGGTATTTCCTTTCTTTTATACACCTTAGACAATTCATCTTTTTGCTGGGACTATCAATGCTGTCTTCTGCTCTTAGGAGCATGCTTTAAGAGCAGCTCCTAAGAAGTGCTATAAAAAAGAAGGCTATTATTACTTCCTAGTGGAGGCACAGACTTTGAAGCTTAAGTTCAAAGCCTCTGCACTGAGGTGAAAAAGCACTTTATAGACATTGCTTTCCCTCTTCTGAAAAGGCAGTCCTAACACTGGGATAGAAAATACTGAAGAGGGTGAGGCAGGTATTTCCTTGACCAACAATATGTACTTAAATCATTTAAGTAGAATTTAACCTATCTTCTAATTAAATGGTTTTATGAACAAGCAGCAGAGTATAAAAATTAAGCATTAAAAACAATTACAAGCTTGTAATTCAACCATTTGGTACTTGAGGTAAGCATATCATAAATATTTTCAACAATCAGTGGTAAAAACAAGTTATCAAGCAAGTTCTCAAAAACCAGAAAAATAGTGGAAGAGAAATAGGGAGTAATTTATCAGAAACTTTAAAGGAGGAGGTGTGGACCTGTTCTTATGCTGAGACTATTTTCATTAATTGCTTCCACTGACATACTGTACCTATAGTTGGGTTGTGTCAGGACATTCCCACCTTTACCTGCTCAAACATACTGTTAAATTCTCATGACTCATGTGCTGTATGGTTTTTTTTTTGTTTGTTTGTTTTTTCATGTACCAAATTAGTCGAGATTGTCTGGCCTGAAGAAAACAGGATGTTCGACTTCTGTTGTACAGATTTTACAAGAAATTTCAGCTCCCTAAAATAAAACACAGTAAATCATTATGAGCTAAAACAGGAATCTGTGAGTGACATTAGTTCCAGTTATCAACAAGATCTCTCTTGAACAGATTGTTCCCCTTTCCTTTACTACTGTCCACATGAGAACAAATTATATTATTATAATATTTTGCTCTAATGTTTGTTAATGTTTCCTTAACTTGATACTGATGACTTTCATTTCAGAACAATGTAAGGAAAGAATGACTTTCCCTGACGTGTTAGATGTGGGACTTATGTTAAGGGTGAGGGTTTCAGCAGCAAAGAGAACAGTGAAAGTTTTTAAGGTGGACACAAATAGCTGTATTTTAGTACACAATTGAAACTATGCTTTAAAAATCACAGTGTGTTCCTCCACACAGGTACCATATGTTAGTTTTTGTTCTCCTATGAAAAAAAAATATTATCAGAAATAATGGTATTTTAAATCACTTTTTGTTTCTTATATGTGTTTTTCTATGTCCACCTGGGCACGGGGTGCCTCAAAATCAGTTTTGCTTCAGTGCTCATAGGAATATTTATCCCTGGCCATTTGGAGCAAATTAAATGTTTTATTTTATTTCAGATGACAGGTGCACCTAGGAGGTGATATTCCTACCATGTGAAAATAGCCAGGGAACATTTTAGGTACTGGAAGCTTAGGACTGCAAAATTTATTTTTTTTCAAGAGTTGCTGTGTCAGCACTCTGTTGCCTGTTTGACAAATCTCTTGTGTAAGGGCATTCTCAAAAGGCTGGTTAAGCTAGTTTACAGCTGTGTTGAGGCACTGGAGAGGGTTTAAGGATTTCTGAGATTAGTTCCAAGTGAACTTGAACGTAAGTCCATGCAATGCTTTTTTTTCTGAACCAGTTTCTAAGTCTGTTAATGAAAGTTGCATATCTTTTTAAATACAAAACAATATTCCAGTAATATATAAATACATAATACCATGGTAAGTCTGGATTTTTTATTTTATTTTATTTTATTTTACTTTATTATTTTATTTTATTTTATTTTATTTTATTTTATTTTATTTTATTTTATTTTATTTTATTTTATTTTATTTTATTTTATTCTAATTTTATTTTTGAACAGGTAAAATGGAGAAAATAAACACCACATCCATACCAAAAGTTTAAATTATCAATAAGGTGTCATAACGAACTGCATCACAAAGCACTTCTTACTTTGTCCACTGACTTCAAACATTTGACTTTATAGATAAAAATGTGCTATTACTATGCTTAAGTAAAGTTGAAAGCTCATCATGGATTTAGTTTTTCTCCTTCCAGTAAATATGGGCATAAAAACACCACAAAATTTGCCGTTTGTAGCTGCCGTTCTTGACTGATTATTTCTTGACCTTCTTCCTAATGTTTCTCCACCTTAGCTGTTACCTTTTATCCCTATATTTAGCCTAAATCCTCTTTCTGTGAATTAAGCTGACATCTTGTCTTCTACACAGTGAATAAGGCAAAACAATTTTTCACCAGTGCTCGCCATGCAGAATCCCTCTTTTGTCACTTACAGCCTGATTTTGAAATTGACTTTCTGCATTGGTGAATAGTCTTCAAAATCTGTCTCATAGTCACTGGGTGAGGCAACTATTGATTGAAAATGTAAATGTGAGTGAAGGAATGTAATAGAAAAAAAAATGTTTGCTGACATAACTGTGTACTATAAGGAAAGAAGAACTTGCAAAAAAACTTTCACTCCTTGCACCAAGCATGAGACTATCACAGATGTCTGAAATAGCTTTCTCAAAGGTGTGGTTTGCAGGCTGGTCTACACTGTCCCATTTCATTGCAGGAAATAGTTGTTATCTCAGGCAGTGTTTTAACAGGGAACAATGTTCTGAGTTTCATTCTTTTTATGGAACTAATTGATATTATTGGTAGTCCTTCAGCTCATTAAAATAAATTCTGGAACAGAACTCAATGTATAGACACAAGACTGAAAAATTTAACACATTATTATTGTAATAGATTATAAAAAACTGGGAATACTGGGAATAATTAAATTTTTATTAGGAATCCACATGTAAAATTTAAATTCTCAGAATCTTCAATGGGTGTTTAGACCTGGAAAGACACACGTGTTCCCTGTGGGACAAGCATATAAACACCAAAGTCCTGACCACACCTGGCTGGGGTCCCACTTTTGTTAATGAGATTGTGCATTGAGGTACCCTTCTGTATCACCTGCCACAGTGAGAAATATAATGGTGGTAGTGGTTACCATGCCCACATGGGATGTGGGAAGCCTTCAGTCACCTTCTGGCACCTTCTGGGATATGGATTTTTTTGGGGTGGATATGTCAGTCTCATAAAGCCTGCACAGGCTTGTGAGCATAACATAACAGCACCAGCTAATCAATTTTGGGGAACCATCCCCCTTCACACATGGAAAGCACTTTCTATTTCTTGACGTACTTGGAAGTGAAACATTTTGCAGGGTTTCTGGTTCAGCAGGGGTAGTTCAATATAGGCCATTCATCCTGGCAAGGTCTTATCCTACCTAGGTCCAGGCAGCAAAATGGGTTGCTCCAGTCACTGTGTACCCTACCAGTTTGTACACCAAAGAAAGAAGAACTGCATAGAGGTATTTAACCGAAGTGATGGAGAGTTGTAAGGGAGTAGGATGGACAGCTGAGGCATGCCATGTCTTAAATGCCCTAACTAAATCTTTCTGAGCTTCTGTCAGGATTTTTAGCAATCTGAGTTATTCACCTTGGAAATCTAGTCTGAGATTTTCAGCTTTTATTCTGCTCCAGAGCAGAAAAACTAGCGAGGTTGGTTTGTCATGCATCAGCCAGTTCTGTCACACTATTAACTTCCTTGATTTGAGGGGAATTACTTCAGGTTAGGATTGGAATAGCACTGCAGTGAGTGAGGCCTAGAGAGGGGGCCACAGACCGAAAGAAGCAGACTACTATTTCTGATTTTTGTAGGCATTGTATTTATGACAGTGAGCTGCATCTGAACTACATATAGAATCACATTAAGAAATTTACACTTGTTTCCTTGTTAAATCTTAAAAGAGAATCGTGGCTGCAGAAACACAGCAGGCAGTCTCAGATTCTGATAACTTTATTAACTATAGCTTTAGAAAATATAGAAAATATGCCCATTTTAAGTTTTTCTATTTTTTTGTTTTTAATTTTTATCTTAAATGATAACTAAAGAGGTAATGGTGTTTTGTACATGGACAAAACATTCTTCTAGCTAGGTGCAGCTTGGTCAGCTAATCTCATACAAATGTGACTTTCTCTGTTTATATTATCACATGCTCTCTAGACATTCGCAGACACATATAGACAAATATTCTATTTATTTGCTTATTACATAAACAAGTCTTTTTATTTATCATGCATATCAATGTGTTTATTCCTCCAAACAGTTCCTTAAAAACATTTCCTCCAAAAAATTCCTTAAACTTTTTTTTTTTTCTGCACATTCTGCTCTTAAATATGGACCTTTTGTGTTTGAAATAGAGAGGTTTGCACACTAGCTATACCAAGAAACTCGTCAGGCTGATAGATACAGAGTGCATGTGGAGTGAAAAGCTTTCCAACAAGTTTTGCATTTAGTTGCTTTTTCTACTATTCTAAAGTATTTTCATGGCTTCTCATACAACATTGAAGAGGACGACTGAGACTAAGTGAATTTTGTCCTTAGAATAGTCACTTTAAAAAAGTTTCATTATTGTTACAATTGTGTGAAGTAGATATCCCACAGCACTAGCTCATACACCTATTTCATAGGTATATTTATTTGAATCTTGACCTCTGGGAAAAGGAGACTTTGGTGTAAAAGACTAGCTAATAGTCACAGAATTTCAAGTAGCTGAAATATCTGTAAAATTCATAAATAATCTTTTAACAGTGAAATGGACATTTAACTGAGTAGTGGTTTCCCTTGAAAAAAGGGTATACCAAAAGTCCTAAACCAAAAATGCTTTATTTGGGTAATAAGTCTTGGACTCAGTGCTGTGAGTAATTGAACTGTGTAGGACTATCTTGGCTTACAACAACTGAGATTTTGATGAAAATTTTGGATATCAGTATTCAAAAATAGTAGAATACACTTATAAACAGTTGCAGAAACAATATTCCTTCTTTTGTACAAAGACTATACTTACTAAACAACGTTTGTTTTTTACATTTGTTAACTTAAAGGTCAATTGGCACATGCCATTGATTTATTTTATTTTATTTTTTCAGATACTGTAGTTAAACGTTTCCACAAACAAATTTATTACAGGTGATTCATTGAATGCTTGCAGCAGCACTGCAGAGTTTAATTTTGAATGCAGTCAATAGGCCTCCGTGTTTCCAAAACAATGCACAGTTAAAATAACTTTGATACATTCAGAGTGGGACTCATAGTCACTGACATTTTCAGTCAATAATATTTCTGAGAAACATCAAACAACATGTTAAAATCAGCTACAAATTCATTGTTCTTGTGGTACAAAGGTAACTACTTCTGAAATAATATTAAAAAAAGCTGCATGAAAACATGCACTCCTCCCTCACCTCCATAACAAAAAGAGTTTTTACAGTAATATGTATTTCTTGTGGAGGAAGTAATAATCAGCAGTAAAATGCAGTGAAGGATGGTGACCAAGATTTCTTATGGTGACAGCTTGAAAACACTCTGCTCATTTCCTTCCTGGTTTTCTTCAGTTACAGAGGATTTCTTTCCCCAGAAACCACAGTTATTCGAGTCAATCAAATAAGTAAATTAAAAAAAATGTTCCCTGGGAAATAATATATTGATATGAGTATTTTATCTTTTGCTTAAAGGTAGTTGATATAATATGGGTACTTTCGCTTCTACTTTGATCTTCTACTGCAAGGCTGTCTTTTTTCAGTAAATATCTTTAAATGGGAAGGGTGACCAACTTCTGAATATACCAATGAAAACATTTAGGGATTTTCTGAAGTTGAATCTAACTTCAAAGTTGGCACTGATTCAAATAGGATGTTGGACCAGAGATTCCTTCCAACCTAAATTATATTATGTTTCTGAATTACGCTCTTCATTTGAAGGTCTCAAAAACTCCAAAGCAAAGGTGATATCAAAGAGAAACCAATAGTCCAATGCTTAAAAGTTAATCCAATTTCTCCAGCTATTCTTTAAAAGATGGTAGCTGCATATTTGCTGTCATGTATATATATATATATAAAAGACAGACCCAAATCACTCTGCCTCTTTCACAATGGAGGTAAGGGAGTTTGGTTTCAATTTAATAAACTATTGGAAAACTCCAGTTCTCCAGTTTTGCTTTAATACTATGGACTGTCCTTGCCTTATAAATTTTTATATAGGAAATACCAACAATTTTGACTGTTTGTTAATCCCATGGGGAACACTACTGAGGACTTTCTTCCAGATCTCATCACCTATTGTGGGTTTTGTGACTTCAAATATAAAATGTTTTTTTGTCATAAATTGACAGCTCTTGTTCCATCCTCATCCCATGAGGCTCTTCTAAAGAAAAAGGAAATGTAACAATCAAATTGCACGATAGGAAATGACAGGTTGATTTGTAGCATTTAAAAGATGGCTGCTATTATT
This sequence comes from Anser brachyrhynchus, assembly GCF_964034855.1. Lineage (NCBI taxonomy): Eukaryota > Metazoa > Chordata > Aves > Anseriformes > Anatidae > Anser > Anser brachyrhynchus. The sequence continues at coordinate 64,711,595 of NC_137698.1, forward strand.
ATTAGACAATTTGATGTAGTGGAAAAAATGTAATTCTCTATTCTACAAATACTTTAGTGTGGTTTCAGTAACTGAATTGCATGTTACTTATATTTTATTCATTGGGAATTTTATCCCTACTTCCAGGAAGATAGCAAATATCTTATGTCAGGATATTTTTATAGTTCTTTTTTATAACTCTCCAAATTTTCACACTATGCTGCCATTGAGGCAAATATGTGGGGAAACCCTGTTTTAGATTAAATGGTATATAATTAGGTGTATTAAATTTTAGATTAAATGTCATATTCTTTCTGTCCTTCAAATTGTACTGGTTTTGGCTGAGATAGAGTTAATTTTCTTCCTAGTAGCTGGTATGGTGCTGTTTTGGATTTAGGATGAGAATAATGCTGATAACACACTGGTATTTTAGTTGTTGCTGAGCAGTGCTTGCACTGAGTCAAGGACTTTTCAGCTTTTCATACCGCCTTGCCAGTGAGGAGGCTGGGGGTGCACAAGGAGCTGGGATGGGACAGAACTGGGATAGCTGACCCAAACTGGCCAAAGGGATATCCCATACCGTATGATGTCATGCTGAACAATAAAGCTTGGGCAAACTGACTGAGAGGGCTGCTGCTGCTTGGGGAGTGGCTGTGGGTGATGAGCGACTGTGTTGTGCATCATTTACTTGGTATTCTTTTATTTATTATTAATATTATCAAGCCTTTCTTTTCTGTCCTACTAAACTGTCCTTATCTCTACCCATGAGTTTTCACATTTTTGTTCAGATTGTCTCCCCCGTCCCATGGTAAGGGACGAGCTAGTGAATGGCTGTGTGGTGCTTAGCTGCCTGTCAGGTTAAACCACCACACAAATGCATGTGCTTGTGTCACAGTTTATTCAGATCCATTTGTCAAAATCTAACATCTTTGCAATTTTTTGAACCCTGAACTTGAAAAACATGTTTCCTTGGCATATTCTGCAAATTACCGAGTGAAGAATTTCAGGGCTAAATTACTTAACCTCTTGATTTTTTTTTATTCTATTTTATTTTTCCAAATTTCATACAAAACACCCCTTCAGTTTTGAGTACTTACTGACAACAGATGACATAGGAACAACTCGAATAACCGTGATTTGAGGAACTGACCTGGTACCAGCTATGGGATAAGACCCAGCCAAAAAGAAGATATGGGCTCTTCAGCACTTGCAACAGCCTCCTGAATGTCTTCCCTAAAAAGATTAAACTGAATCTATTTAAAATCTGACATGAGTTATATGTGATGTATGAGTCAGTCCAAACCATCCACAACAGTGATGGATGCCACCTCCACTTCACTGAAGTCAATAAAGAAAACAAATCAGAAAGAAAGAACCACCTGTTTTTGTTTGCTGTGCCTCTCTTTCCTCATAAATTAGAATAATTAACATGTAATAAAATGAATTAACCTCTGTGGACATCACTTTTCCTGCAAATGATATATGAAAATTTTTACAGTTTACTCTCATTTTACTTCATTAATTTCATTAAAAATACATCGGGTTACACTTGAATGCAATTTCCATGAAAATATATCAGGGTTACCCTCACTAGTGTGAAGTACAGAAAACCCAATGGTGAGCAACGGGTACTGACGTGTGTAGCTGGTCCTCCAATTTCTCTACTGTTCTGGTTCTGCCTTAATCTGACACTTGGGGAATAAACTAAACTGCACCAGAGTAACGTGGTCGGTCAGTCCTCAGTCTTCTACTTCACTTTAAAAAAAGAAAAAAAAAAAAAGGCAACAAATGCCAAAAGAGCTGACAAATAGATGGAACAACCTTTTAGACATTTTTAATCCAATAGAGGATTTTGGATCACTGCATAACTAAAACAATGAAGGATGACTGAAGATTCATTTTCCAAATCAATCATTTTCCTTTATAGGTTAAAAAAGACAATTTCTTGTCTCACTGATAAATGGCCAAATATTGCCCAGACTTACAACATTTCCCATTGTTCAATTAATCTTCTTGTATTGAATACATTTACTCTAATAGACAGCAAAAGAGAAAGCGGAAGACCTGGAAACAGAAAAACAGAAAAAGCTACTTTCTGAAGAAAGGGCATACTCCTGCAAAATGCGACATCTACCAAAAGTAATACGCTGCCACATTTTCATGACGTGAAAAGCAGCAATCAAAAGGGCATTACAGCCAAACAGATTTTTCCATATTTCTTCAAATTAATTAAACTCATATTCCATTTGTATGTAATCATCCAAATGTAAATTATTAATCTGTAGAAAAATTGTTATCAATTACTACACAACAGAACTGAGAGCAGAGCCCCCAAAACCATATGCAGTGTATACACATACACATTGTCTTTTGGTTTTGGAAATGCAGAACACTTTGAGGAAGAAACTGCCTAAGAAAGAGAGTCTATTGTCAGCAGACCAGCAGGCTAGTGGGTTAGATGCCATCGCTTCCTCTCTTTGACTCTATAGGCTGTCTGAGAACCCTGGAGAGTAGGTGGCTTGAATTTCTCATTAATTTGTTGAAGCCTGAACAAGAGTAAGAGGTATGCCACAGCTAGCTGAGTATAGCTCTTCATCTCTTCCTGCAAGCCACAGGCAGTCTGCAGCAGAGCTGAGAACTGCCTTCAGTTCTCCCAAGTGCTAAGTACATTTCTCAGTGGCAAGACAAATGGCTTACAAACCTATATATAAACCTGTATATAACCTATATAAATCTATGTGAGATACTTACCAAATGTATTGTATAAATGTCTAATAAGTCATGGAATTTTTAGGTATATTTGTAGAATTTTGATTGCTGTGAAAAAAATGCTTCATTATTCAACAGCTGTGGCTGTAAACCCTGCAGTCATTTTATTCTAATGTGTAGTTCTCTAAGCCCTTAATATGAGTCGTGCAATAGAGTAAATGGTTTGACGTAAGACCAGAGAAGAATAACGACAGTAGTTCCAGTTCCGAGATGATCACAGAGATATTTAAATTTTTTTTTTTGGCTGTTTGTTTTGTTTTCAATTAGACTAATAATACAGGTCTCATGAAAGTAGTCCTTGTTTTAAATGAACAAAGTCCACACTATTTATTTATTTATTTTTATTCCTGGCCAATCAGATACATGCACATATCACTTTCACATTTGACCTACATGATCTCCAGACATTTATGTCTGATTTTCCACTGCAGCAGCGCAATCCAATTATATTTTGCTGTATACACTGCAGAAAATGTTGTGAAGGATGAACTTTTAAGAACACAGAGAATAAGATTTCCATGAAGGCTCCTTGTAATTTGTGTGGTCTGGAAATAATAAGTTTGTTTTATAACTCTGTAAATCCCTACCAGCTCTGTGACAGGCATGTGTTGTGAGAAAGAACTCTTAAATGGGTAAAACTCTGAATTTTCCCCATATTTCTGACCCTCTATTGATAACTCATTTGGGCTACAATGCATTACCCACTGAAGTGGAGGAAGAAAATTCCCTGTACTTCATACTGCAATATGTAAAAATTTACTGTAAACCAGAAATCAGATTAGATGATCAACTTTACCTCTAGCCCTCCTGGGTCTGAATTTTGTTTCACTTCAAGATGGTAAAATACTGCTTCAGATCTTCAGGGGAAGAGCATATAGCCAAAGCATTTAAACATGCAAAATGGAACTGTTTTGCATCCAGATATAAAAACTTCTAAGTCTAGGAAGTCATAAGACAAAATTAACTGTAATTTCCTAACAGTCCGTAGAGTCAGTAAAAGCTGAATGATTGAAGATCATACAAGCAACACTATAATTTTGGCTAATGTTTCCACCCCTAAGTGCCATTCTCTCAGCTAAAACATCAGCCACCTGAGAAACATGAAATTGTTCTTGCACAAGAATATCTCTGACTCAGAATAAAGAAAAAAAAAATCATAATAAAAAAATCCTGCCTAATCACATTCAGATCAGGCACTCTCAACAGATGTTACACATAGGATCAATATCAAAGTATATAGTTACCATGATACCCCACAACTGTAATTATGATCTAAATAAGCAAAGAATAAAATAAAACAAGGTACCAGATGGATGGTTCTATACAAAAGCAATTTCAGCTGCTGTAACATGACAATGATGATGAGCACTGCACTCAAACAGGTATTGCCAAATAGTTGGGCACCCACAGCATATGTTTGAAATAATAATCAGGATTCATAATTATTGTATAGAAGGCATAACACTGTGACACATAGTGTTCTTCATAAGTACTTCAAAACCAAGAAGCTAGAGGACTACAGATATGATTTATTTTTTTTGTGTTGTCATATTAATCTTCTGCTACCACATGCATCTGTGGCAGATTTTTGATGACAACAAAATATCCTCTGCAATCTATTTTTGAAAAAAGCTCCTAAAATTCATAGGAGACATTTATTTGGTTTTAGTAGCAATCGTACAGAGTGGAGACAAAGGTATAAGGAGACAGAGAAAGGTATCAAATGGTACATATTAGACAAAAAATGAGGATAAGGCTGATCCAATTGCTTATTAAAAATATATTTTCTATTTTCTAGTGAAAAGAAATTAAATTTATGAATTGAAAATTATGTCACAAGCTCATTCTCAGAATGGCATCTCTCTTTTTTTTTTTTTTTTTAATACAATCTGGCACAATGATCTTCTGAGCATGAACTACAGGGCACCTTAGCATGCCTAGCTATGAAATCTGAACATTGAGAAAGGAGTTGCCTATTTCTAGAATATTTCAAAGTGCTCCAGAGAAGGATGTCTTTACTCTCTTCTCTTGAAAGCAATTGTTCACAGTATTACTAACCCAATATGACTTTTCTTAATATATGTTATTTTACTTTGCAGATTGCTTACAAAGTGTATACTTTGGCTGTTTTCTGTTGCCAGCTTACTGTTTATATTATGAAATACTGTTCTAAACCACCTGTTATGTAATTATAAGAAAATAACACATTGCAAATGGCAACAGTAACAAAATGGTTATATCTACCTCTATTTTGTATGGGATTTAGAAATGTGCTCCGAATTCAGAGTGGAATAAGAGCCTGTTTAGTTCTCTCCTGGTTTCTCTTACGCAAACAGGGAGAGCCAGGCATAGCCAGCCCCTGGATTTCGATAAAGCAGGCAACTCAAAGTGCTCCATAATACATACCTAAAACCTCACCATCTTTTCAAGGTAGCCAGGGATCAGAAAACTTGAATTCCATTCCCACTTTCCTTAATTTCTATAACAATCCAGAAGTGTGCATATCCAGAACCTAAACCAACTTTCCAAAGATGAAAGGAGATAGTTCAAGGTAGGAAGCAGCAAGCAATCAAACAAACAAACAAAAAAAAATAGGACAAAACCAAGTAAAGATCTATTTAAAGGTATGCTTGAGGATACTAGTTTTCAGTAACTGCTCTTGATGTAACTATGCTGCAATCTGTGGTGTTATGTAGAGAAACCCAAGCTAGCTGTAAACAAGCTCCTCTACCACAAGCAGTCTGGTCACAACAGCATGGAGCTCTTGGCAGTTTAAATTATCCTGCCTTTTGCGACCAGAAAATGATGTTGCTGGAATGTGAAATTGGTCTTTCAAGGTTTTTCTTTCTGAAAGCCTGACAAAAACACTGCTAAAACTTTGTGTTTGATTTAGCTCTGGCACAAGGAAATCTAAAATCAAGGGAAATGCAGTTCATGGTACTAGTATGGGGTCTACGAGGCAAGGAGGTGTCAGTTCTGCCCTGGATGTTCTTATGTCACAGAGAAATGGAAAAAATGCTGTGGTCTTGGTCAGAAACAAGCAGGTAGGAGCAGCAGGTAGGAAAACCTCATGTTAATGTTCCTGCTTAAACTCTTATGGTATGACAACCTCCAAAAAGTTAAGTAGTTAACCAAGAAATGACATTTTTTTTTGGACCCTTTCAGGATGAAGCACTGTGGCTTCAAGCTCACAAATTAAACTGCAGGGAATTGGAGCCTCTTGGCTTTTAAGAGAGCAACACACGGGTTTACTGTATAACTTAACTTTCCTGAGTGTCCTGATGCCAGCAATCTCTCAGCTAAACATGAGACTTCATGCAGAGAGAAATGACGCCAGGCCAGATGAGGAAGGTAAAGCCATGCCTAGCACAATGCAGAGCAAGTCCGCTGACACTACACCAGCAAGGTGCACTCCCCGTCTGATTACATTGCAGCATTCCTGCTGTTTTAATAAGACTTTTCCTCTTAGAAGAAATAACTAACAATACCACATTGTGGGGTGGCTTTTTCACAGCTCTCAATAGTTGACACTTGTAAATGACTTCCACCGGTGACCGAAATTAAACTCAATGAGAACCCAATGGCCACAGTTTCAAAGTGCCTTCTGTGCATGTGCAGATTCCCCTGCATTGTCTGGGGCAAGTCGTTTGACTCGCCTGAACGTAGAAATGCCAACACTGAATTCATTCCCACAAATGCATATATATATGGATGCCATTCTTCTAATGTTGGACTTTGGCCAAACTCACTGCTTCTTTTCTGCCCTTACCCCCAAACATCACACAGGATGGAAGCACAAACCCATGATGTCAAAAACATTTATTGTCAGCACTGTGTTTATTTAAAGGCAAAATAATCACTTTCCATAAAATCAGGGTAGACGATTTATATATTATACTTAGAGTATAATTGACCTGGAAAATCTCATGAAAGCATACAGGAATTACTATGTTATAGTCAGAGAAAATGAAGAAAACTGAAATTCAGATTTTGCTTTCACCTGTTCCTGTTCTAGAGTCCTCTGAAATTCCCCCCCCCCACTTTTTTTAGTTTAACCTCTCTCACCTACCCTTTTCTCTTTTCATCTAGCTTAAATCCTGTTTGCATGTCCCTTCCCTTCCCTTCCCTTCCCTTCCCTTCCCTTCCCTTCCCTTCCCTTCCCTTCCCTTCCCTTCCCTTCCCTTCCCTTCCCTTCCCTTCCCTTCCCTTCCCTTCCCTTCCCTTCCCTTCCCTTCCCTTCCCTTCCCTTCCCTTCCCTTCCCTTCCCTTCCCTTCCCTTCCCTTCCCTTCCCTTCCCTTCCCTTCCCTTCCCTTCCCTTCCCTTCCCTTCCCTTCCCTTCCCTTCCCTTCCCTTCCCTTCCCTTCCCTTCCCTTCCCTTCCCTTCCCTTCCCTTCCCTTCCCTTCCCTTCCCTTCCCTTCCCTTCCCTTCCCTTCCCTTCCCTTCCCTTCCCTTCCCTTCCCTTCCCTTCCCTCCCCTCCCCTCCCCTCCCCTCCCCTCCCCTCCCCTCCCCTCCCCTCCCCTCCCCTCCCCTCCCCTCCCCTCCCCTCCCCTCCCCTCCCCTCCCCTCCCCTCCCCTCCCCTCCCCTCCCCTCCCCTCCCCTCCCCTCCCCGTCCCCCTCCCCTCCCCCTTCCCCTTCCCCTCCCCCTTCCCCTTCCCCTTCCCCTTCCCCTTCCCCTTCCCCTTCCCCTTCCCCTTCCCCTTCCCCTTCCCCTTCCCCTTCCCCTTCCCCTTCCCCTTCCTCTTCCTCTTTCCTTTCTCCCATCTTTTCACTTCTCTTTTTCTACTATGCTCTCAAAAGCCTTTTACTTTAAGTCACTACCAATCTGTCTCCTAAAGCACTAAATCAGCGCTTGTGGAAGCTGATCCTTCCCTGACTGACTACTGCTGCTGCTGTGAGTGCCAATTTGGCTCAGCAGGACGCTGGCGGCCAGATGGCAGCAGTAGGACACTTTTAAAATCTGTGATTCTTCAGTGTCCCTGTGGAAAGGGTGGGTTTGCAAGATCCAGAGTAGGTGGTTCTGTCTATATTCTTGTATTAAAAATTAATGTTGTGGAGATTTGTTTATTTTTACTGTTATCAGTTCTTTGCCCAAGCACCGAATATGTTGATTCATAATAAGAGCTAAGAGTAATACTTTCAGATGAAACTGATAGCCTGTGAAATATCCTCAGCTTTGTGTTTTGTCAGAAGTCCTGATCTCAGGCTGTGGTGAAATAGTGTGAATCTGTGAATAATCCTGGAGAGAAACTCAGGCTCACCTGTGCTTTGATGTTAGCAAGTCACAGATTTGCCAGTGTTTGCCTGGCAACACTGCAACAGCAAACCTGGACATGTTCAGGCCTGGGACACTGAGGTGAAGGCCACAGGCAGGATGCAGGTAAATCCCAATGGAAATATCTGCTCCATTACCAGGGATCTTGTAAAGAAACCCCTCATGGAACTAGAATCTGGGGGATCTGTGCATATGCTGCAAAGTGAAAGTACAATTCAATGCTGTTCTTCTGGTAAATATTTTTTTTAACTGTGTCTGTGGAGGAAATCTGCCCTACTCTTAAAATTATTAAGTCATGTTAAAATAGACAATGGGATTCTGAAAGATCATTAGCTTATTCATCAGGATGTACTTAAATATTGCAAAAAATATCAACAACTCAATAGTAAGTTCTTGGTCCTCTGGTTAGTCCTTTCCAGAATATAAAAAATGAAAACAGGAAATATTTTCTCACTGTGAGGTTGACTGAGCACTGACACAGGTTGCCCTGAGATGTTGTAGACGATTTTTCCTTGAGGATCGTCATTCCTTGACGATCCTCAAAAGCCATCTGGACATGGTCCTTAGTAAGTGGCTTTTAGCTGACCTTGCTTGAGCAGGGATGTTGGACAAGATGATCTCCAGAGATCCATTCCAACCTCAACCATTCTGCGATTCTGTGACTCTGTGAAAATATATGCTCTGAGAAGTCTGCAGTGGCAGTAACATGAGAAGGCAATTTCTGATCTCAGGTGTACCCGTATAAAACCTTAAATATGACTTTTACAGTGGTACAGCGATATCAGTCTCTGTTTTATTTCTTGCAAGAAATTGGAAGGGCTTGCAGAATAAAAATGAATGGATTATTTTAGACTGCAATAATGAATTAACTTAATCTGCCTTTGTATAGATTTTTTCTATTTTTTATTTGTACAGCTTTCAACAAAGGTGAAGATTAAATATTCAGAACAACATACTGTACTCCAGGCATATTTCAGCCAAAAGCTTATACATGTGGTTACTTAAAATTTCTCTTTATTCTATTTCCTGCATACACAGTTTCCTTGAAACATTGCTCAATCTGCCTTTGCTGTCTTTTCTTCACAGTCCTTTTCGTTTTGCAAAAAACTCCCTGTGACTGAGACACAACCTCCATTGTCCCAGGGCCTCCTTTGGATATTGAATGCACTTTGGCTCAATTTTCAGATGACTAGGTATGATACTTCTTGACTCTTTAAGTTCCCATGATCTCTTTTCAGCACTAAAGAACATGAAATTTTTCATCTGAGATAAATATCAGATACTTTGTGGTTAGAAAAAAATATGGAGAAAAAGGAGTGAAAAAAGGCACTGTGATGTTGCAAGGTGGTGACTCATTAAGGTAGCATTTCACCCTTTACTAATCTGTTATAGAAAAACCAAAGTGTTTTGTCTTTTCTCACACACAGGGCAACTCATATTTTAGCCAAAAGGAAAAAGAAAAAATATACAGCTTTAGGTCAGTGAAGACAAGACCTAAGGTGTTTTGCCTAACCCTTCTAATGTTTAAATTGTTTTGACACTAAAGTAGGAACAGTTTAAAGGCAAGAAATCAAGTACATGTTAACTTTTATTTGAAATTTCAAGATGTTATTACCTCTGACTAGCCATCAACTTCAAATTAAAATGAACTTACAATTTCAACTATCAACCTGACCTACTGAGTCCCATCATGTCCACACATTTCTTGAATACCTCCAGGGATGGGGACTTCACCACTTTGCTGGGCAGCCTGTTTCAATGCTTGACCACTCTCTCAAGTACAGTGAAGAAATTCTTCCTAATGTTCAGTCTAACTGAATAAATCTTTTTTTTATTTTTTCTGATTCTTTTCAACCAAAAGTAGAATTCTTATTTTCTACAACTTGATCTTTGCAAAATAGCATCCAGCTGAGACAAACTTACCACAGCTTTCCTGGCTTGGAAGTTCTTTGGTAACATTAGCCTGTGCCCATAAAAAGGTGTCTTTAAAGTGCTTCTATAGGATGGAATGAGGAAGTTAACACTTTATATATAATGAGTCATATCCTAGGCTGCTGAAGTCAATGGAAATTATTCCTATTAAACTCATGTGAAAGAAGTCAGTATTTCACTCCATACAAACACCTAAGATTTTAAAATTTTATTTAAATATAGAAAAGTCATGACAACTAATAACATCTACATTAACATAAGACTAGCCAATAAAGAATAGAAACTTTATCATATACAGCAACAAAATATATATGTTGTCAGAAAATACCATCAGGAGAAGAAAACAGCAAAACACTACTTTTGATGCAGCCCTAAACCTTTTAAGTAGTTGGCTTTTGCCAAAGGACAAAATATCCTCTAAAAGGCAGGACTGTAGGACTTATTAGATGTTGTACAAAAGCCAGGGTAACTTAAATTGAAATGGTATTCATTTCTGTTTTCACTGAAGTTTCATCTGAAAGTTTCAACTTGTCATCAACAAAATAAGCTTTTCAACAGAAACATTTTAACAGAAAAAAAAAAAAAAAAAGAATCTATGGAAAGAAGCCAACCTTTCCAGACAAAAGTGTTCTTTCAGAAAGCTAGTATTATATAGAAAAATAATTTTGAGTACATTTTGGGAAGAATGCTTAATTACCTACAATCTCTGGTCTGAAGTTTCCTCAGCCATCTACATGCACGTGAACATCCATGCCTGAACATACTAATGCCTCACATGTACCGGGGCTGCAGCATTGTGCTGCGTTTCTCCTCTTCTGGGCACATACACCCATGGAAAACTGAGCTCCCACCTATAATGCAGACTGCAGTACAAAACACTGCAGTCAACATCCATTCATTCAAAAACAAAGGCTGCCTCTGGAGAAGAAACCAGTGGTGATTTCTACAGCAAACAGTAGAGAGGGCTTTCATATGGGCAATGAGACCTTTGGTCATACATCCACCTTGAAATTCATCAGGGACAGAGGGGGAGCCCTGGGGAATGTGTAGCTGCTCCAGGCTTATTCTTCTTGTGATCTTCAAGAACAAGCTTGACTTGCACACATCAGGAAAAACAGTAGGTGAAAGAGGAGCGATGCCCTGTTTTGTAATCAACCCTCCTCCAAAACAAAGCAAAACAAAGAAGCAAACAAACAAACAAACAACAACAAAAACTAAAACAAACAAACAAAAAAACCACAACCCCCCAGAAAGGAAGAATCTCTGTGTGTGTGTATATATTTTTATTTATATATATATATATTATTTTTTTTTGGTGAGGAACAGAATAGATGATGAGCTTCTTTTTTGTGAGTAGATTTCAAGTGCACATGACTCTTCTCCCTTGCTCAGAGCTCCTATGGGAACTCTCATTGCTTTGGGTTCCCCAGAGCTGTACTGGAGGCGAGCTCCATCCTCAAAGGAAATTCACAGGCACTTGCTGTTCTGTGCTTAACTGCCTATTTTCAGGATGCTGCTAGGAATTAAGGTCTTCAAATCTTCACCTCTGTCAGGTCTGATTAAAAGCTGTTAACAAATTATTTGCTGTAAAACAGACATAAAAATGTGCACACACACACAGGAAGAAAGGGACCGTGATTTCCTAAATCTTGTTTCACTCTAAGTCATGTTGTGGATATCTACTGTGTAATAAATATGTTTATTTTCTGTGATGAGTTATAAGGAGTAACTTTATTTAAAATAGGACTTTGTGTTCTAAGGCTGCAAGTTTCTCTTGATGCAAGGGA
>NC_137698.1:64723537-65038537 GCF_964034855.1 Anser brachyrhynchus
GCACAGGATATTATCCTTTGACTGGGAGAATATTTCCAAAAAAAAAAAAAAAAAACACCAAAAGGAGAAGAAAGATCTAGGGAACTAGGGACTAGAAAATCACTTTAAAGTTCCGAAATTAGGAGAGACAGGACATAGGAATTTGGTTAAGTCAGATATTAAAAAGCCAACAAGCTATGGACAGGGCAATAATGTTCTGCCTGAGAGTGGAATAAACTGGAGATCACAGCAACATTTGGAAATAATTATATTGAATTTATATGTTACAGAAATCTTGTTATAGCACGCAGGGTGTAACAACAGATTAAAAATAGACAACAAGAATATGGCTAGCTGGAGTAGGCAGATGAATGAGAACACTGCTGAAATGCTGTCTACATTAGGGAAAGTTATCTGTTTGAAATTGAGATTAGTTTTGTCAATTCGGGCTAGAGCACTTGTGGGGATTTTTGTACAATATAGGGAAAGGGTGACGGTTTTCCTGCTCTGTCCTCTGTATTACCTTATAGTAACTATTTCTTTTTATTTCATTTCATATTTATTGATTTTTACTCCTTGCCTTTTCAAATCACTTTTCTTTTTTCTTGTTTTTTTTTTTTTCCAATGCCTACTGCAGTCTGTTACCCAACCTTCCTGTTCATTTCATGCAAAATCAAACTGAAATGTCACTGAAAATAGAAAAGTGGTATTTTTTGATATTATCTTGACTTTTCAAATGCATTTTTCCTTGCATTCTGATTATTATTTCATTGATTAACATTTACTGTCTTGCCTGCATCCCCTGATGTGAATTTGATCATTGCTGTTTATGCGATTAATATTTAGACTAAATTAGGTAAAACTAGGAATTTACCTATGTTTAAAAAAGTTAATTAACCATATAACTCACAAGAAGCGCCACATGGATGGCCTTGAAAATCAGCCATTCTCTTTCTTTTGCCCAGGCCAGGCACTGAACAGGCAGGAGAAGTACAATCCTCTCAAGGTGTGTTAATGCTGATTTAAGAAATAGGCAAAAGCACTAAGATAGGATCGCAAGGAAAAAGAAAACAAAACAAAACAAAACAAAATAAAACAAAGCCAACCAACAACAACAAAAAAAGACAACAAAACCCAAACAGTAAAATTCCCACAAAAATCCTCTCCTCAGCTTTCCTTACAAAATGCTCACCATCATTATTTGACCATCTCTAGGAAACATACAAAAATTTGGTTCAACTTTTTAAATCAAGATCATGATGGATCCCTGGGCTTGGTTTGATCTCTTATCTCTCTCTCTTTTTATTTACTGATCACTTGAATAAGGAATCTGTATGTTTTTACAGTGGTCTCCTGGGTGGCAGGTGTTTGAACTGCTCATTGAACCTAAACACCCACCAAAACCTCAAATGAAAGGCTGGTTGCAGATGCTTGTACTAAGGAAAACTCCTGCTTTCATAATGGGATGATTTGCTTGGGAGAGGGAGAAGACAGCAAGCCTTAAAAGGAATAATGGCTGATAGTGGGAAAGAGACAAAGCAATGTCCTGAGAAGTCACAGTTCAGCCAAAAAAGGAGAGTCAAGGAAAGTACAGAGATTTTATTTTTATTTTTTATTTTTACCCAGATTGTTCACTGGAAAAAATGCACTGTCCATTATTGTAAATTGATCATCTGTTCTGAACAGATTAATTTGGTAGGCTGATGAAAGCTGAGTTTTAAGCTGCCCAGCAAATTCACATAGGTCATAACTCATTATCCATGTTGCCCTGAGAAATTATTCATCCTACCTCTGCAGGAAAAATATAAAGAAGGTACCCCGATTTTTCAAAATGACATAATATAACATAACATAACATAACATAACATAACATAACATAACAAATGGAAAGGATCTTAAAATATTAATTGCTAAATCCTTTTCCCTTGTTATATTTTTATAGATCAAATTCCGTTCCTGAAGAAACAGGAGAAGAAAGGCAGCAGGTAGCCAGCAGTGGAGAGTCAGCACTCTCACTTGTCACAGTCAGTGCCTGCTGTGTAGGGAAAATGCCAGCCTGCCAAGACCCAGCAAAAGCCTCAAGGTGGCAAACTTCTCCTAAAGGCTGTGAAACTTTGAAAGCAATCAAAAATATGAAAGGGCAAAAGCCCTCCACTGGTGTGCTTTTGCACATAGAAGGACTTTTCTCAAAAAAAAAAAAAAAAAAAAAAAAAAAAAAGCTTGTATCTCATTTGTTTCAAAAGAATTTCCAAAACATTTTGTAAAATACTAAGGAGGATGCAGCGTATATTTAACTCTTGCTTGGATTTTGCAAAACAGTAAGGTATTCATAAAAGACTGATTCAGCTCATAACAGTAACAGTGGCTGACACCCATTGCATGTGAAAACTTTGGCTTGGAGAGTAATTGCAGAACTTTAAGAGGTCTCAGTTAGGTGTTGGGTTGTTTGGTGCAATTAATGCATTGAATTTTGGTCTGGGACTTTGTTCAAGGAAGATCCAACATGGGTGTTTAGGACACCAGAAGTTTATTAAATCTCATCTAATATCCTGAATGTAACAGTAATCCACACCATAATGTTCATTGCTGCAAGGAACCCTCCAGCAGGCACATACTTTAAAACCCTTCTATTCCATGAGTCTCCTCCTAGTCTTCTGTCATTAGAAACATGATCAAACCATTGAAGAATCTCATGTAATTTTCAGTCCTTTCCAATTTTTTACTGGCTAAGTAGGCTGGAAGATAAAGAATTAAACAGCAAGACTTAAACAAACTTCTAGACATGGTCTCTTGTTCTAGGGGATTTTCCTCCTTGGTATTCAAAAAGCCTGTGCATAAAATACTGGGGACTCCCTTTACAATATACTGTTGATTCTCAGCTTTTCTCCAGCATCTAGATGTTTTTAAGAAAAGGTGAAAGTACATGCAGGCAGATCTTCCTCTAACAGAGGCACTGAAGGGCAGTATGTGAGAAATCCTTCTTCTGCATGAGTATCTTATGAGGAAAATATTAGCATCTCTTACAGCATATTAGGGATATAGTGGATAGTTATGCTTTATTGTAATATTAAGTACATAAGTGATTGTGTGGTGGGAGGCCTTTGGAAAAAAAAAACAAAAAAAAAACGTTACAATGAATGAGTTGCATAGCAGATCAACTGCTCTGGAAGACTATGATGTTTCACCAAACCTTAATTAGATTTTTTTTTCTTCTTACAGTTCTATGAAACAGCCTAACTCCACTCATATAAAACCACAATTTACCCAAGCATGGGAGCAGAATCCATGCTTCATCACTACAAACAAATGAGAAAGTAGTGGGCAAAAAAATTTTTCTGAAGCACTGATGTTTAACTAAGTTGAGGCATGCTGATCTTACTTGGGTGCACTGAGGTTTGAGTCGTTTCCTCATTTTCCTAACACTATGGCTCACATATCTCAGTTACACGAATGCATCCTGTCCTCTTAGTTCCAATATATGCTTTTATTCCTCATGCTTTATATGTGGTTTCCTTAGAAGAGTGATCAACTGCTTTCTTCCTTAGCAGAGCAAGCACTGCAACTTTCTAGCACATTCAGGAAATAGTAGATCCACCTTTTCCTCGTTTTTCTTCTTAAAGGACCATTGGTTAGCTCTCATTCCCACAGAGTTTTTTTTTTTTTTTAAATTGATAAGACATGCCTGAAAGACACCTTCCTTCCAGCTCATTTGTATCATAAATTTCATTCTTATCTTCACTGTCTATCAGGAGTTTACTCAGCTCCTCTGATAGAACTGGAAGTTCTAATTCTAACTTCAGCACCTGTGAGAAACGTTAAGTAGCTGCATTTGTCAGCACAGTTGCAGATTGGAAAGATCCCTAAGTGCAGATTTGACACAGTATTACACATCTTGGAAATTTTCAGTTTAACAACATGATTTGATAAGACATAAGAAATGGCTAGAGTAACAAGAAAAGAGGGGAAAGTGTTGTGGGACTGTGAAGAAGAATCTAAATGAGATGGCAGTCTCATGTCTCAAAGTGGGATGATTGCTAGAGTATTTTTGGTGTACGTTACTCTCTGTAAGGAGTGATAACAACAGATATATAGATTACAGAAAACAGAACTCTCAAAATTGAAAGAACATTTTCACTAAAATATTAACAAAAATATGTTTTCTAGTCTTCTGCATTAAACGTTTATTTCAATAAAAATTTTCCAACCATCTCTAATAACAGGCCATAAAGCTGAGTGTATTGAGCTAGAGCAATGCAATTGTTTTTATGATACATGCTATCTAAGAATGATGGAGAAGTATTGGAGCTCACCTGCAGACTGACAACGACTTCAGAACGAATAATGTGACTGAAAAATATTTAGATAGGTTGGAGATGAATAACACAGCTGGACAGGATAATGCAAAGTAGCCAAAATAAGTGCTATAGCAGAGACAGGTACAGAATGTACAATGTGATTCACTGTTTTCAAGACAATAACATAACTCTTAACTTCCTTATAATTTTAAGGCTATTTCTCCCAGGTATACTCAAGAATTTTCTTAAAGTGACAGCTGTACATCACATGTAACAAATTCCTCCACTAAAGGTCATGTTGTGGCAGCCATTTGAAGCATTTTCCTTGATGTTAAGACTACATTATTATTATTATTATTATTATTATTATTATTATTCTTTTTTTTTTTTTTTGCTTACCTCAGAGGAAACCTACCATTTTGTCACATTCCCATCAGCCAGAGCAATCTTCTAATTTCTAAACAGGTTTGTGGGAGAGTGCCAGAATAAAATTAAAAATAGAGCAACTAGAATGTGTGAAGTACACCACGCAAAGCCCACTCTTCATCTTAAAAGTGATTACATACCAATTATCTAAATTCTTTCATGTCTCTGGGATATTTCAAGTGTGATCAATTGACACATTACTGACTAAAAAGTGAAGAGTAATATGTAGATTTATTTGTTATTAAGTAATAGGAAGGGTAGATTAGAGCAGAAGGGCAAAATGATAGATTTAGTTTGTACTTTTGAACAATTAATTATAGCATTCAGAATACTCAATTATAGATTACGAGAAAAAATATTTCACTAAAAATAATAGTCTGAATGATTGAGAGTTTTATAGGATTGATTTTCAAAAAATGACTGCTGCAGTTTAGCCACCAAAATAGCTAAATAATTTTCAAAACTAGAATTTAAATAACTCAATTTCTTTTAGGAAATTTCCATTCTAGCCACTCAGTCAAAGTCATAATAAAAAAAGTAAACACAAGGAATGGTTCATATTTCCCCTGTTCTACAGTTATTGGTATGGAAACTGAGATTATAAGTAATGTCATGCATCCAATACAATATTTATATTCTTTTAAAATGTTGATATATTATATTGACATTGTCAGTAACTTGTATACTTATTTATTGGGCTTGACATCTGATCTTGATTACATATGAAAGAACAGGAAAATAAATCAGAGTTGTTAACAATTCTGTTTTGAAACAAAGAAAATGATGATTCAGTGCTGGAAAAATGGCTGATCAGCATTTATTAGAATCAATAACAATCACAAGAAATGTTGATCTTAAAAAGATTTTCCCCTTCATTAAAAATGTCAGTGAAAACCAAAAGTTGGTTAATTTTGTACTAACATATCTAAATCCAAATGCATTTTTAGACTGTAAATGAAACAAAAATAAATTTAGCAAAATTTTTAACCATCTCTAGATACAAAAGATTAATAAGTATTTTTATGAGAAATTATAATCACATCCCTTCCCTTCCCTTCCCTTCCCTTCCCTTCCCTTCCCTTCCCTTCCCTTCCCTTCCCTTCCCCTTTTTCTTTTCTGGATTTCATCTATGGTGTGAAAGAAGCATTTAAGGAGTATGATTTCAAGAATAAGCAAGCTCGTTTTATCCTTATATTCTGCCTTTGCCATTTCAGATTTTTTTTTTTCCTGACAATTCAGCCTTCATAACATTACCATTTGGGAACAAGGTTCACACATGTGTTTGAAAGTAGTTTGAAAGTACACGTGTTTGAAAGTAGTTTGTACTATTTCTGAAAACAGCAAACGCTTTGTCTAGTACACCAACAGTATTTTGGTTGATTTATTTTTTTTCAACTGTACAACAACCTAGCTCTAACAGAAGTTCCAACTTCTGTTTTCTCTAAGCAGCTTTCAGACCCTTTCCGGTTCTACTTAGATTTTGTGTTTGCCAGCCAAAATGTTATGACTTCCACATCCTCTTACAAGCAGACTAAGAAATTTCTTAGCAATTTTTTCTCATTATTTAACTTTTTCTTTTTCTTTTTTTCTTTCTTTCTTTCTTTCTTTCTTTCTTTCTTTCTTTCTTTCTTTCTTTCTTTCTTTCTTTCTTTCTTTCTCTCTCTCTCTCTCTCTCTCTCTCTTTCTCTCTTTCTCTCTTTCTCTCTTTCTTTCTCTCTTTCCCCCTTTTAAGTATTTCTATTGGAGTAGCACATATTATCATTCATTAGATTATACAATTTGATCGCCTGTTTACTAAGCAGGTTGATCACGTCTCAACTCAAGGTTCAGTGTAAGAAATTTTCACAAGTTTTTACAAGTAACTATCTTGCAAATCTTCAGTCCTTATGGCTCTTTAATGGATGCCTTATACACGTTTTTGTTGTTTTTGTTTTACAGTGACATCATCAATGTCATGTCTCTTTAATTTGTCTGTAGTTTTCCAGGATCTGCACCTGCTTCAATATTACTTTTTTCACTGGATAGATTGCTTTGGCAGGTCTCTTTGGTGACATACTGCATGTGTTTTTCTTATTTTCCTGGCTTACTTAGGTACTCAAAGCTGCTTGCATATTTCTTTTAGACTTTCTGTTTGGAAAAGAAAAATACTACTTTTTTTTTTTTTAGGTCAGATTTGAGTTTCTTTCCTTTCATTTTTTTCTGCCCCATGGGAAATACACCTTACTCTTCTGCTTTTCTCATTCTTTTATTGTAGTACTGCATGCCCCAAAGTTTGTGTTAATACAACTGTTTTCCTCATTTAATTGCTGAATCTGCCTAAAGTATGACTTTTTCTTTGTCTTTGTCTTTACTTTTGTCTTTTCTTTCTTTCTTTCTTTCTTTCTTTCTTTCTTTCTTTCTTTCTTTCTTTCTTTCTTTCTTTCTTTCTTTCTTTCAGCTTCTCAACTTGATCATTACTGTTGGGAAGGACAATATCTGGCTTTCTGGATTTTCTTTCCAGCTTTCACTAACTGCCTAAGTAAATAAGAATGGGATAGGAACTAAATGATACCTATTTGAGATGTCCCAAACAGAACTGAACAGAGAAGTCTGCAAGTTTTGCACAAACAAAAAAAAAAAGGTCTCATATTTCAAAATATGCCACATGCTTAATGATGGTCAGAATATTTTCCCTCTCTCATCTCTCCATATTTTGAAGTAGTTTGAGAAGGTCATATACAATACATAGTGGTGAATAGACTTTCATGTACTTGTTATGCTATATAGTACATTTTGAGCTTCAAAAGTAACACTGAAATTCTCAGAAGTCAATTTTCTCTGAAACCCACAGCAGAAGTTAAGCCTCGTGTAGAAGAGGCATTAAATAAATCCATGAATGAACTAACAATTCTTTTTCAGTATTCACAAACTTGGAGTTAAATTGCTTTCTTAAGTACCTTGTATATCATATTTATAGGGGAAAATAGTAATTAGAAAATGTTTCTGTATCAAGAGAAAAGTAAGTTTGAATGGGATTTTAGACAGTCATGTTATTAACATCCTGGTATACTACAAAACTACCAACATACGGTGGCAACACTGGTTCACATTGGGAGACCAATGATCTCATAACTGCTTC
Organism: Anser brachyrhynchus; assembly: GCF_964034855.1. Classification (NCBI taxonomy): domain Eukaryota; kingdom Metazoa; phylum Chordata; class Aves; order Anseriformes; family Anatidae; genus Anser; species Anser brachyrhynchus. The sequence goes on from NC_137698.1 coordinate 64,731,356, forward strand.
ATTCTTTTCAACAGTGAGAGTAGTGTATATGGAAAGTGAATGGAGAACAACTCTCTTCTCATTATTTACTTCTCAGCTGCAGTATAGTGAGAACTTGGTTCTGCCTAGATCATTGGTTAGTTCAGTCAGTATGGGCACTCAGGTTGACAAGTGCACACTGAAAACCCAGTGGAACCACACTGTGGTTTGTCACACTTTCATAGAATCATGGAATCATAGAATGATTTGGGTTGGAAGGAATCTTAAGATCATCTCATTCCAACCTCCCTGACATGGGCAGGGACACCTTCTTCTAGACCACATTATTCAAAGTCTATCCAACCTGCCTCCAGGGATGGGACATCCACAGCTTCTCTGGGCAACCTGTTCCACTGCCTCACCACCCTCATAGGAATGAATTTCTCCCAAATATGTAATTTAAATCTATCCTCTTTTAGTGTAAAGCCACTACCCCTTGTCCTATCGCTACACTCCCTGACAAAGAGTCCCTCCACAGCTATCTTGTAGGCCCCCATTAAGTACTGGTAATTTCCTTCAATGGCACCCTGCTGTGTCCACATAAGCACCATGTTTTTGGGCTCTTTCTACTGAAACATTTGAGATGTCCTTTCAAAAAGTATGAAGAGGTGGGTAGGCACCTTACCTCTGCCATCTCTCATGTGCTCTCTTCCTCTGAAACATTTTCATCTTCGTGTTCAACTAGAGGAAACTTCACCTAGTCCATGGTATGCTGGAGTCACAAGGGACTGTGATGCAGGGCTTTGTTGGTGGGTATCAAACCAGAGCACATGTTTCCCAGAAGCAATTTCCAACTGTGGTCCCTCTCCCACAACTTTCCCTACTGAACTGGAGCATCACTACCACCAGACACTGCACCTGAGGGTATACCTTGGGCCACCCAGTTTTGCAGCTTATCTACAGAGAAAAGGTTACTGCCTGTGTTATTCTGGGGAGTATGACAGAATTTACAGAAGCTGAACAGACTCTATAAAGCACCAAGTTTAGTTAAATTACAATTAGAAAACTTTGCTAGCTATCATGTTATAAGGAAAAAATGGTATGGGTTATAGTTCACATTAGTTTCGAATTTCTTCTCACCTTAGTTAAGCTGACCCATATTGCTTTGATAAAGGCTATGGATCAGACAGTAGGCATCAAGAAACAAATTTACAGTGCATTTTTATAAATCACTGCTTCCATTATTTTCATAAATACTTTGGCTATTGTTTCCCATTTAAGGATTGCACCTGCTGACTGTCTTCTATTTTTCTCTTTTGTTATCTCTGAATTTTTCTACCTAGTTGCATTCATATGATTAGCATTATTATTATTTTTTTTTTCTTTAAGTACCTGGAAACATCTTATTAGATATTATGGCAATGCTTACACAGAAAATAATCTATTGGGAAAATATTTCCCTTTTAATAAATTCTTTATTACATTATTTATTATATTATTTATTGTTAAACGTGGTTTCAAGTAAGGCCTAAGTATTAGGTGCTCATTGCTGCAATTTTGATTATGTTACAGAAAAAAAGAAAAACGGTCAAAGAAGTGCTCTCCTAATAAAGCGAAATACTTGTGCTTATCTCTTTATACATGAAGGAATCATTCTTTGGGGCAGCATCAGATATTTGTTATATGAACAGATGCAAGTTTAAATATGTGAATGTAAAGAAAATAATGTATTTGACATAATTAATGTTTCATATGGTTTATATTACTTTTCATCATTTGAAGTGGTTATACAGTTATCTACTTAAGATGTTGAAGGAAATATATGAAATTCTGCAGTATTTTTTGAAGAAATATGAACAATTCAAATTACTGTTAATGATGGTTTCAAATTCACTAAAGAATTTTGAAAAAAAAAAGAATATAATCAATTATTCTGTTTAACTGGAATAAACATTTCTGTGAATAGGTAACTGAAGACTACAACTAATTAGGAAAATATTTTTGTCAGTTAACACTTTTAAATTACTGGTTATTTGCACAATGTTTCTTCTGTTTGAGTATTTGATTAGCTTCACAAGATGTCTTTTACCTTTTACAAATAGATTTTTTTTTCTCAAAAATATTGTACATTCTTACATAAAAAAATTTCTCCCCCTTGACAGCAACAAAGAGTGAGTGTCTAAACTGAAATAATTTTGCAATACATTATGCGAAGAGGTATCTCACTGCAGCCTCTTAAATACTCTTTCAAGTGACTCATCGAGTGAATTAATAACAACTGAGTGGAAACAACAGCCCTTGGGTCAAACATTGATAATGAGACTTTGAATGACACTCAACATACACTATTGCGAGCTTCTCATGAGCTAGTTGTTCTTAGTGATTTATTTTTATACAAATGAAAAATGTCATTTATCTTAAGTTCAAAGGGAAATTCAGCAATCTTCTCTTGATTCAACTGAAACATAGAATACTCTTTCTGAAAGAATTATAAAGGTAGTTTACATATTTGTACAACATAGCTTAAATAACTAGACAGTGATTTGTTGATGAAATTCAGTTACCACAAAGTACCATTTAACAAATTGTTACTTCCATAAATTATGTAACATGCACACTGTTCAGGATTATATATATTTTCCTTATAAATATTTTACACATTACAGTGTTATTTGACTTGTCCAATTCCAATGAAATATTCATTCTCTCTATATATATTCTTTATGTATCCTTATCCTTTTAATAATTAAATTAAGAGACCCTAAAAATTAAACTTAAATGGCAAAAGTGTCTTAAATATAGTTCAGGAATCTTCCTTTTTTTGTGGATTATATCTATTCCATGATGATTCTTCAGTGATCTATAAAAGTTAATCGACTAGAAAATGGTCTGTGCCATCTGTTCCAGTTGTGATGTGTTCATTAGTCTTTACCTGAAAATTTGAGTGTAGTTCTTAAACAGCATCATTGTGTGCAAATATATCTGACTTGTGTGAATTTTATTTTATTTTTTGGTTTTGAACCAGTCTTTCCAGTGTTTCACCTTCTTGTAAAGAGAGCAATATATAAATAATTGTTATGATGCTGAAAATAATCAAGAGCATTATGAGTAAGGAACAATAGCTATATTAAACCGGATTTATTGAATGCAGGTTGTCTTTCATGTATTTCAAACAGTCTTTGAACACTCACCAAATGAGATAAGTTCCTCAGACTTCTCCTCGATAGTGAGTCTCCAGGGAAAGAAACACATATCTACAGATACAGTGATTTTTTTTTTTCTTCTTATAATTTGGGAAAAGTTAGTCATAACCAGAAAAGACACAGTACTTTGAGCTTTAATTAGGTGATGACTTTAAGAGAGTAGAATTATTCTTTTAAGTAGACTTTGGAGGTACAAGAGACAAGTTTCAAAAAACTTCTCAATGTTTTCTTTTCCAAATCAACAGCAAAGCCAATACCTGAAAAAGAGATACTGAATGCTCTTTAATGCAACTCAGTTAACTTCAACAGGAAATGGTATAAATAAACATTTAAGTTTCTTAACATAGAAGAGAGAATACCTTAGAATAGGAGCTCTTCCATTATGAATAATAAGCTAATATATTATTGGTTGATTTTGTACTTTTAATGAAGACAAATCCTCTCTCTCTTTCTCTCTCTCTAAGACATTTTAATATATGATTATTATTATAATTTCTCTTCTGCAGTGCTGGCAGATGAGATACGCCTTTCACTGTTATTCACAGTAAGAGCAAAGGCTATCACTCCCAGTACCTGCTCTTCATGTGCTCTGACACACAATTCTTACATTATGGGATTGCAGTGATATTTTAGCTCCAAAAATGCAGCAGACTTTTAAGGAAGTGTTAGAGATGTCATGATAGCTGCCCTATGTGCTTTAATAATTAGGATAAGAGGTTTTATTTATAGTACTAAATAGTGAAATACTTCAATAGCTTCTATGTCCATAAGTTTTGTAAACTGTTAGAGCTGGTCAAACATACGCAGCTGAAATATAGTTTACTAAAAACTGGGTTTTGTCCAATTTGTCCTAGGATTATTTCATATATGATGGAATCAAATTTTTGGAAAGTCAAAAGAAATTATAGGGCTTCAGATTGGGCACATTAATCTCTAGTCATACTCAAACACACTGTCTCTGTGAAATTATGCCATAAAGCTCTTAGTAGTCTTTCCTAAAGATTCTGGAAGAATGGTGTCTGATTATTCTCAGACCTGAGTCCCTGACAGTTAAGTCAATTTTCTTGAACTACTGCCTCTGTCAACAAACACATGTATGAATGATATTTTTTTAAAGAGGTCTGGTGAAAAGACACCTCAGGACTTGGCTGAGATGGTAGTCTACTGGATGTAGTGCTAGGCAAAACTGCCAGTTGAGTCAGGTCTCACCAGGTGCAATAACCTACCAAGCACTGTACTATAAGAATATTACACTAGGATTTATTCTAAAATGTTAACTAATGTACCACTATACAAAATGTAGATATATTCTGAGAATCACTGCCTAGATAATCAGGACTAAAGGGCAAAGGTTTTTATGACTTTTTTCTGGTATATGTGTTGTTAATGGAAAATCACTATTTAAAACATACATGGTAAACTTTGAATTGACTTGCCACAAACCAGTAAAAAAAAGTGGAAATAAACTGTTTGTTTTGTTTGCTACAAACTTTGTTATTTGTTTCCATGTTTTAAAACAACTCCCCAGATTCATAGTTGATCTTTCTCTTATTTATTGTCTCATATTAGACATTTTAGGAAGCTAGATTTTCTTCATTATTTTTGTGTACATCTGGAAGACAGGGTCAAAATATCTAGCGACTATGGAAATCAAAGCATAACACATGATCATACCTATGTAGGATCACATCACCTTTTCCTTTAGAATCAGAAAACATCCCCTTTCATAGTTGGTATATATTTGTTTCAAAGAGACAGTATTGAGGTATCAAGCAGTTAAGGAAGTCTGAATAAACCAGAAACATTTCAAAACATAACCTTCTTCTTCTAGATCAGCATTTCCTGATTTTCAACAGTAATAAAGATAGCATGCAATGAACTATGGGCAACATCAAAATTTGTTCTCCCTATTAGTCTGAGGCAAGGCTGTCTGTGGGACCTGGAAACATTGTGGGAAAGAAAATCTAAAAGCCGGTTTCAAATCATTGCTTTCTCACTGCACCTAACTTGTTATCTTTTTCTGGGGGCTCGATTGTATTTTCTATGTTAAACATTATATTGGAGTCTTAAACATACTCCTGACTCAGCTTTCTTTTTGGGCAAAGAACTTTTCAAAGTCCAATAAAAAATGTACACACAGGCTGTGGGGAAATATCACTGTCTTCAGGTCAGAGCTCCTAATGCTGTAGCACTTAAAGCAAAATCCCTTTCATTATTTGAAGCTAAATCAAATAGCAATAAATAAATAAATAAATAAATAACCTAGAATGCTTCAAAACTTTAGCAAGCTAAACTCAGAATATGTTAAAGCTCCCAGCTCAGATTTTGAGCTAACATGGCAAATCTAAAGGAAAAGTAGGGATGGGGAGGAGGCTGAATAAGATGAGAATAGTTATAAGGAAAGGATTTCTAGGAGAAGTGAAAAGGAATGCCGACATGGGTATGGCCTTCTTTAATATCAAGTCAAACATTTGGATCACATTTATTCCTTCTGGGCTTTACCTTTTTGAACTCTGGTATGAGCTAATGGCCATCAAGATGGGGTGTGAATAAAGCACCAACTAAGAAGACTCAGGCTAATGTTTTACAACATGTCTTTGAATAAATACTCTTCTCAGCTGGGCTTGAATGCATTTTCTTACCAAGAAAGCAACACTGATAAACAATACCACATCGTCATCCCTTAGTTCATTAACTTTGTCATTTTTAATAAAATAATGTCTGGTTTTCATGAAGTGGGTCATCTGTAATTCTTCTGGAACTTACAAAATCCCTTGCTAATGCTGTATTTTTAGCAAAGAATAATGAATAACTTATAGGATGAAATATAGTGCAACATAATTGGCAAATGGAGAACGTTTTGCAGAAATCACTCAAACTATTTTGAATTTCATTTCTAGTCATGGTTTATTTAACACTAGCAGAGTGCTGGAAGAGTTTCACAAAAGATTGATGATCCTCTAGAGCAATTCCTAAGTGTAATATTATGTCTTAAAGAATTATGTCACTTTCTTTAAGGGTGCTGAGAAAGATATTACTATGCATCAATAAAAATTCAAGTTCTACCAACCATCTGTATTGCATAAATCAAGGAGAGGGTAAGGGTTTCCCCTGAAAACAATTACAGAGTGGAATGAGACGGCCCAAAAGGCATTTACTGTACTAAAACATGTCGGTAAATGTATTATGCTGCAGCTACAATGAACTTCAGAATAAATTTTAAGGACAACATTTTCAAGGATTTGTGCCCAGGGCCCAGTTTCACAGAAAATGGTGTTTCTTATCCTTTGAGTCAGGGCTCATCTACAAGAGAGAGGTGCACCTGCTCAGTTTGAAGTGTGATTTTCAAATTACTTTAAAGCTGTCAGGAAACACTGTACAGTTTGTTTCGTTGATTTGGTTCCAAAAGAGCTCATACTGATCAGAAATATTTCAACTGAACTGATATAAAATAACGTCCAAAGAACCTACATGTGTGTCCATCAATATACAGGTATGTACATAAGCATACACACACAGAGGAAATTGTGACAACTAAATACAAGGAAAAAAATGTTTAATTAATACCAGTACTTTTTTTTTTTTTTTTAATGTAGAAAATACTGCAGTTAAGTTAGATCAATTTTGCAAATTTAACATTTAGCATATTGCCAGGAGTCTAGCCTACTATACAACTACTTTACATATTTTGGGGATGTTCAAGGAGATAAGACAATGACTACGTAAACACTTCAAAAGCTGACTAAATATGTGCTGTGTACAATTTCCTTCACTGAAGATGCCAGGACATCCATCAGCAAGTAAAATTACATCTAATACCAGCAACATGGACAGCATGAATATATCCATTATTTTTATGTAAAGAAATGTTCTGCTTGTCAGTTCCTGTATTATTTCTGAGATTTCTCCAATAGCTCCACAAATGCAATACAAGAGGACAATTGAATGCATTTCAGTTGTTCACAGAGAAATGGAGTTAGATCTCAATTGTTGTGTTGGAAATGTAAAAATATTTGTTTCATAAAGAAAAGAAAGTAGTATGAAGTTGAGAATGTTTGTCTACTTTGAACTCCCTTCAGACATATTTACACTGACACTACAGAAAAACCCTGTAAAGCAAGTATTTATAACAGAAATTATTTTTTAACCTTTTAAATACAGTAAAGAAAAGGTAGCTTGGGATTGTTCTCTAAATTCTGTTGTAGATTATATTTTCAGTTGTACTGTATGAGAAAAATTTATTTTGTAAAATCTAGTGAGCAGTACAAGGATGAAGATCTGCAGAAAACAAAACTTTCTGTTTTGGAAGGAGAGGAATCTTTCTTGAAATACATATCACTTGGATAGATCAAGAGTGCTGATATAATGTCTCTCAAAGGATTGCTAAAATATTGTTAAATGAAACATTGACAAAGACTGTGGAAGCTAAAACTGAATGGGTAATCTGCTCAGCCACCAGTGGTGTTCAGGACCTGCTCCAACCCAGAGGGTTGTGTCATTCGTGCAGAGTGCTCTACAACCCCACAGACAAGGTGGACTATCTGACTACCACACCAACACTGGAAGGTGCACTAAGACCTCCATGTAACTTCATGGGCATTAAGGAGCTATTAGTTGCTAATGACTTAGGATGCAATTAATGACTAGAACAACTTACAAGTGCTAACAGGTTATCTCCTCTGTTATCAGTTACCCCAAATTATGCATTCCCTCTTACTGTTTGCATGGTGGTATTTGTCAAACTGGAATGGTTTTACCTCTTATCACAAGTGTCAAGAGATGCCACTCTTCTCCTATGTATCTATAAAAAAAATAGCTTATCAATCTCATTTAATTTCTTGAAAACTCCAGCCCACTCTACAGGCTGTTGAAACACTCAGTGATATTAAGCAATGTTTATTCAGGAAAGATTACAGTGCTGATTACCCTAGGTGGCCTGTTTAAAAAATCCAGAGTCTAGCTCTTGTGAAGAAAACTCATTCTCAAGTGCTATGATTTTTAAATAGCAATGATCAACAAAAAATGTCTTTCTCAAATGAGTGCTTTGTTAACTGATGCTAGAGACCCTAAATTCCCTTGTGCAGACTCAGCCACAGCCCTGCTGCCAGGTGGGATGTCAGGGCCTTAATGGGAACTTGGTTTCCCATCTCCAGGGTTAGCAGTGCAAAGGGGAAAAATGTGGAACCAGACTGGACTGGAGACCCACTGTGGGGTTGGCAAGGTGAGACTGGTGCTGGGGATTTTGCTGAGGCTGTCCTACAGCTGGGGTGGATAATCTGAGCCCCAACAGCTCCTGGTAGGAATTAGACTGGACAGAATGCCTCTGGGATAGTGGAAAGGCATTTAAAGCAAAGAGTTATATGCCTGGGAAGAGGGATTCAGGAAAGTCATTGCACAGAAGGGAAGGAGTGATCTTGATGTCCAAACACCTTGCCATGGCTCTGACTAGAGGTGACTTGACCAATTTGCAGCGTTACAGGGAAATAGTAGGGATGCAGCTGACTTGCCAGAGTACAATTTATAAATCAGAAACCTTCTGGAAAGTTTCAGTCTCACTCATACTCTGAACTCAGAGCACAAGAGTGGCAGTTGGGAATGACACATGCAAACTAAGGAAATCTGCTCCAGGATTGTTTAGCTAAGACGAATGTTGTTGTGTTGTTTCCCTGCATCCCTCCCCCCCACCCCAGCTTCAGTTTCACTTGTTTTTTAAAACAGAATTGAAGCTTAACATTTAAAGTAATGTGAAACTGTCTGTGATTTCTGTTTAATGTCCTATTTAAGCAGTACTGTAAGAAACATGTCCATTTAATTTTTGTTTTAATTCTATTTTCATTCCTACATATTGAATAGAGAAAAGGAAGTGTAATGAAGCATAATTCTGAAAATGACATTGACAACAAAGAACAAGGTGATTTCCTGTCAAAGAAAAGGTTGTGTGATCTAGAAAATTATGCATATGCTCTAATTTCCAATTTATGGTTTTCATTCTTGTTTGTGTGTGGGTTTGTCTCATGGAAAATTTCTAGATGTTTATTTCAAGAACACATGGTTTTGGTAAGAGCTAGTAGTAGTCTGATATATCGCTGTGTCTCAACTAGTCACAGATGTTCAGTGTATTAAAACAGAGGCAGTATTTAACTTTCCAAAGTGACTGGGAAACAGTTTTGATGTTAGCAAATGTCCCAATTTGTAAACAACTGGGTAACACTGATAAATGTCTGAGAAGTCCATGTAGACATTTGCCAATTGAATGTTGTTGCATCTGTTTACTAGAAAATGACTTTAGCCTCAACATATTAGTAACTGAAAATTTACTGACTTATCTAAAAGCCAAAATAAAAATATAACTTTCAAAGCCATTGTCATGTTTGATGATCTAAATAGATCCACTTTCATCATAACTCTTTTTAAATTTTATTTTGACATTTCATCCAAATAGAGGACAAGAGTATTTCCAAAATCTCAGAAAATCTTACAGATCAAGAAAAAAGAATTTTTATCCCATGTTTTGTATTGCAAACCTACTAGATTTCTTACCAAATATCTGCACAGTGCCAATGAAGATAGAACCTTGAAGTGGGCCTTCTCCAAGCAAGAAATAATTGTTATCACTACAACACAGTTTCTGACCCGAAAACTAAAAAATTCTTATATGTGAGAGGTGAAGTAACCTCCAGCAGTAGAGCTTAGTGCTCTGTGATTTAATAGTCTAATTCTGTAGCTTAGAGGTAAGTTAGCCCTCAGCTAGGTTAGCAAAATCAATGACCCCATAGTCTAGGCTGCCAGTGTATTTTAGGTAGTTCTCAAAGCAAAACAAAACAAAACAAACAAACAACAAAATGAATAACATGGTGATATAAACTCAAAGTGCTCTAGTGAATGTTGTAGAAAGTAGAATATAGCAATATGCTGGGCTGCCGTTGCTTTCTTCAGCCTCCTTCACTCGTGACTTTGTAGTAAGCAAAATTCAACTGAAGGATGTTCTTTGTCTTCCTGGCACTTTGTTGCTATATAATATCAGAAAAAAACTTGTGAGCCAGAAAAAACTAGTTTTCAGTAGTTCTAATATTATTTTCAGATAACATGAAACATACTCACCATTATTCATTTTAAAATCAGTCAAAATGTAGCTATGCTTTTTACCGTGAAGGCCTTCCTCTGCTTTGACATTTTGGAAAAAGAATGAATGTCGAAAATAGACAGTAAAAGAAAAATTTCTCTGTGTGACACACATTTAGGAAAAAAAAAAAACAAACAACACCGCCACCACTAACAACAAAACAGTAAATTTATGCGAAGACTCCAGTCTTTCTTGGGACTTTAACTTCAACTAATACATTTCAGCCAGGACTTGTTGCAAGCCTTAAGCAAACAAATACTGAAGAGATCTCACAGTAGGGAATGCTTCTTTTTTTGATTTGTAAGATAACTGAAAACAAGAACATAACAAAGAGGCTTGGACTAGTGTACAACCTAACAAGACTACAGAGTTTCCTGAGGCAAATAGAAATCACAGTGCCCTGGGTGAGCCAAACAAAGTAAAAGTTACTCAGCTACCTAAGACAAAGTTGCATGGATGAGAAATGTTCCTTTCCTATTCCTGTTCTCATCTTAATGTCACCTGTTGCACTAAGGGTCATACCTAAAATCAGAGCTGGTCAAACATTTGTCCAAGAATTTGAGTAAATTTGGAAAGCTCTTTTGAAAGCCCTTTCTTATAATGTGTTCATAGAATCACAGGACATTTTGGGTTGGAAGGGACCTTGGAACTGGAGGTGGAAAGATCATCCAGTTCCAACTCCTACCACTAGACCAGGTTGTTCAAAGCCCCATCCAACCTGGCCTTGAACACCTCCAGGGATGGGGCATCCACAGCTTTTCTGGGCAACCTGTTCCAGTGCTTCACCACCCTCATAGAAAAGGATTTCTCCTGAATATGTAATCTAAATTTACCCTCTTTTAACTAAGAACAGTTACCCCTCATCCTATTACTACACTCCTTGATAAAGAGTCCCTCCTCATCTTTCCTGTAGGCTCTCTTTAGACACTTGCCTGATTGCTTGTTAACCTATGCTAGGATTTTAACTCAGGTAAGCTCATGATCTGTGTAAGCCATCAATCACATCAGCAACTCATCTGAAAGACGGCAGGAAACAATGAGATCTAATGGGGAATGAGGGAGAGACGGAGTGTGTAATGTGTCCACAACTGAAGAGATAGCAGACCTAGGCAATGTAGGTTTAGACTGAGCAAGACAAGACAACATTTATGGACCCATCTCTTTCTGTGTTCAGAGCCTTCTTTTCTGGAAAGCCCTTAGAGGGAGTTATGAGCTACTTTTTTGGAGAGGGGTTTCCTCTGCACTTTGTTGTGTACCCCAGCGCACAGGAGAGGTGCTTTGTAAATGTCACCTGTGTCCTGTGTTTTGGTTATTCAGCCTTCTCTTGTCTCCAGTGCAATGTTTTCTCCTGAGGAATATCACTGAACTGACAAAGCATTATTACTATTTTATTTTTTTTTTAACAACAGGATATGAAATCATTTGTAGTGATGAATGGGCAGACTAAAACTGGCATTCTGCTGCAATATATTCATTTTGGCACATTTGTATTCTCTTTTCTGTCAGATTTTGTCTAAAATATGTGCTTGGGTTTGTATCTGTGCCCTGCTGGGTTGTTCTTTTCCTTTCTTTCTGTATTCCCATTTATTACAGTATTTCTTTATATACCTTTATTTATTTATTTATTTATTTATTTATTGAGTTTTTAAGAACTTATCCTTCTCCTGCACACCCTTGACATCCCTCCTCCCCACTACTGAAACCACATAGTCGGTTTCCTGCAGACAGCTGATACTTGTCTTACAGCAAGCTACAACAGGCCCGTTTTCAGTTTTTGTGTTTGTGATAGAAAGCCTGAGTCTTTGACAAATGTCAATGGCAAAAAATATCTATAGAGCGCTTTAATGTTAGTAACACCAGTCAATGTCATAAGATACTATTAAAAGTACTTATCCCTGAGGTGCTTCAACACCATAGAAGAGATTAATTTTCACAATGGACTTCCCTAATCTTCCAACTTTCTAATGGTTAATTGCATTGCAAATTTATGCACAGCCTCAAAAGAAAAAGAATAAAGGAAAATTTTACTATCCATTGTTAACATGTTTAGGCATTGTCTGACTTCAGAGGTTTACAGTGCCCCACAGCGAGTAGTATCGTATTATTTAAACCAATAACCAGGCACTCAGAATTGTATGGGAATATTTTATATGTTTTTTTCTTGTAATGGGAGAGAAACAAATATTGCATAAACATGAAAAGTTGGATTTGGAAAATATTGTTAGTATTTTAAGAGTTTCACTCAATATTTTATGGGTGTTAATATTGTCCAGGTTTGCCACAAAAAGGTTTAAGGGGCTCTGGCAGGTGAAATGTGACAAAACATATTGAGAGATGTAAAATATCGTTACATGCAAAACACTTCCCCTTCTTTTGCTGGAGATTACTACTAGAATTGCTGGCCTCCAGGACAAAGTTCATTTTTTTAAACTAAGTTCTCATGGAGGTGGATGTGCTCTGCATGACGAATTGTCAGCTGGAGTGACTGGGGACCGTTTTATCTTTTTCTGACTTTTCTAAGGGCAGAATTCAACAGAGACAGAAGGAAAAGGTGATGTCTTAAACTGCCACAACAAGATTTGCTAGAACTTTGATGTCAAAGTCCTCAACCTGTTGCCTAAGACTATGCTTCTACATGTGTCAAGTGGCTAGAAGATATCATAAAAGCTCATTTTACCTCTCTACTACACATACATTAATGACTTAATCAGTCTCAATACTGAATAACCAAGTAAACATCTGAGTAATCCAATGTACCAACCTAATAGATATAATAGCAATAATATCATTGGAATCAAAGCTGCAAAGTCAACATTGCATATTTCAGCTAAAAGATTGTCAGTTAAAACAGTTTAGCAAATGGGTAAAATTTATCAGAAAATCATCCTGGAGAATGAAATTAGGTTCTAAGCAGCAAGATACCATGGAAGTGAGATGGACTAGATTCATTCAAATCTTCACGAGTACTGAGTAACTTCAAATATAAGCTGAATCTCTCTGGTGACTTCAAGAATGAGGGGGAAAAAAAAAAAAAAAAAAAAGTGAAACTGATATTTATGTTTATTTTTACCATGGCTATAATAAAATACTCTCAGTCTCAAACCAACAAAGTGTTTTCTCCCCCCACAACATGACAATTTCTGACTATAGTATTTCCTGCAATAATAACTTCTATGTGTTTTTTACTGCCACATGGTCTGTTTCACCAATACATCCCAAAGCACTTTCTTCAGGAAGATAAGCATTGCCAACCTTACTTTAAATCATGGGCATCTCTGAACATATTCACTTTACATTGTGGAACATGATGAAAAGACCTTCAAGCAGGCAAAAACTCAAACAAGTACAGTAGTGCATTCTACAATACTATACGTGAACATCAGTAGCTCACGTTTGCCCTAGCAACACAGGTGCGTAGCATAGGACTGAGCCCAAGTTAAGAAACTGGCTTCCTCAAGAGGTCTAATTAACAGTTTGCAAGGTGATGATGGTGTGGTCTTCTTACCTCTTGGTCTACAGACAGTTCAGCAAACATCACCCTCAGGAACTCTGCATAACCTTCTCTTCCAGTGCTGATACTCCAGAGGTAGTTTTGAGGAGGTATTAATTAGTGCAGAAATTGCACTAAGGCCAGTGTTGAATCCATATATCCTGAGTGCTTAGCAGTGTGTCTTCAGTTATGCTATTTGCAACCTTCAAAACCCCCAAACAGTAATGACTATGCCAAGTAAAATTTTAAAATACTATTCTTCTGTTCTTCTACAAGCTCCAAGATGACTTTGGGGCTCTTCCTTTAAAAAATGTATCAGGGTTTCCTAAAATGAAGCAAAAATTAAGATATGTACGTCATAATTTTATTGTGTTAATTCCCCTCTAAACAAAACAAAACAAAACAAAACAAAACAAACACCACTTTTGCTTCTAATCTAATGATTTATTGGTACAACATTACTAAGCACATGCCTAGTCTTTTCCCCTGCCATACATACTCTTGAGTTCTGTAGAGGATTACTGGTGATGAAGATAATTGGTACTCTCTTCATTTTCTATAACAATTTACATGAGTAGACAATATTGCTATCTCTCAGTCCAAATGCAGGATGTTCCCAACATGCTGTGAGCCTTCTCATCATAATTTCTAACCCAGGATGCTTGTTCTATGTTGGAGGTTAAGACAGCCAAAAAAAATGAACAATGGGCAGGTGTCCTCTGAGATGAAATTGGACCTAGTTTTCATGTTTCATCTAATTCTTATAAAGAAGCCTTTTGTGATTAAGTCACTCCTGTGATGTTGACAAGCCCACGCAGGGACTCCTACAGCCTTTCATCTTACACTAGGACTCCTGAGTTGGGCTTTGTTACACTCTAGTATATTCTGTAGTCAGAGGGGTAATCAGGAGGTCGTTCATGGCTGACATACATGGAGAATATCCTCTTGTTGCTCAATTATTTACTCGGAAAACAGCTACAGCTTTCATCCTAATCTCACTGAATGTATAATTCAGGTCAATGTACTCAAGACAGCAGATCACAGAGTTATTGCCTCTGGAAAAGGAAGTGCCAAACAAGCACTCTTTCTCTTGTCAACACTCAGTGAAACAAGCCGAGACTTTCCTGTGGAAATTAATGATAAGAGCTTCAAAAACCTGAAGAAGCAGCTATGGTCTCCAACTGTAAATATTCTACTTTATTGATGAGAAAAAAAGGTCCCAGTTGATAAGTAGCCCTTTGCAAAGAGTACATTGTTATTAGGATGTTGTCTTATGATAGTCTTAAGGCTTGCTAAGAAAACATAAGGATGTGCCCACTGATCACATGGCACTGTAGGAGACTTTAGTTACAGAGACTAGAGCTGTGCAGGAGACTAGAGCTCTCCAAGAAATAAGGAAAGCTGTTCTTTCTTGCTTTTTATTTCTGTTAAAGTTCAAACTGACCTACAGGTTACACAAATAGTGTAACTAGGATAAATATACAAATATACAAACTTTTCTAAATTTACAATTACTTGAGGTAAAAACTGTAACAATTCCTTTTGGTGACTGTGGTCTTGAAAATGTGGTCCATCTTTTCTACACTAAACATCAAAAATTCTTTTCTGATGCTTTCCTCAGTTACTGGTGGATGCTGTTTATCAGCCACGATAAGGTCCCTCTGTACTTCTCTGGAAATGTAAAGCTGCTGAAGTTGCCAGCTGAGATTTTGCATGATATAAGATAATACATGGTGTGCATTAAATCAGCTTTGTAATTTTATGTGACCATCTCTAACCTCAGGGGGGAAGCCAGGGCAGGAAAAGTTGTGGCTGGAGTGCATTCAAGTGCATTGAGGAGTTAGTAACACCTCAAGTTTTCTGAAAAGAGCAGCAGTTTCAAGCCAGTCTATATTATGAAAAAATGAATATGCTTACTATTGTATATGAATGAGCTAGTCCTGCCTCACCATGGCAAGAAAGGCTGAGGGACATTGGCATGGAAAACTCACAGTGCTGGTTCCCTTGGGGAACCAGCTTCGGATCAAATTTTGCTAGCTTTTATCTGGATGAACTTTCTTCATAAGGACTGTGTAATACAAGATCTGGTACGCTATTTCATGTGTAACAGGCTTTAATTTTCATGGCTCTCAGTGTGGTGTGGATACATTAAACACATTAACTATTATAGAAGTGGAGAAATATGAGAGAAACATGGATGACATCTGGTTGTTTCCTGTTAATGCATCCACATTTTTTTGTTTGTTTGTTTTGCAGTGTCAAAGAATATGTAAGATATAGAAGTATTTGAAGAGTAATAAACATAATTCATATCTATGTAAAACAACAACAACAAAAAAACTCCAATGGACCCACACTTCTCCCTGTGAATACTCTACATGGACAAGCAGAAATTAATTTTGCCATTTTCTTCATGGAGCCGGGTTTTCCCTTGGGACAGTGTCACTATCCCCTTTTGTAGAACAGTCATAATCTTCACATCCCTCTTACTCCTGTTTTTGAGATTACTTTTTCCCACTTGCCTGTTCTGAAGTGTGTTGTGACATTGGCTGCAGCTCTAGTTTTGCAGGAGTCGTCCTCGCTGAGAGCCTGATTCAGCACAGTTTTACTCACATTTATCTATGCCAAAAAACTGTGCCATTGTGACACTTCAGAATAAAGCCAGAATTAAAGCTTTCTGTAAAATAAATGAAGAGGGCAAAACTACTATCTCAGATAAGACAAGATAAAACTTAACTGAAATAGAAGGTAGCAATATGTAACTATGTTAGGGTTGCATTAATTTAAAAAAAAATGCGCATAAAATATATACATACAGTATTTGAATAGGTGTGACTGGAGAAGTTGATAGATGATTGAAAACTAGAAGAAGAGACATGGAGAGCGTGTACATAGAAAGGAAAAAAACAGATGCTGGAACAAACTATTTTATGATTTTTACTGTTATTCTTAAAATAGTGAAGTTCAGTCATTTTAGTTTGTTTATATCTGCCTTTCTGTTGATTAGGACTGTGGGAATAACTAATTCTTAATTCAGCAGCCAGATGGAAATATTATTTTAAAATCAGTCCAGGTAAAAACACATTTAAAATCTGTTGATTTGCTTTACACCACAGCAAGCAAAGTCATATAGTTCAATATGGAAGTGTTTCTTGATTAGAAAGAAGAAGCAAATAAAATGGAAGGCCAGGTCAAAGAAGTAGCGATGTTGCCCTCCTTTCTCAGTGTGGAAACCTGAGAACACACTCCTAAGTAAGAACTTATTATTTTTTTCCCCACCTTGCCTGAAGTGTCCTCCCTCCCCTGAGGAAACACAGACATATGTTTTTTGCATGCTAAATGCTCTGGGCTTGAAGCAGATCCTTCTGCTGGAACTGTTCCATTTTGCAAAGGATAATTAAATACTTATTCA
The DNA here is from genome assembly GCF_964034855.1 of Anser brachyrhynchus. NCBI lineage: Eukaryota > Metazoa > Chordata > Aves > Anseriformes > Anatidae > Anser > Anser brachyrhynchus. The sequence continues at coordinate 64,748,542 of NC_137698.1, forward strand.
GCTAGAAGGGTTGTGACACCGTAGCTTTGCAGTCAGGCTGTTCAGTGGGACACAGGCTGTCAGGAAGTTCTCACCCGTCTTGGGTGACTATTCCCAACACAAAGCTCTTCAACCACTATTTTTCACTCACAGTCATTTGTGTTTTATGCAAAGTAGAACAAAGCTGTCCAAAAGTTTTAAAGTATCCCAAATGCTCTAAAGAATGATGGGTTTGGCACATGACTAGACAATGAAGGTTCAAATGCTTTGAGTAGAGAACAGAACTGGACATAGATTCTTTATCTTCTGAGGGAAATATGGACCTGAGCATCCCTGAGTACTCCCAATAGCAATATCCCCATTTGAGAAAAGAGGTAGCCTCTTGCATGAATCCAGAATTCCTCCCCCACCAGCCCTCCAAAATAGAAACTATTTGATGAAGCTTTCAGGTCAACTGAAACAGAACAGAAATACAGGGAATTTATTGTTTGGCAAGAAAATAAAATCAGTCAGTTTTACTACTTACCTTCATCTTTCATCATCAGAAACACTCTATCAGGAGATTTTACAAGAGAAAAAAAAATCTAATTTGTAAAAGAACATTCCATTTGAGATTACCTCACATCTCAGCTTTCAGAACACGTTGCTGTTCTGGGAAGAAAAGAACCCTCTAGATTTCCTTGTTATTAATACTGGCAGAGAAGAATTCTTCTTCATATGACATTTTTAGATGGATGGAACTTGCCGTTAAGAACAGGGCAATGGAGGGACAATAACTTTAGTATGCTAAAATAAAAAGTGACTTTCTAAGATAATTTGTTTAAGAATATTTACCAAGACATGAAATTCATATTTAATTTTTATTTTTTTTTTGAGCACAGAGATTGAGACAATTTATTAATTTATTACATTTCTAGGATTAGTGTAATAGAGTTATTTACCACATGGAATCACAATATAAAACAAGTGTGGTATTTCCCATCTGTTTAATACTAAATGGTACTAATTCAACTTTTTTCTAGCATTAATATTGGTTGTTTTACAGAGAAAGCCCAGTTTAAGCTCTGAGAAGTTGCTCTCCCAAAAGACGTGACTCTCCAGAACATAGTTTCACTTCATCCCATTTGTATCATGTGAACATCCACTTCTCTGGCCTCCTCTCCAAGATGCTAACTCAAAGAGAAAGAAGAAGAGGCAAAGATAATAGGGATGCTTGAATGGGTCTGCAGGAAATCAGTGATACCCTCTATTCACAGACATGAATACAGACCAAAGCTAAATTATACTTCCTAGAAAAAATTTCCCACAGTGATTCAAACCAGACAGAGAGAAAGGAATTCTTTACCGCTTAGTTATAATCTTAGTTTTTTATCAAATTTCATTTGATCAGGTTACTTAAGAAAGTTCCTGGGAAGCCTCTGGAGTTTGATCTATGAGGATCTGCCAAACTTACCCATATTTAGCTATTAACAAGAGATTCTTGCTAGGTGGCTCTGTGTGTTTCTTCATCTTCATATGGTATCAGAGGAGATAAAAGCATTGGCCAAGAACCCTTCATGCTTTATCTAGAAGCTCTAGTAAGCTTGCTGTTCCATAGATCCACAGCAAGGTAGGTCTGATTCCACACACTGCTTACATCCCATCCTACTCTTGTTTTTGTCAATGGTCTTACTTGCTTAATGTGTTGCTCAAGGTTTTACCAAGTCAGAAAATTGTTCAGTAATTGTTCGATCCGATACTTGATTCTTTCTGGAGTATATCTATACCACAGTTTGGAGAACAGTGGATTATATGCACATCCAAGTTACATTTATTCTAGCAAAATTTCTGTTCCAGCAGTGTCCTGGAAAAGGTACATCGTGTGACTTTAATGTGGACCAGGTTTCTTGCTAACTTAACTTGTTTCTGCTGTAGGCTTCATAGTGCACATAGAGATCTAACCTACTAAAGCTGGCCTACTACCAGTCCCTTAACAGGATAATATAAAACTGGGTCAGATGTACCCGCACAACATTGACTGTAGTATTTATACGGCTAAGGATTTAAATTTCAAAAAGAAAAATGAGAGTCTGTCATGCAGATCATTGATCCTGTAGGTTATGGAAATGGCAAGCAGTTTCCCTGCCCCGAGTATTGGTAACGATTCCAACCTTAGGAATAGCAATAAGTGTATGAGCAATTTCTAACTTTCACACTTAGCCTGAAGTTATCTGGAGTTAAGATTGACAGCTAATTTTGGCACTTGTAGGTGACTACTTTGATGATTTTCTTTTCACCAATATGCCCGTTTCTTTTACTTTCTATTTGCTACATTCCATATATTATTCATTAATAGAAATTTCACACATTCTCTCCCAATAAATAAATAAATAAGATAAATATACAGCTGGCAACAGGCTATAAAGCAATATCAAAATGATATATTGTGCCTGATTCCAACCTAGGGACTACTGTGAAATATATTGCAAAGGCTGAACCCTCTGATGGATAGTATCACTAAACCATTTGAACTGAAGTCTATGCCTTAAGGAAGACTGGAGGTATTGTAGAATCAGCATAAAAGTTCACTTTATATACTTTTCACCTTGAAAAATAAACTTTATTTTAGGCCAGTTTCACACACTGTAAAAGCTGGTTTGGAGGAGGTAATACCCTCGGCCTTTGCCATATGCCACCTCCTCTGTCACTGCTGTCAGCACAGGGCATGTTTACACTGAAATCCAAAGGTGTGATTGCCATCCTGCATTTATACCTTAGGCAGCCATAAACTAGTTAGGTCTGATACCACTGCAGCTGCCTGCAGTACGGTGTCCAAAGTGGAGTGTGCAAAACTTACCAGTGACACTGCGTGAACACTTAGGACAGGTATAGATGGAAAAGCTGAGGTGTACACAACAACTTTGGCTGCAGTGAGCAATCTTTGAACTAAAAACTGGAGAGCTGTATTAGCAGGGCATTCAGTGATCCTGCACTACTTATACAGTGCCTCTCAGGAGGATTTAGGATTTAGGCAGAATAGAGTGCTAACAATGCTATATTGTCCTGCCCAGAGCTGGCTCATGTCCAGCCTACCAGGAGTATTAGAGGGAGCTCAGATGTGCACACATATGTACAGATCTCTCCTGAGATATCTATGATATCCATGTTCCAGGGATGGGGCAGCCACAACTTCTTTGGGCAACCTATTCCAGTGCCTCGCCACCTGCATAAGAAATAATTTCTCTCTAATATCTAATCTAAAGCTACCCTCTTTTGGTTTAAAGCCACTAACCTTTGTCCTATCACTACACTCCCTGACAAAGAGTCCCTCCCCAGCTTTCCTGTAGCCCCCTTTAGGTACTGGAAGGCAGCTATAAGGTCTCTCCAGAGCTTTCTCTTCTCCAGGCTGAACAATCCTCAGCCTGTCTTCATAGGAGGGGTGTTCTAGCCCTGTGATCATCTTTGTGGCCCTCCTCTGGACTCTCTCTAATACATCCATGTCCTTCTTGTGCTGGAGCGCCAGAGCTGAACATAGCACTCCAGGTGGGGTCTCACAAGAGCAGAGGGAGAACCACCTCCCTCGATCTGCTGGCCACACAGCTTTTGGTGTAGCCCAGGATATGGTTGGCTTTTGTTCTGCAAGTACACACTGCTGGCTCATGATGAGCTTCTCATCCAGCAACCCCAGGTCCTTCTCATCAGGGATCCTGATGAGAAGTATCATCAGGGTATCCATTCTCCACACAGCCTGTATTTGTGCTTGGGATTGCCCCAGCCCAGATGCAGGACTTTGCATTTGGCCTTGTTGAACCTCATGAGGTTTGCCCACCTCTCAAGCCTGTCCAGGTCCCTGTGGATGGCATCCCCGCCTTCCAGCATGTCGACCACACCACACAGCTTGGTGTCATCAGCAAACTTGCTGAGGATTCACTCAATCCCACTGTCCATGTCACCAACAAAGATGTTAAACAGTGCTGGTCCCAGTACTGACCCCAGAGGAACACCACTTGTTACTCATCTCCACCCGGACATTGAGCTGTTGACCACAACACTTTTGAGTGTGACCATCCAGCCAATTCCTTACCCACCAAGTGGTCCATCCAGCAAATCCATGTCTCTCCAATTTACAGACAAGGATATCATGGGGGACAGTGTCAAATATTTTGTACAAGTTCAGGTAGATGACATCAGTTTCTCTTCCCCTATCCACCAATGCTGTAACCCCATTGTAGAAGGCCACCAGATTTGTCAGGCATGAACTGCCTTTAGTGAAGCCATGTTGGCAGTCACCAATCACTTCCTTATTTTCCAAGTGCCTTAGCATATTTTCCAGGAGAATCTGCTCTATGATCTTGCCAGGCACAGAGGCAAGACTGACTGGCCTGTGATTCCCTCGGTCTTAATTTTTCCCTTTTAAAAATGGGGGTTATATTTACCCTCTTCCAGTCAGTGGGAATTTCAATGGCTTGCCATGACCTCTCAAATATAATGGATAGTGGCTTAGCAACTACATCTGTCAGTTCCCTCAGGGCCCACAGATGTATCTTATCGGGTCCCATGTACTTGCTCAACTTCAGGTCCCTTAACTGGTCTCAAACCTGATCTTCTCTTACAGTGGGAAGTTCATCATTTTCCCAGTCCCTGCCTTTGCCTCCTGTGGCCCAAGCTATGTGGCTAGAGCTCTTGCTGGTGAAGACTGAGGCAAAAAGTCATTGAATACATCTCCTGTTTCCTTCTGGAGAGGGTCCACCATTTCCCTAGTCCTCCTTTTAACACAGAAGTACATACAGAAGCCTTTATTGTTGCCCTTTATGTCCCTGGGCAAATTTAATTCTAACATGGCTTTGTCTTTCCTAACCTGACATGTGGCTGCTTGGACAATGTCTCTGTATCTCTCCCAGGCTATCTGTCCTTCCTTCCATCCTCTGTAGGCCCCCTTTTTCTGTTTGAGTTTGTCCAGGAGCTCCATATTCATCCATGCAGGCCTCCTGGCATTTTTGCCTGATTTCTTTGTTGGGATACATTGTTCCTGAGTTTGGAGGAGGTGATCCTTAAATATTAACTGGCTTTCTCAGGCCCCTCTTCCTTCCAGGGCCTTGTCCCATGGTACTCTACCAAGCAGATCCCTGAAGAGGGCAAAGTTTGCTCTCACAAATTCCAGGGCATTGAGCTGGAGGTCCTCCCTCCTCGCTTCCCTCTGAATCCAAAACTACCTGTAAGACAATGTTAAAGCTAATCCTAGAAAACTGAACGTCTGCTTGAAAGTAGAAGGGATGCAGAAATTTGAAAAACAAAAACAAAAACAAAAAAAAACAAAAACAAAAAAAAACCCCTGCAATTCTTTGACAGAAAAAAAAATAAAAAAAAAGAAAGAAAATTAAGGTCAAAGATTAGAAATTGAGAATAAGAGAAAGGAAAAGAGCATCCAGCATCACTAGGCAGCTCCAAGAATGCCTTGTCTGGATTCCTGACATGACATGAAAGCAGAAATAGACTCACAGTCCCCAGGACCTCCTTCCTCTTTGCATTAGAGCTATGTAGATAGAAGGATTGCAAAAAGTGTTTTTACAACTCAGTGGGTATGACCTTGTTCCTCGTACTCCACAGAGGTTGCTTGTAGGAAAGGGGGGGAATTGAATAAGTGAGGTGACATGCACAAGTTTATTTGTACAGAACTCTTTTTTTCCTTTTTTTTTTTTAGTTCATATACATGCACACACACACATTTGACCTCAATAAGATTAGAAAAATAGTATTAATCATTTTGAAAAAAATAATTTAAAATACTTCTCCCATTGCTAATGAGCTTGTGTTGTTCTGGTTATAAGTAACCATAAAAATGTGTGTAATGTTGTGTTAGGCAATAATTGAATATCTGTGAATTATTATTATTGTTTTCCTTTGACTGCATTCTGTTTAGGTACTACCTGCAATGTATTCAGCTTTCCTCAGCCTACATGTCAATGCAGGCATTCTCCAAAGAGCTGAAAATGTGCTAATCAGTATAATCCAAGTGTTCATGAGAAATGTCGATCTATGAACCTGATCTTCCCTGAGAACACAACAGTTTGACTGTATGCAAATATGCAAATGAGGGGCAAACAATGTTTTCTTTTCTTTTTCCTTTTTTTTTTTTTGAAAATGAAGGTGGTAAAAAATTACTGTCAGATGCAGATCTGTGAGTATATGGAATTAAACTGTCAGAAAAATCAAAAATGATCTTAATCTTATATCTACAATTCATGCCCTTTGTTCAGCACTGCCTTAAAAGCCTTTCTAAAATAGGGTTTAAATCCCACTGAAGTCAAAACAGTTTATGTAAACGGTTAGGGGATTTCCTGAACTGGTATATAGGTTGACAGCAATATACATGTTTTTTAACATATTTATAAGCTTTTCTCTATTGGTCTGGAACAATACACCTAAGTGCATTATGTGATAGAGAATAGATAAGCTTTCACTCTCTTTCTCTCTCTTTTCTTTTTTTTTTTCTTTCTTTTTTTTTTTTTTCCCAATATGGATATACAGTATATGGGATTAACAACATCTATTACCTCAATCAGATGATCCATAGCTATGCTTTATGGATGCTCAAAATCCTCCACTCTCAGATATGAACATGTGATGTCAGTATCCCATCAAATCAATACTTACCTGTTAAACATTAATAATGCATAGTACACTTAATGAAAATATGTTTAGAATTAACTGATCTAACTGAATCACAAGTAAGAAATTGGGCATTAGTATGAACTGTGTTTTATACTGAGAAATCAATTACTTTTTGGCCCTGTCCTCCAAAGCTCACCAGATGTTTAAAGCATCAAATGAGCTGTCTGGCTTTCACCATTCAAAGAAACTTATGCACTTTCATAGTAGATCAAAAGACATTAGTGCAGTTATTATAGAGATTAAGACTAGAAACACACTGAAATTAATGTTATATTTCTTTAAATGTAACCTTTCTCTGCTCATTAAACTGAGTATTGTTAAAAGCATTTTCCTCCCCCTGCAACTTACAGAGTAAAGCTAGTAAATCTAGTACCATTCATTATTGCCAGCATCTGTAATTGTTTGTATTATACTTTATGAAAAAACTTTATATGAAATGCCACATTTGAACTCCAGACTATTAAAAGTGTCAGCTCTATTATATCATTTCTGAAGACCAATTTGCTTTTTTTTTTTGCTTTTTTTTTCAGGTTGTAATGAGCCAGGTTCATTTTGCTTTGTACCATTTATCTTTTCAGCAGTAATGGAAAATTTCCCCCTCTAGGCACAGCAAGCTTAGACAATTAGGCAGAAATGAAAGGGATCATAAAGGTGAGATTTCTTCACAAACAATGTGATGTACTTTATACCATTTAACACTGAGGAATATCTGACAAATAAATTCTGAGTGGTTTGTGAAGGCATTGTGGCTAATAGCCAACTCAGAATAATGCTTCAGCTTAACACGTAAGAAAGGGGGTAGGCAGCCAGGGTCACTTAAAGATATACTTAGTCTCTAGCTGTGCAGTTGACATTTTTTTTTTTTTAAGAGCTTGGAAAACATACACTGACACTGAAAACATAAAGAGAAACAAGCCTATGCAAAGCAACTAATTCGTTATAAGGTAAGAAGGAAAAAAACCACCACCAACAACAAAAAAACATATTTGGGCAGCTTCCTTAACCAGCAAAATTTACTTGGCAGCTTCACAGACATCAAGTTGTTTTTCACTTTTCCCCCACTTGTTTCTTTTATTTAAAAAAATAATAATTTTATGGTTTAAAAATATTTGATAAAGCACTTACTTAACAGTTATAACACTTATTAAAATGAACAGATGAATAAGTTTACAAGCAAAACACTTACAGCAGTCTTTGCATTGTGGCTCACCAAGCAGTGAGGTATGGTACCTATACACTGATTCCTTTCATTGATCCTATTGGTGCCTGCAAGCCCCTCCTTAGGTGCTGATGCTTGGGGATTCCAGAAAATTCTTACAGTTCTCCTTTCTAGATATATTATAGTGTGTACTAACTACAGACTGGATCCACCTCTGGCACTTCCATCAATAAGTGACAGATGAAAGAGAACATTGATTGCTAAGGTTCAGTTATGGATTTCTAGTGCTAGTGTGTTGGGGTTGATTCTCCGTCCTCCCTGCCTCATCCTTTAACAGATCAATGAGCTATTTTGAGATGATAGAGCTATTGTTTAGACAGTCTTCAAATAGTTCAGGATAAGATGTTCCTCTGTATTTCTTAGCTAATTCATGTAGAAAAATAGTCCACCTTCTCAAATGCAGAAAATGAGAACAATGATATGGGCCTGTGAGAAAATCCATAAAGAGAGAAGCAACAACAAGAATTCACTGTGCAATAACTACTTAGTGGGGGCTGAGAGCAGTCCCATCCCTCAGGAGGCACAAGGATTTGTAACTCTTCATGCAAGAAGAGGTAGATAACTCCCATTTACTGTGTGTATCATAGTATTAACTTGGTATGCACATAATAAATAATAATTTAAATGATTTATAATTTAAATGATTTTTCTTTCTTTTTCGATGGTAGCATTTTTAATCCACCTTATGCCCTATAAATCCAACAAAGCTATTGCTTTCTCTGTAAAAGAGAATAATTGCTGCTGATTATCCCTCTTCAGTGCAGTGAAAGTAGCAGGTAAAGCACAGAAAAAAAAAAGAAAAAAAAAAAAGAGGAAAAAAAAGGCTGCATAATACAATGTAATAGTATACACACAATACAATAATAGAGTAATATAATACAATAGTATTGTACATACTAGTTATGCAAATAATATAGTACACAGTAGGTCTCTGAATGCATGTTGACACTGTTATAATAGGGAGAAAACTCTTCTGACTAAAGAGGAAGAAGTGGCAAAGCTTCAATAGGAACAGAATTGTGCCCCAGTCCATTTTAGCATTGCAGGTCTCTGAAGAAGGAAAACTATTGGCACTGTACTTAGAGCAAATAGCTGCAATTAAATTCATTACTTATATAAAATTACTTCTCCTTTCATGGATAAAATCTCTAATTCTAGAAAGTTCTAGCTGAAGTTGTGAAGTTGGGAAAGATCGTGCTCACTGGTGCTTATTATTACTCCCTGCTGCCCTTAAGATTTGCTGGGAAACTGCCTGGGTAAGTACTTTGCAACTCGGGTCCTTCAAACCAAACTCAAATAGTTCAGGTAATAGGTGTTTGGTATCTTGGCTCATTTTCACAAGAAGGGATCAGAAAGTGCTCACCTGAGCAGTGAACTCAGAGAATCTGAGGGGCCAGCACCATCCAGCAGAGCGAGCAGGAGAGGAAGCCAGCTTGGTTGGGCTAGTGGTTCTTCAGTTATTGCAGCTGCAGCCAAATGGTGACGTGTCTTTTCTCCACACTGCTCCATACTGTTTTCCTGCTGGGTCCAGGGACTCACCATGTGTTGGTTTTTTTTTTCGGTTGTACTAGTGAGACTGTGCCTGGCCTCCAAGGTGAGGATGTGGGATGAGATCATCTCAAGGGACTGTGGCCTTTCTAGATGGTCTTATACTGTACAGCATGTATGTACATATATGCACTGTATGCAGCTATCTGGACATAACTTCTTAGCATCTACAAAATTAATCTAGTTTGCCAACTAGAAAATAATATTCTGGTGATGACTACCACTCTACATATTGACATTGGGTAAAATTTCATTGAGAAGTTTAAATTAATCAAGAGGACAGAGAAACAAAACACAACAAAAGCAAAATCTGATCTTTAAATTGAAACATTTCAAAGTTTGATGGGTTGATGTACTCCAAAGATTACAGGAGAAAACAGAAAAAGGGTTCATTATGATGTTTTTATTAGTTAGTATAAAAAAAGTTTCTTTTTTAACTTTAAGAGTTTCCCAATTATTCCTATGTTGAATATGTAGTGAAACTGTACACTGGTTTACATGCAATGGAGAAATCTACTTTCCTTTCTTTTCTCTTTCTGTGAATTGCTGAGCTGGAAGATGGTGTTAATTTTACTCTAGATTTTCTGAAATATATATATATATATTTTTATCGGTGCACTCCTCACTTTTGTCAAAAGTACCAATTAAGAAATGGGAGCTCATGACTCAGGTTTCTCAAAATAGAGTGTAAAAAATCTTTCCATTCTTAGATGAATCAAAAGTCTACATGTACATTATTTGACATACCTAATTTACAGGATTATTGCTGTTGCCAGTTTGACATTTTACACTTCAAATAAATTCACCCATAGGCACAAAGACACTTTACACAGATTTTCTTATTTAAACAAAATGTCACCATGGGAAAGAGACAAGCTTAGTAAAAATTACCTCTATTACCTCTATCCGATAACAAAAGGGTGCTGAATTTTGAAATAGAACAAGTTTTGGCATGAATAACACTGGCTGTCATTAGTAGAAGTGGATCAATTTGTGAGAACTTGTACAGGAACAAACTTACACTGAATGAAGTATGTCCTCTATTTTTTTCTTCATGCATTCTGCATCCATAACATTAAGATGAAATATCAGTAAAAACCTGAAGAAATATATGAGAGAAAATATGTAATAAGGAATTACTTAATTATGTTGTAGACTTTTGTTGTAGTGGATGTTCTCCTCATGCAGACTAAAACTAAATAATAAGCACATAATAGGTTCTACCAATATATCCACAATAATACATATAGTGCTGCACACATGACCCTCAGCTTCTTGATCACAGAATTATGATGATGCTTGGAAAGCAGAGCATAGTCAGACAGCAGGGGAGAAAGCACAGAAATGTGCAGAAAAAGGGGAAAGAATGTTGATATGATCTAGTGTGGCTAATATGACTTCTCTGTAAGAGATTTGCACAATGAAATTGATTCAGATTTTTTTATTTTTTATTTTTTTACTTTACACTACTGTGGCTCTGACAAAGCAGAGACACAATTTTGGGACAAAGACTGATGTGACTGGAATGAGAGAACCATATCTGGCTACCACCCCCTTTGGCTCACACACTGTGAGTTTCAAGCAGTCATTCTGTGGACACATTTTTGTGTTAATCAATTGATGGAAAATATGGGACTGTGTTTAAAAAACATGCATTGGGTTCTTTGGGAATTCTTAGCAGGTGATCCTTACATGTTTGCAGAAAACCTAAAGATCATTCTATATGCTGACCTCTCACTATATAATAAGTTTGTGAGAAAAAAAAAAAAAAAAGTGAATTGAAGATAAACATGACCTGAGCCCATATCCAGAAATATTTCTTCATATATGATTTCTTCAATAATGTTTCATGAAAGATCCAGCAAGATTGTCTTCTTTTATTCCCATAATTATTCAATGCTTGTTGGAAGAAAGCAGGTAACTTACAAGCATTCTTTCATCATGAAACCTAAAGTTGTCCTCCATCTCCCTCTAAAAATAACAAGCTATTATCAAGCAAGATAACCACTCTGACAAAATACCTTGGAAATAAAGTAAACTTTGCATCATAGTGTGATAGTGACCTTCCTGATGCTACTATTGAAGTTCTTGATGCATTCCAACAGTTTGTACCCAGACATCAATATGACTTTCAGGGATCAAACAAGATTATCCTCTACATCAATGAACAGCTAAAAATGTGTTAAGGCTTGATATTACGTCTGTTGTTCATATGGCAGATTTGTTCAGAGACACTTCTAGAACATATTGTGTGCTGGTTAGAGATCTCAAAACAATATGACAGATATTTGCAATGTACCAAGTAAATAGCAAGCACTACTCTGCCACGTTGATCGCAAGCCTTTTTTGTATTTACTGTATTTTATACCTAAGAACTCTTAATCAGCAGAAACTATAACAATCAATCATCTAGCAATCAGTGAAAACACTTTGGAAGCGGTCCCTATGACTGGGGAGAAGAAAGGACAAATACTTTTTCGAACAGACCAAAACAAGAGCTGTCATACTAATGGATACTAGTCATACTCTGGATACTTGCGCAATGACTTGGAGTCTTTGCAGTATTCACTAGCTTGGAAAACTTAGTGGTTTTGACTTGGTTTTGCAAATATGACAATTTCTAGAGTGCTAAACATAAGCAACAGGCTCACATGGCCCTTGATTTCCAAACACTACAGAGGCAGTTTCATTTTTTGCAGGAAAAAAATAATGAAGGTTCTGCAAACACACAAAATATAACTTGTATTAACTGAAATACTTACAGAGACTGAACACCTTATGTTTCTGTGACTGCACTACCTGTTACTGTTCGTGCCAGCAGAGTAGAGATGTTTGTCCAGAAAGCCACACCTAGAAGGAATTTCCTGCTCATGATATATTTACTGAACAGTTGTCAATAGAAGCCGTTTGCTATAAAACTACAGTCCTTAGCATGAGTGGAACAGTATGAATGGAGAAAAGTGCACAGAGGTGTGCAGACAGTTAAAGTGCTTGTCAAATGGGAAGCAGAAAAAGAGAACTAGAAGCTGCAGGTGACAGAAGCATGCTACTGTAGAGGCTAAATATCAGTTACAAAGAATATACATGACATATATACACTCCTAAATATGGGACTGACACATCCCGATATCATAAAATTTTTTTATATGGTATTTATTCCTGAAATGTACACTTTAGCTAAAGGCCTTCTGATTTACTTTGCAAGATTTAAAACAAAATCCATATCAACTGATGGATAAAACTTCACACAGAAAGAAAGTTTTGAGATTAAACATTAAAAGTTTGTGGCAGTGATAAAGACTTATAGCAATTATTGATTTTGTACTTTGCTTTTCCAGATAATGTGACAGCCATTTGAGTCAAACCAGATGTAAATGAGATAGATACTGCAGAGAGTCCATTAAGAACAAAATGAAATAAACTCTCAGCAACAAAGAAGCTCCTAGACTGATGTCCTAATGACACTGAAACATTTCAAAATAGCTCCATATCTCAAATCAATCAAAACATGAACATCTACGACAAGTTTTGTGCTTTCAACAGCAGTCCCATGACTTTGACATATATTGACTTAAACAGTGGAGATGAACCACAGGAAACCTTTCTACAGCCAAATACAGATTAGAGCTGCTCCAAAGTTATTCTTGGTTGTGGTGGAGGGTCAAAGTGCCCTACACAGCCTTAATCTTGGGAAGACATGATGATGTTAGAATGTAGCAGAATTAGAAAGCAAACCCATGATCTTGTGTTATTTTTTCTTTTAAACAATGCACACTCCGTTACATAGTTTGTTTTCCTCTTTCTTTCCTCAGCAAATGTAGTGGTGAAATGTTTCTTAAAGCACAATTGTCTTCATAGGGGCATAATTTCTTTAAGGACAACCATAATGCTATTATAATTAAAATGTTAATAGCTAATTGACCATGTAATTAAATGGAATCAGTTCACTATGACTCAAAAAAAAGCAAGCAGAATTATTAAAAACAAGTCACTGTTCAGTCAGCAGATGCAGACTGTTGTGCAGGGTGACTAGGACAGTCCTTCAAGTGACAGAAGTCTCTATAGACTTCAGAAACCTCCTGGTCTTTTTGGTCTGGTTGGTAATTTCCTATTCTGACTTGGCAGAGTCAGAAGGGTAACCACTCAAGTCATAACCAGGAGAAAGAGTGAATTGCTTGGTTGAAATGAAGATGCTACAGGGACACCTCAAAGAAGGATCAGTAACTGGCATTCAGTGTTCTCTGTTACTTCATGTGCTTCGATTTTAATCGTTTCATCTACTGAAATTGTAACTTCATTAAGGGCAGCAACTGCTGAAAAAAAATTATTTGGAGATACTGTAGATACACAAAAGCAATCATAGGTACCTGTGTTGATACTTCTACACAGTTCAGTTCTTTCTTATCGTGCTATTGCCTCTTATTTTTAAGTCTGCTATTTAGAAAATGTCTAAACAGGTCAAGATGACTTTACTGCTTTGACACTAAATCACAGGAAAGAGATTCTAGCATCAAAATAGTAAAATCAAATGCCAAGAAGTCTATGGATGCATCATTGCAGAATAAAGCCGTCAGCTCCTGCTTAGAGAAACATCGGATTTACATTTACTTCAACAAGTAGTAAACAGTCCTGACAAGTGAAATGTTTCTTATGTTTCATCTCTGAGAGGATTTAGAGAAAGACAAATGCTGCTGTTTCTGAGAAGTTCAAATGCAGGTCATGATGCCATGAGGAGGGCAAGCCTGTTCAGCGGAAACAAGTACAATGCCCTCCCTGCGGCACTTCCCAGTCTGGGCCAGGTGTTGATGGCTCTGCTCACACAAGCTCCTTCTTGTCACCTTCCCTTTTCACAGATAGCCCCAGGGAAAGGTCTCCTTTGAAAGCCTGGTGAAACACAAGAGCATATGGGAGTCACAGGCAGCCACCACCATTTGCTACCAGTGTACAGCCTGGCTTCCTTGCCTTGGTGTTTATCCTCATGATACCTTTTGACTCTATGCTAAACAGTTTGTGACTCCTCAGGGGCTGTACCCACAGAGCTTTGTACAAGAGTTTCATACGTGACACAAATAAAAAAATCTCTTTCTGCCCTCACGAATTTTGTGATTTATTTACTAATTTATTTTCCAGAAAGCAGTGCTACTAACGCTTTTTGGTGCTAATTTTGTTTAGTCAAAATCAGATTTCAAGCAGGTGTGAGATGCACCAAAAAAAAAAAAAAAAGTTAAAATATATTTGAACAGTACACTAAATAAATGAAAGCTTAACCTTTAAAGGATACCACTGGATGGGTTTGATACTTTGGCCAATGGAAAGGTTAACCTTTAGAGGCTCTCCATAGCTTAGAACAAGATCCTTAGCCCTGATGACAGTGTTTAGCACAAGAACACAGTTTATATTTCATATATATATATTTTTAATTTATATTGAAATTTGGAGGCATAATAATGGTTCTATTTTTTATTTTATATTAACTAATATTTCTGAAAACACTTTATGCCCAGTACTGGGAAAAATAGCTGTAGAAATCTTTGATAGTCACAAGAAGGTTAATGTAGACAGGACAGCGTGAATTGAAGAGGTCTTTCTTTTGTTCTCTTGTCAAAAGCAAACACCTTTGTATCAGTTAATATTGCTACCACTAAGAATTGTGATATTCCTAATGATATCTTTTAATAAGGGATTCTACTGTGTGTTCAGGTTCCTAGGTATTTGCTGTTCCCAGGAAATAATACCAAAAGGACAGAGACATCAGATATTCTGACCTTTTACTGCAAATACACTAGCAGACATCATTTATTTTCCTTTTTTGTTTAAAAAATATCTGAAGAAATGTAACAAAATGGTCAGGTTAGCATATACGTACACAATTTTTTCCCCTTCTAGTCATGAAGTTTTCAAGGAGTTTTAAAGTTTTACTGTAGTTGATGGAAGGTTCCATTTTGTGAGTTTTGTCTGGAGTGTACATACAGACAAATCCCCAGGGGCTGCCTTCAGTGTTGCTTGGAAACATAACTGCATGGAGCTACTGAGATTTGTATTGTTCTGCCTAAAAATCAAGCTTGAAACAAGTTCTTACTGAGAAATAAACCAATTTTGCTGAAAAGTTTATCCAGCAAATGTTACAATGCAACTAGTCCAAATTTCTATACAGAAACTTAGAAAATAGAAAGAAAGAAAGAAAGAAAGAAAGAAAGAAAGGAAGGAAGGAAGGAAGGAAGGAAGGAAGGAAGGAAGGAAGGAAGGAAGGAAGGAAGGAAGGAAGGAAGGAAGGAAGGAAGGAAGGAAGGAAGAAAGAAAAAGAAAGAAAGATCTGTGTGTCTCAGACTACAAGTTTCACACAGGTTTGGCATTTAGTTTAACCACAGACCATGAAGGTCTGCAAGGGACAATAGCCATTTTATATAACATACATCACATAACACCATTAGAAGAGTTTAAGATATAAAATATAGTTGTGACAAACATAATAATTTTGTCTCATTTTCTAGTTAAAAATCAGGGATAACCTGTCAAATTATGACATATTATTGAAACTCATCAGGCTCTCACAAAATCATCAGAAGAAAAATGTTTTTCTGCTATTGAGAAATGTGGCCATTCCAGCTCTCTTGAATATCTTTTGTCTGCATTCCATTATCTGAGACTGGCTTAGAAAACACTGGATATGTCTTTTGTTTTTAAGCATGTGAAGTTGATGCTGCCTCAATTTTGTAGTTTTGCCAGTAGACACTTTCCCTGTCCATGTCCTTGATAAACAGTGGTGTTTGCAGGTGTTCCCTTACATTTACTTGTCCTAACACTCTGCCCTTAAGTAACTGAAAGAAAAATTGCCTTAGATTTAGATGCACAGAAAATGTTTCTTCTTCGTACACAGCTGATTGTCACTGACACTGACCTGACACCTGTTAATTCAGACATGATTTCTGTTACTTTTACCCAGGATAGTTTATGAATTTGGACCTCAGTCTTATGACAATTTTGTGAAGAACACTGCTGAAACTCCAGGAGGGGGCCACAGAACAGCATCAAAGGTCAGCTGAGCCAGGAGGGCATCTCCGGGAATTTTGTGGTCCAACCCTCTGCTCAGAGCAGGGTCAGTGACAGCAGGCTGCTCAGGGCTAGGTCCAGTCATCTTCTGAATGTCTCCAAGAAGAGACTTCACAGTCTCCAGGGACAACGTGTGCTGACCACCCAGAAAAGGTGTTTTCTTGTGTTTAAAAAGAATTTCCTGTATTTCAGTTTGTACCTATATCCTTTTGTCCTGTCGCTGGATACCACACAGAAGAGCATGGCTCCCTCTTCTTTATTCTTGCCTTCAGGTACTTATATACATGGATAAGGCCACCCTGAGCCTTCTCTTCTCCAGGCTGAACAGTTCCAGCTCTCACACCTTCTCCTTGGAGGATATTCCTCCATGGATGTGGAAATTTGCATTTCCTTTTGTTGAGCTCTGTGAGGTTCTTCTCTGCCTATTTCTCCAGCTACCAAGGTCCCTCTGGATGGCAGCACACCCAGCTAGGGTATCAGCCACTCCTCACAGTTTTGTATCATCAGCAAACTTGCTGATGTTGGCATAATGTCCGAGTGTCCATTGTCACTGGACAAAATGAAGATGATAAATAGTATTAGCCCCAGTACAGACCCCTGTAGTTCACCAGTTGTTCCTGGCCTCCAGCTGGACGTTATTCTGCTGATCACAACCATCTGTGCTGGTCATTCAGTTTACAGTCCAGCTCACTGTCCTCTTATCTACTTTGTACTTCTTCAGTTTTTCAGTGAGGACAAAGCATCAAAAGTCCTGCTAAAAATCAAAATAAATGACATCCACTGCTCTTCCCTAATCCACCAAGGCAGTCTTTTAGTAAAGAAATTTTTGTTTCTTAAGATCATTTCTGCACATCAGAGCCTTTCTGTTCTCTAATTTTATTTCATTTTTAGGTATTCTCACCAAGGGGCCCCTTAGGCATATTCATGAAGTTTTTGGTCACTTTTTCTTATAATCTGTCAAAGAGAATACTCTTGTAGAGTTTGTTGATTTTTTATTTTTTTTATTTTAAGGAAACTTCTGACATTTTAAAGGTTGACATTTAAAGAAATATGGTGTATCTGGATCAACATGCTCTTTAATTTCAATATTTCAGCTAGCTTGTCAGTTACAAGAATTTTGAATTAATGTTTACATAAAAAAAAAAAGTCAGGCCCAAGCAATTTTTTTTTTCAAATTCTTTATTCATGAGAATTGTTGAGATTTAGGTTCTCTCTGTTTGCACTGTATTATGCTAAAAAGCAAAAAAATTGCAGGGCTGGGAAAAGTATGTGCTGCTCAGCTCCGGTAGCTATATACAACAGCCTTTGTCTTCCCAGAAACCCAGATATAATCTATCATGTGTATGATTACATAAAGGATTACCATTCCATATTCATTCTTCTCATCTTGGAAACAGTAATGTGTACTCTATTTATGCAATCCAATTAAAATGCCTTCATGCTTTAAAGCAGCAGTACTTATAATATTTATAAGAGTAGTACAGTTTTAAGAAATCATAATTAAGTTGCAATATTTCAAAGTCAGCTATAAAATACTGTTATATAGGAGGAATTTTAATACAAAAGAATATAAATCAGAAACTATTGCATTGTATTGTTGATGAATATAATGGATGAAATATGGGACCTACCAACGTTTAAGAAAGTTCTCTTTGATTCGAGCAAAGAAAGGTTATTATCCTGCCTTTCTTTCACATACATTCCTAAACAGTTAATTATGCCCCTGCTTTATATTAGTATTGTGGTAGTGTCAAGAATCCTCAGTGAAGACAGCATTCTGATAGGCATTACACTTTCATGTGGTTTATTAGTCTTACACTTCACAGACTGCACTAGGATCACAGCAGCCTCATATAGTTATATTTTAGCACAGAATCGGTGCCTTTCTCCTGTTTTGATTCTGCAATTGAGTTTAAGATTGGAGCTGTAAAGTGAAATCCTTTTTAAAATGACAGGCTAGGTTTCTTCCTTTCAGGGCAGCTACATTAGGTTCAAAAGCTCCTTTCAGATGTTCTAGCCTATTCTGGGGCTGCCAGTTTCCACACTGTATTCTGCTCCTCAGCGAGCACACTTATACTCTCCCATGCAAGTCAGAGATGTGGCTGGGAACATAGGAAAGCAAATTTTCTTACCTTAGAGTTCTTAATAGCTATAAGCCTTTGGTGCTTTTAAATTTGATGTTTTAATTTAAACAACTGTTTCTAAGTAGCTTTAAAGATTACTCTGAGATTTCTACATAGAAACACCTTTCCCTTGCTCAGAAATCTTAAGAATAAAATAATAATAAAATAAATCCTCAGGAGATCTCTTTCATTGCCTGAAGATGTCAGATAAAATCTTTCCAAAATGGAGAATAGCTTCTACTTTTGTGTATACAGAAAATTTTTACAGACTAGGAAGATTTCAAGTGAGTGACAAAAGCCATATCTTGTGCCTATGACCATGGGCATAGCAGGAGCCAGTGTGACTGTGGTTGCTGTGGGTTGGGTCTATGAGTTTAGTACCAAATAACATGCAATCAAACTTCTTGAAGCAGTGCATGCAGGATCTCTTGATCTGATTTGTAATTTCACAGTAAAATCTAACCTTGCTTTTATTAGGTGGTTGTGTTGCTATATGTAAATGAGGATTGAGAGATTCCAGAGTGTAATAATAATAATAAAAACAAACAAACAACAAAAAAAACACAACAACTAACACAAAAAACACCACCACCAACAACAAAACAACAAAAAAATGCTCATATCCTGATTAGGATCACTTTTCTCAGTAAAATAACTGCTTTGTAAGTTTCCAGGTGAAACAGGCCTGAGAATCCATGCCTAATTAGGTGTCCTGAACCTTCAGGTTCTTGATTTTGTTCACTGAATGGTCTCATTATGAAAAATACCCGTCTTTACTTGTCATCCTTTAAAAATTAGGGCATGCCAACACCTGACATTTCAGTGTGATGAAATGCAATTCTAAAGTGGAATAGATATTCTTGAATAATTCCATAGTCTGCCATGCCTTCACACTAAGAATGTATGCCTTTCTGTGTCTCCTCAGGCATTTACTTCCATCTTAACGAATGGGATGGCACAATTTAGTTGGTTGGCGTGGAATTTAGATTATCAGATGTAACTGCTAACTAAGACTGACCCTCTACTACTTATAAATATTTGTGCTAAACATAAGCAGGTAATAGCATTAAACCACTATTAATTTTCCAGGTGGAACTTAAGTGTGTCCTGTTCTGTTTGTGGGTAGTGATGCTTTTTCTTTTGTTCAGTTCTGCGTTCTTCGCAGACAATACTTGTATCCATCTGTATCATGCCCATTCTAAAGGCAATGCATAACAGCAATATACAGAATGATATTTACATTCTGAATTCTACTTAGTCAAATCCACTTTAAAGACTTTTTTTTTTTTAGAGCAGAACAAGTATGACTTTTAAAGCACAGGAATTTTAGCCATAATACATAAACTAATGTTTGTATCTTTTTCATCCAAACCACAGAGTAGGCCCATCATCCCTGTGACACTGTTATTGATTCCACAGGACTGACAGTCAGAACGCTACAAGATTGTATTACTTGTGAGCTGGTCATACCTCTTTAGTCAGTGTATGATATGAAAGTGAAACATGACACATGATAAGGTTATCTGACCGGGGTATCACACTTACTCATTTCATAAGTCAGCTTGAGACCATGCTAACTTTATAGGAATGAAACCTTACTGGAAATGTTATCATATTATTCAACATACTTTGAAGTCATGCAAATTTATGCTAGATGTTCATTTCCATGGATAACTCAAAGTTGAAGGGAGTTGCTTGGCACAATTTTTTAACTTCTCTCAGATTTCAAGTCAGTCCAAGAGGTTTGCAGAAGCAGATGAGTCCTACAAGCACCAAAACCTCTTACTGTAGCAAACTGCTAGTACAAAGTCACTAGCACAGCAGAGTTCCTGCAAATCCATCTGCTAACCTTAGACCTCATATGTAGTTTGCTAAAGTTAAATCATCTTCAGGCAGCCTGAAAGCAAATTGTAATGCTAGTGTTTAGGTTGCAGGTCACCTTGCCTGGCTTTGGTGTTTGAAAACAGAATAAACAGGATAGGATGTAAGACACTTCTGACTGCTACAGGACAGTTTGATAGACTGTCATGAACCTTTGTTTGCTTTCCATCATGGATGCTTGCCAACAGAAACTACTTGGACATCCAAGTCTTCTCCATATATCTCTAAATTACCTCACCATGCTAAAGGTTTTTATCAAATTAATTAAAACTGCATAAAGGTCAAGATTTGCTCTTGACAGCATAGATTTGTGAAGCAGTAAAAACTATTTCATGCCTTTCACAGCTTGCTTAGAGCCCACAGTTGTGATCCATTTGACCTACAAAATGTCACAACAGTTACTGGAGAAAAATCTGTTGAAAGATTTTGCCCAATGTGATCAGCAGAAGTATGCCCTTTGAATTGGTGTATTGTGAAATTTGTAATTACTTAATAAAAATGAAGATATAGAAATATGACCACTGAGCCATAAATCATAATGTGCCTTCTTTCACTAAACAGTGAAGTCAGGAAGGTTAGTTTATTTTTAAATAGCAACCTTTTCTCAATTATATTTCAAATTTAGTATCTTTTTGACATAAGCAAAGGAGTGTTGTCCAGTAGATTTACCATGGGTTACATTTGAAAGATTTGATCACTAGCTTTTACTTATCCTCTCTTTTCCTAGGTTGACCAATTTTCAAAAATAAAGTGGATTGGTCACCTTTTTCATCATCTCCAGGGAGATTTTCTGAGAGGTTTGAGCAGATTTGAATGAAAGTGATGGCTCTTAGCAAATTCCCTCCAGCTAATTTGTCATGCTTATATAACCTAGGGACTGGCATTACACAGTATGCCGCATATGTAACATGACATATCAATTCCAAGCTTTAGAAATGATCCTACTTTAGGGAAAGGTAATATGAAGACCATGATAATATTTTCTTATTTAAAGGTGTGCAAAACTTAGCTCACATAAAGGACAGTTATATAAAGCTGTCTCTAAATGAAGTAATCAGCTTAATTGCATGCTTGCCTTTAAGCATACACATTATTCTGTTGAGCTGAAGGGGATCTGAGAAATCTGTGAAAGATACAATTATTAATCTGTCCAAAAGAGAAGTAGGAAGAGTGGTGCTGTAGCCTGTCAAGGCATGTGTATACTGAAGGGGAGACTGAATTCCAGTGTGTCCTCCAAAAATTCACTACAGGCTTATTTCTCCCTCCTACACAAGTGAGTATACCCTGGGCCACAGAGCTAGTCTTCCTCTGTGTTATTCATCAATAAATATTTATTCCTTTCATGTTAAGTGCAACAGTGTCAACAGAAGCGGTTGAAAGAAACTCAGTCACAGAACAGACCAAGAAAACGCAGGGTCCAGTGTGCGTTTAAATCCTTTTGGATAGCAAAGGACAACCTCTGCTGCTCTTTCCCATGGGGGAATACTCACTGTGTTACTGGTTAAAGCAGGGAGGAGAAGAGTGAAGCCCTGAAGTCGTTGTCATTCTTGTGAGGGAGGTTTAGGTAACTGAAGACTTTAAGAGAGAGCTCCTGACTGCTGACAGCTCCTTATGTCTCCCAAGACCAGACCTCGGAGCTGAACCCCCCTCAGCAGGTTCAGAACAAATCCCAGTTCCTCTCCTCTGCCTACTGCTACTAGATAATTTAGGTGGTTTGCAGCTCAGTGATAGCTGGTGCAGTTTTAGTTCTTCCCTTTTCTTGGAAAGAAATCTAGCCAAAGACTGAGTGTGATTGAAAAGCAGGGTGACTAGAATGAAATGCTACAGTGCTAATCATAGCAGATTTCATCTATTGCCATGAAGAGATATGTGTTAGATGTCTCTGATGTTGAACTTCATACCCACAGCAAAGGGACCCTTAGACTTGCCTGCATTTCTCAGGCACCTCCCGTAAAACAAGCCTGAGGGAGACCAGTGTTTTCATCACTGGATCTTCAGTCCATGAGCTGAGTCTTCCTGAATTACAGTGCAGTATGCATATATAACAGAGTCAATATGCACCATAAATATCATAGCCATAAAAACATACTTGATTGAATCCAGTCATGGTGTATTTGGCATAGAATGTGCATAATCCAATAGAGTGTTTTCCACTTGCCCCAAGAGTTAATTTGACCTGTTATCTTTCTTGTCCTGTTAACATTTATTTGGACCTAATAAGGCATGAAATCATTACTCGTCATATATGTCCTAACATTTAATCCTACAGTGTCATATTTTAATTGGACACAAAGAGTATCTAAATGGCTGTAATTCTCCAGGGATGTGGTTATTCAGTAATAATCACAGCCCTTGAAGCTCCCTTATTACTTTTACTAAAATAAAATACCTCATGATTGAAATACTACATATTTCCTAAATTGCATCAAAATGAATTTGATGGTTTAAAGGAAAAGATTAGAAATTTAGTTCCTACAAGACTGCTTGTCAGTAATGGCTTATACAGCACCTTTCACATTCCAAGTCCTGTAGCTATAAAATGGTAACACTTCAAAGACTTAAGAAATGTGACTGAGGGCATTACATCCTTGTAGATCCCATGAGGAGTCTGCGAGGCTAATATCAATATGTATAGTCTGAGGCCTTTGTTTTACACATTATATAGCACATGAACAACTGGAAACAAAGCATCATTTGCTGTCACATACTAGGCCACACCTGATTAAGTCCCTCCATACAAATCATAAAGAAAAGAAATTGCAGAAGACAAGCTATCACTCAAATTCCCGTTTAGACTTTTGGGCTGCATCTGTGACAGTCAGCAAAGCGAGCTTGGGCTCATTGTCTGAATCTGAGGAGAAGAGGCACGGCACAGTTACTTTATGCAGAACTAAGCCCCTTATTTCCTACTTCTTGCACCCAAATGGAGGAGACCTCATCTGCAATGGCTTGAGTAGGCATTTGTCCTCCTGAACCCAGCACAGGTACACCTGGGAGTACCCTGGGTGCCTGCCAGTGCAGCACCCTTGATCCAGCCCTTTGTAAGAGCATACCAGTGCATGGCTTGTTTTTGATATCTTGGATGGACACCCCACAGACTGTGTGAGAGAGTAAAGGGAATTCTACTCTGCTTCTGGAAATGAAATCAGCTGGGGTTTGAAGTTTGCTGCAGTTGCAGCAAGAAAAGCAAAACATTTAAGAAGTGGAGTCTGGCTGATACAATGAAATTATGAGACTTGGTTAAGTAGATAGAAAATAATGAACTTTGCTAGAACATGCAAGGACATCAGCGCTAACTCCTAATGGTCTCCTTGAGGTAAAGAAAAAAACACCAGGAAACCTTTTAAGACCCCGGTTTTCTTGTTTTTCTGTTTTAGTGAGGTTGCTCTGAGAGCAGATGGAACCCCAGAAGAGCCTGCCCAGCAGCAGGCACCCCCTCCTGGAAGGCACATTGCCCCTTGGTGTTAATTGCAGCGTACTAACTCCTGACAGCCTTTTAATAGGCAAGGCAGGAGGGAAGGTGGTATTTTGTTATAGGTCTTTATAAAGTACTAAAATGCAAATTTAAAATGCTCATTACACTAGAGTAGCTCCACTCTACTTAAATATTGGCTCCAGGTTTACTTCATTATCCTCTTACCAGTAATTAAGCTACCTAGGGACAATCAGCAAATAATAAAATGCTGTGGTGGAGGAAATTAGTTTAGACTACAAAGCATTGAATGAAATTATTGTGCAAAATAGAAGAAAGCAATAGAATATAAAAGATATTTAGCTATCTCTAGATAAATACATTCCAAGGACCATAACATTTCCTCTACATGAAACGTATAAATTGAGGGTTTGGAAAAGTCCCTGCTCATACCTCCTCAATGCAGTTTATTAGGTAAATACTGGCCTTTCATTCCCACTAATATCTGATCAATGAACTGGTCATTTTCTCAGACTTTCAGCTTTCTGCAAACCAAAGGGTATGAAAGGCAGTGTAAAGGC
This sequence comes from Anser brachyrhynchus, assembly GCF_964034855.1. NCBI lineage: Eukaryota > Metazoa > Chordata > Aves > Anseriformes > Anatidae > Anser > Anser brachyrhynchus. The sequence continues at coordinate 64,772,986 of NC_137698.1, forward strand.
AACACTTGAATGAGGCATAAGTCCTCTGTCCATCTATTTCTTCCACCTCACTGACTGAAGAACGCAAACACATAAATGCAGGGAATAAGCTGTTTTTTTGTCCCTTAAGCTGGAAAAAAGCAAAGCTTTGGAGACAGATCATCCTGGAAATGAAGGCAGGAACCTGGCTAGATACATATGTTGCCCTCGGTCCATGTCCTGCTCTTACTACAGCTGATTTAGGGAGACGGTACTTTCTGTACCTGTCCTAAAGAAGCCTTCTTGACTCTGAGTCTGAAGCAGAGCAAGCTATCGTAATGACTGTGTTGAGAAGAAGTAAAATTATTTGAACATTTATGTCAGTTTTTGTAGCATATGCTACCAAAAAAGAAAAAAAAAAGTAAGGTATGAGCATTTGAGAAGAGGAAATGGAGGGTAGGAGAGGAGATATTTCATGCAGCAGCAGTAACTCCTAGTTAAAATATCTCAGCTGATTTCTCTGAACTAGATTAGAGGATGAGTGACACAAAAGGGATGTAAAACCTAGCACCTGACTGCTATTTTTCATCCACCCTGCAAACAGTGCTGTAAAAGCTGTGGGGCTGCTACAGATGTGAGAAAAATCTGACATCGGAAGGTGGGTGAATTTCCAGAGGGAAAAGCCTCAGTCCATGTGGCAACTATTTGAAAGGAACAACAACCCATGCCCTTTTAAAGCTCAGTAAGTGACATACCACAAAGGAAATTGAGTCCCTTCATGACAAATTTTAAAGAAAATCATGCCCTGGATCTCAAATGCTGCCAGGTGTTCCAACAATTCATCAGTTACAGAGTGGCTGTGAACAACTGGTGTTCATAAACACCGTGGCAACTTTCGATACCACAGGAAAAAAAAAATAAAAAAAAAGAATCTCGTCTCTGTGTGAATCTTAAGCACTTAACATTTTACCCAGCATTGGTGTTTTTTGTTGTTTTTTTCAAAGAACACAGCTCCCCCACAAAAAGCTGAATTTGTTCACTTCCACCCACTGCTATGGGCAAATAGAAGACAGCTGGCTTTACTCAACTGTGACTTCTGGTTTTGACTGATTAGTTTCTCTGTTTCAGGTTTTAGTGAAAGGAGATGCAAATAATGAAGCCAAACTGCTAACAATATAATTGTGATTTTAGTATTGTGTCAGTACTGTAAGATCTTAAATTTAAAAATTTAAGACTTTAAGAAGTTAAGGGCATGATTGAAGTAAAGCAGTGTGAAAAATGTATCTATGGCAGGGTTTGAAGATCCACCTGGGTTTAGTAGTTCTCTGATTTAAAATATTAGGGCTTTAAAATAGAAAAGATCTAAAAAAGTCAGGTCATTCCCCATATTTATATCTCTGTTTATATTCTCTACTGTCCTGATGGCATTGCCATCACTCCAGTTTTATTGTAACATAAAGATATTTGATATATTTCTAAAATCACAAATTCCTGAAGTCTTGTGATTATAACTCCATCTTTTTAGTAAGTTCTCTGTCCTCTGTGGTGCAATGAAAACTTTGAAAAAGTGATTTCTAAAATGTGAACCCAAAAGAAAATGTAAAATCATAAAATGTGCATGACTTTAAAAAATATATTTACTCCTTCCTTATGATACTCACAGGGACTAGCTAATTTTGAGTATGCAGGGTTGTTAAGGCTGAATACTTCACTTCTGTTCATGTTACTAGGAGATTCACAGCCACAGCAAAAGGAAAATACGTGTATGCCTAGGACATGGTGTCCTGGGGTGCCTTCAGATGAGTATTGCCAGCAGCTAAGGGGGTAACCGTGCCCCTCTCCTCAGCCCAGGTGAGGCCTCACCTTGAGCACTGTGTCCAGTTCTGGGCTCCCAAGTACCAGAGGGACATGGAGCGGCTGGAGAGTAAATAGGTATTAGTAATGGGGTGGTTATTTTTCTCAGTCAAAATTCATAAGTGAAAATTTACTAAGAATCTTAAATACGCTTTCAAAAATGGTCTTGTAAAACTACTATAAGGTTGTAAGCAGAATCCTTGTATTATACAAGTTGAAACGTTATTTCAGATAATGATGTAATAGTAAATATTTTCTCTAAAAAAAAAGAATTGTTAATACATTCCCAGGTGTATCAGTTTAAATTTTTTCAAGAAATGAAGTGTATTAAGAAAACTCAGTAGGTGGGAGCTGTTCTCCAGTTGGTAGTACAAAAAAGACTTCTTTTCCTGGCACTAATAATGGAGGAAAATAAAATCTGAAATATGTTACCTTGCTAATCTTGATGCAGTGTTTCTTGGGATAAAACATTAATATTCCTTTGACCAGCTAATACATCAAAAATTATAATTCTATCAACATTAATATTCCTTTGACCAACTAATACATCAAAAATTATAATTCTATCAAAGTCTGTTAGCTGGCTTACTGAAAGACCGCTATTCAAAGCATGCAAAGACACTTCTCCTGCAGGAAGAACATAATTTCTTCACAAAGGGGTTTTATTTTTTTTCTTTCTGTGCACTCTATTTGAAATTCTTTTATATTGATTTCTTTTTAAATTTTTAACGTAAACACAATGTGGAAGGCATGATGATAATCAAGATCTATTATTTCACTATATTTAGTTTAGAAATAATAAAAAAGATAAATAATGAATAGGTGGCAAAGGCTTATCTTCCTCCCCAGCCTGTTCCATGTAGCTCTTTGTTCCAAAGTTACTGGCATTTTCAATAAAAAGTATCTGTAAATTTAGCCAATTAAAACTTAACTGTGATTCAACAGCAAGATTTACCCTACATGTGGAGTTCATCAGAACTTGGAAACTTCATCAATCTTACAAACTCACATTTCTTTTCTTCACTAGGCTTCACACTCATAAATATGAAGCTCACAGTTGTAGCTATCATTTCTTAACCTTTTCATGGCTGCCAGGCTGTGATTACATCTTGACAAAGTTTTTAATGGATCGTCCATCCAGAAGAACAGCACACGTGGCATTCCTGCAACCTGTAGCTACTCAAGAAGACTACCAAGTATTACTGACAGATGGAGGCCAATGTACACACAAACCCTAGAGCCCGACTTTCAGCCACTGGCATTGGTGCAAATACACAGTAACACCACCCAAATGATTTCAGTGTTACTTGGAAAGTATGATGAAGAATAAATCTAGTCCATGCTGCTGCATGTTACTTAGAGATCAGAAAACAGACAGAATAATATCAGACATGATTTAAAATGATAAAGCTATGTGTCCTTTATCTTTTCTGCATGTAGACTTATACTCCCACTGCACAGTGACAGTGGCATCGACTGTGTCCTTCCTGGAGAGCCAGGTAATGATGCGGGGAAAGCCTAAGAAATGCTGGCAGCTCTCCCACATGCTAAAAGTGAGGTGGGGTCCTGCTCATTGGGATTCATCTGCTTGTTGTTGCTTCTGCAGGAGAAGAGCCCTGCCACAGTGGTCACAGTGTGACAGAGTGGCAGTACATTCACATCCTAACCCATTTCACCGTGAGAGCTTCTGTTCCTTACCCTCATACCAGCACCTCCAGAACACAGCGCCATGTGAGCAGGACAGCCCAGAAGGGTTTGCACTAGCACTGGCTGTGCTCTGAGGACTCTTGGTGCCTCCTGTTAGCAATATTTTAAAGGAATTACACAAAGTAACTTTGGCAGCTATGTCAAGCGTACTCTGTATTAAAATGAAGAGTTCCTCTGCTTTCGAAGAGAAACTAACTGTGTAGAAGTAGATCTGCGCAGTGGTTTGCTTGCCTAATTCCCACTTAACACATTTAAATCTGATTTTAGGTGCAGGTGAGATCTTTAAAAATCTTGTTTGTTTCCTACTTAAACTTGAAGGTGCTGAATGACTTTTTATACCTGCATTTTTGCTGCAGGGTGCATGTGAAATAGCAAAAGACTTGGCAGCAAAAGTACTTTACACCTTGCATACAGTTATGAATCAGGACAGATACTCTTGGTATATCCTACAAGGATCAATTTGGCAAATATTCTCATGACTCATTGTCCCACACATACAAAAAGGTTACATTTGCACCCATGTTTTTTAATCCCTCTTAGAGCACTTACCTGGTGCGTGTAATACCTGGCTTCAAACCCCCTTTTTAATTCTCCCTTCACTGCAGTGATTAAGCACCAATATATTCTTGAATTGGAAATATCTCTTTGGGTTGAGCTGTTGCACTTCTACCTATATAAAGAAATACACGCTATAGCTCTGGGGCCATAGGAATAACAGTGGCTTGAGATGGCTGCAGGGAGGGCCAGGGTACTGCTCCTGAGACCACTGCTTTGCTTGGTTCATGCAGATGTTGCTGAGTACCTGCAGGGCCTGCAAGCAGAGAGCAACCTTGCCCCAATTTGCTTCTGTCAGCTCTTCAATGCATATCTAATAATGGGCTGAAGCGGAGGCCTTTAGGCAATTTCACTCCTGAAAACAAAGGCAGTGTTTCAGGACACAGACCCTCGCACCCCAGTGGTACAAAGAGAGGTTGAAGCCATAGAGAAAGAATTCCTTATATACACTTATTTTACTTACATCAGTGTTAGTAACAGTGAAAAGTGCCTTCATGGTTGCAACTGGCCTCTGAAGGCATGTCTGTGAAAGTCTGAGAAGCAGGATATCTCTCAATTTGTTTCAGGTAGATGCTAGAGGAAACCAACCATTTCCCTATATATGGAAGAACTTCCTTCTAACAAAACTGGCCCATTTATTAAATAACTTCTCTCTTCTGGTAAAGCTGCTGGACTACTTTCTCTATATTTTGTTGCTGAAGAAAATCTCATCTCTATGAGAAAAAAAAAAAAAAATTGTCCTTAACTTAAAAGAAGAAAAATGCTTCCAACAAGTAGGTCCTGTAGTAACTCACACTCTTTTTTCACTCTGTAGTTGTCTTACATTCAGTCACAAAGCTCAGGTAAGAACCAGAACAGAGGAAAGAGAGTGAAATCAACTATTACATTTTTCTTTGGAGTAATGATGATCCTTCTAAATATTTCCTCTTTATTTCTCATTTTAATATTTCTATAAATTCCATGTTGCCTACAGACTCACTCATGATAACATTCAAGGTCTTTCTCCACTACATTTACATCTCTCTTATAGACGTTTTCTGCCATATCAGCAATTTTTGGTGTTGCTTTTAGAGGAAAGTCATTCAAGGTGCAGGAACTCCTTTGGCTGAGTTTTGTGGGGGACTCCAGCAGAGAACATAATTAAGCGGCAGCTTCATTGCACTGCTTCTTGCCTCAGAGATCTCTTCCTTCAGTGCTCCCTTCCTCAGAGGTGTCATTATTTACATACATGAGAGGTATGAGAAATAAAAGTTGTGGAGATACAATGTTTGGCTTCCTATTTTGAATATAGAAAGTTTCTGCACTCCAAAGTAGTTTTTTCTCTTTGGTGTACATCCCACACATCATTTGTTTCCTTAAGCTGGATTTTCCCTTCATGAAGAAGCAATCCCTACACTTGCTGAGGCCCTGCACTCTAAGCAGAGGGAGGGAATTGATTGTATTTGAAATCTTCCTGTAAGGGCTATCACTAAGCAAAGAAGATCTTGTAAAGCACGGTGCATAATATGCTGTGAGCTGTGCAGCCTGGGAATGGTTTCATTATGTGTCATTAAAGCCAGCTGGAAATTTTCAGCTGCTTTGTAGTCTGCCATCAGTGCCTGGGTTTTCATTTGAAATTGGAATTCCACCAAATTCAAATAAATATTGAAATCCTACATGGAATAGAGGACTTGTTAATATAGTTCCATGTGTCACAAGTCATATCTCTATCTATCATATGCTGCAGCTCTTTTTTAGCAAAAAGGATGGAAGTCTCCAATTTTGCAGCAGATTGATTTTCCTGCTGATGACATTACTTGGGGATTTACCTCCTCTTTTTAGTTCAGAATACTGCAGAAGGTGGTTTGTGGCAGATTTAATTATTCTTCACAAGAGTGGTGAAAACAAACAAATGCATGTGCCTTCTCTCTCCCGACGTGTCCTTAGGTTCCTTGATTTCTCTTCCTGCTTTTTCCTTTTCATTTGGTGAGTACTTGGCAAAGTATTTATACCTTTGGTTTGTTTCAGTGGCGCTAAAAAAATCTTTTTTTTTTTTTCTTTTCTTTTCTTTTTCTGCCTGCCCATCCCTGATTATAATGGCAGTTCTTCACAGGTAGTGGGATGTGGACCCTTGGTAAATAAATTCCTTGCAGCAATTACGATGGGCTGTGCTTGCTGCCAGTCCCAAGTGGGAAACACAAGGCTGGCAGCAGTGGCTGGGCTGATCCCTGCCAAGGGAGGTGAGGTGGGCGCAGCATAATGAAGCTGAGGCCTGGAGGCAGATTACAGGAAAGAGTGACTGAATGGGGCCAGCAATCCTCTCCCTGGCCAGGCTGTCCTGCAGGGGAGAGGAGACAGCGGAGGGCTGGTGCCAGGTCCCACAAGACTTCCCTGACCATGGATCTGGCGCTTGTCCACTCTTCATCTAACCAAGCAGTACCCTGACGTGCCTCCAGCTGCTTTCCTGTGCTGCAGCTCTGTCTGTCAGCGGAAAATCTGGAGTACAGAGGAACAACAGCAGTTGTGGAATTAAGCTGTCATAGATGACCTTGTGCTAAATTGTGCTCTCTGTTTATCCAGCAGGAGACCTTTGACTTTACAACACACCTACTCTTGGACGCTTTATATTATTTCCTATTATTCACACCAGAAGGGTGCCTCCCTGCAGGAAGCAGCACTGTAGTTAATAGGTGAATGGAGCATGCCCACTGCCTGTTGGAACTGAATATGCTCACCTCCACCAACAAACGTACTCATATCTCACTGCCTTTTGAAAAACACCAGACAGGCAGCTGAAACTACTTTGTATTTCTTGCTACACCACATCTGCCAGAAAATCAAAAATACACTTTAAAAAGACTTATATCTAGGAAAAAAAAAAAAAAGTAATTTGCATCTTTTTCCATTAACTTACGTGCCCTGTTACTGCTAACAATATTCTGTGTTCTCCATCACAATGTAGACTGTATTTCAGACACGAAACAAGCCTTCTGAGTAATCAAATGACTTTTCTCTTGGAAAAGCCTGTTGGTGAGTGCATGGAGGAGTAGCTCTGGTGAAGGACAGATCATGCTGTGAAGACTTATTTTCACTGTGCTGTGGAGGAACAGTGAGCTCTCTTCTGAATCTGGCCATCACCATAGTAAAAACACTACACTGAAGATTTTCTTACTTCCAGCCACTGGTATAACCCATGGAAAAGATGGGCTACACCATACTGCACATGGGATATACAGATAAAATATATAAATATATAAAATGTCTGAGCACAGATTCCCTCAGAAAGTAAATTGGAAATGTTATTATTCAAAAGTATGCAATCTTATATTAGCTGGTGCCTGAACCACATCCAAAACTTTGGTTCCAAAAATGAGTCTATCCCTCTCCTCTGTTGCCTGTACCCCTTCCAGAATTAACATACATCTCTGTAGTTAGTATTTAAAGGAAAACTAATCTACTTGAAAAAATAAAAGAAGAAGAAGACATAAGAGCAGCAATTTATTTGTTTGTTTATTTATTTATTTAGGAAAAACAACAACAAGAAAAACTATTCTCTTTTTCTTTAGTGGATACTATAAAAAATTACCACCACTAAACATCGTCTCTAGGGTATTGAAATATTGTGTCCTCCAGTGTTCTTCTGAAGACCCATGGTATATTAGTGGGCTAACAGTGCGTTTTTTAATGACTCTATATAGCCTCCAGCCCTGCCTGAAGCCACAGCAGACAATTCCTTTCATACTGCTTCTTGCCAGCTTCCCTTGCTCTGTCTGGATTTTAAATGAAGATCCCTATTCTGATAAAATCAGAACATTCTGAACAATACAGGATATAGGAGGCTGCTGCTTGATGCTCAGTTAGCCAACTAATGATCTGCAAAATGGGTGTATATAGATAAAAATTGGTTGCACAGGAAAGACCTCTTTTATTTTTCTTATGAAATTATATTTAGGAAACTGACAGTATCTAAGATTTCCTCTTCCATCAGAGAGGAATAACCTCTTCCCAGTTCCAGACAGGGCGATATTGCTCTTTAAAAACATTATGATTTTGTACTATGTTCTGGGTGCGTTTCAGGCACATTTTCACATCCCTCTGGAAATGTCCATGAACACTGGACATGTAGTATCTTAATGACATATTCTCCTGCTACATAAAAAAAGATTGTCTTCTCCCCAGGTAGATTTCAGAACAGAAACAGTGATCATGCTTGTGAAGACCCTCTGCTTCCCTGTCAGATGATATGACTCCCCAGAAGAAGTCACCAAACGAGGAGGTTCTGTGTGACATGGAGCTGCTGAAAAAGCATGACTGCACCTAGAAGTAATCACTTCTAAGACAACTCTGTCTTAACTCAACTTCATGGGACTGCACGAGCTTTTCACATGCCAGTCTTCCAGACAAGTCCAAGGAATCATTACCAAAGTTTTGTACTGTTAAACACTCATCCTTTACTTTCCCACAGAAGTAAAGGATGTGCACACACACATAGTCCTTTCCATTCATGCAGCACATAAGCTATTCTACTTAGCTATTCTATAGCCACTTCTTTTATGCATTGCTTGCTGTTAACAAGTATACTAGTTGCTAATATGTTAATAGAAGCTATTGTGTTTTCATTGGTGCTGCACAAGTAAAAGGTCTGAGGCCCAACCCATATCTTTTGAAGAACTTGAGGAGACCTTGGTGGAAAAGCCATAGACCTTGGATCAGGCCCAGCATTGCAATGTGTTTCTCTTACAAGCCCCAAGAAGTTATCATTGTTTTCAAGGGTAAGCTGGGAACAGGCCATTAATGCAGTGACTGATGGAAATGAATTGCTTTAGAAACAGAAGACTGAGATTATTACGGCAGGTCACAGCAAGATCAAGAAGCAAAGTTCTCAATAAGAATCTCCCTACTGAATATACAGCAGAGGGGAGAAAAAACCTAACCACTAAGATTTAAGAGTTCTGTAATTCTCTTTTCATCTTGTGTCTGAAAAGTGCAACACATATCGGAAGGACTTTATAAAGACTGCATGATAAAATAGCAGAAAAGTATAGAGATTTCCATCAGTTTCTTCCTTCCACCAGTTTTACTTCCTTTTTTTTCAATGCTGTTTAGTAAGATGCATGACTATCTCAAAGTTATCCTGATAATCTTGGTGTGTTGCGAAAGGTAATATTCATTATACAGTAACATTTATATGTTCTGGAAATTGAAGTGTTTAGGGAAAAATAGAAAATTTTGGTCATTTTCTCCAGAGGAATTTTTTAAAATATTTTTTTCCTTTTTTTTTTTTTTTTAATTTTTCCCCTGCAATTTTCTTACTGCAGGAGATAAGGTCCTTAAAACTGTTTGTTTGTTTGTTTGTTTCCTGAAGTAGGTGAGTGAATGACAGATTTCATTCTTGGTTTGGGATAGTCCTCTAACCAAGTCACGGAAGTGCTGTGGTTTGTAGTATGTGACATTTGCTAAAGAATAAGGGGATATGACTCAAATGTTCCTGTTAGAAATGAAGATATTCCTTATATAAAAATATTCCTGTAATCTGGAAGATGCACAAAGGTATAGCTGATACTAGCAGTAATATAAAGTGAATTCAAATTAGACATGCTTATCAGAGACAGTGCTTAATGGTGCCATACCATTATGGTTGGGAAAAGAGAAGATTTGATTCTGTAGAACATCAAGCTTATACTTCTCAGGCCTCTTAATTTCAGTGATGTTCCCAGCCAGGATTCTTGACTTTCAAAGTTAAATCTGTAAGAAAAAACTTGGACTCTAAGTAAAATGAACTCCAGTGCCTCTTCTGTCAGCTTCCTACGATTCTCTTGTGCAAACAGTAATGTATTTTATGTAGAAGTCCTAACCTGTACATAGAAACTAAATAGGTTAATTAATTTTTAATGCATTCCTGAAAGAGGGCCTGCCATGAAACTTGATTTTGTTACGAAACTTGCTTCCAGAAAGTTCAAAATATAAATTCCTTATCGGCTTATGAAGTTGAAAAAAAAATAAATAAAATGGCTATAAAGCATTAGCTAGAGTGAAGTAGAAATCAGTAAAGCAGGCTATGCAGGGCAAGCAAACCATGATGATGAGGTTTTCTATATACTGATACACGACATGGAAGCACTGCATTAACAAGTAAACTGCTTTCCAACTTTTTAAAGTAAATCTTATCCATGGTGATCATATTGTAACGACAAGAAATTTCCTATTAGAAAAGACTTGTATAACAATAATAATTAAACCCCTATTTTATTTTTTTAACATTTCATCTTGTAGGCACCCTGTTTAGCTGCTGATCACATTTTAATGATCAGGTACTACATATTGCCTTCAAATCAAAGAGAATTGTTTTCAGCATTAGCATTGATTGTACATATTTTAGACTAAAATAATTATATATTGAAAAGTGTAGCTAAAATATGCTGTAGAGTGGCTACATTTCTTATAAACAATAAAGCACAGTGGAGACATTAAAGAAATTTCATGGCTGTTAAAGCTGACTAGGTTATTTTTGATTAAATTCATCTGATTGACAGCATATTTTACTAAATCTGAAACTGGAGACCTTCCAGTCAGCCAAGCACCAAGGGAGAAACCAGAGGAAAAAAAAAAAAAAAGCCTGGGAGAGTCTATCCTGCATATTAGCTCTGTTCCTGCACAGAGACAAAAAAAGGTTTAAGTCCTTTTGTCCGCATGATCACCAATGGTGAGGTAGGAATACTTCCACTGAAGCAAAATTTCAACATTGTTTTGACATATTTCATTTGAGGCATTTTGGTTTAAATGCAAGACCCAAATGTTCTGAATCTAAACTTTCTTCAAATGCCAGAAGCTTGCATGCATTCTTACTACCAAAGCCTTGCCAGGAGCAGTCCATATAAAGTTGTTTATGAACCACAGGCCTGTATTTTGGGCATTTGTACTGTTATCTAGAACAAGAGCTCTCCATACTAGGAAGAAGGTAGTTCTCCCTCACACTGCTCTATGGCTTGTACAATTGCACACATTGAACTGAGGAACCCTCAAACCAGACATCTCAACTCACTTCTGCTTTTATGAAAATGTTTTTAGATTATTGCATTTCGAGCCAACATAGAACAAGAACCCAAATATGAAATATGAAGTGTTGCCACTGAGGACTGTTCAGTTATTCATTGTGGATGTCATGACTTATTGCCGGTGTTTGTGAAAACAAAAATGAGCAGTACAGTTGTCTTTTTTCTTTATACATTGAATTCAGTTATTCAAACTGCAGGTGCTGGAACTCACTAGGTATAAACTGAAACTAATGTACTGGTGTGACCTGAATGTGAAAATCACATGCAGACAGAAATGTTAACCTAGCATGCAGAATGCCACTTGGATCACTATAGTGACCAATACTCCTTGAGAAAACACATTCTCTTCCCCGCTTCCTTATTGGCATCGTGAGGCGTGGAACAGTTAAACAGCTCATCCATCCTGAAAATCCTGATACTTGGAGAAAAACTTATTTAGAAAATATGCCTGCATTTGTAAAAATATCCATAAACATTGCAATCCTCTGTGCCTCTGCTAAGGACCCCTGTAGACCTCAGGTATAGAAAGGCCACCAGTGTTTTTGTGAAAAATAAAATCATCAGCTTATTTATGGCTAGATTCTCTCTTTCTCCTGTTGCTAAGCATTTATACAAATATTCAACTTGATTTCACTGAAACTATTCACTGGATTATGAACTTCTCAGTTCAAATACATGTTTTACAAAAGAGCCCTTAAAGACTGGAAGATTCTTACCATGATTAATGTGGTGAAGAGATTTCTTCCTTTCTTCCTAATGGAACTCTAATACAGACTCTCACAAACTCAAAGTTTGACTTTAGTTTTTACTTCTGTGAAGCAAATTCAAGCACTCCCATGTTTGAGGAGCTCTTTGTTTAATAGGTGAACTTGATTTGTTCAGGACAGATTGGGAGCAGATGGTATGTCTAGCTGTGAAGGGTATAGACAGTGTCTGCTGAATATTTTGCTCACAATCTTCTGATATTGTTTTGTTGGTGGTGTTTGTTTGTTTGTTTATATATATGTTTTTTTTTTTTTAATTTTTTCCCATAGTTCTTCTGTGACCAGCTCCTAACAGAGCTGCACTCTGACAACTACTCTGAAACCAGTGTAAATTACTAGAGGCATAGCATCTTCTAATATTTGGCTTTGCAAGTGAGTAGACCTTTGAAACCAGCACTTTGTATGTGTTGTCTCTAAAGTTGCATTCTTTCTTGACAACGAATAAACAGTAAGAGGAAAACAATGATTCCTCAACCATTTCTAATCCTCTCTCTCTCTCCCCCTCCCATACCCCCTTCTGGCCTGCACAAACAAGTCAGAAGGTCATCTGCAGGAGGATTTCCTTCCCCTGTGGAATAGGTACTCTTATTATTTCCCAGATATTCGTGTTTCCTGTTCAGACTCACTGTTTTTGTTTTACTTTCTAAGGTCTACTTTTTAAAGAGATGTATATGTTTGTACTTTTATACTATTCTTAGGCAAGGGGAGGTACTGAATAGGAAATTAATCCAAACCTGGCATTCCTTCAGTTCCTTCACAGCTCCCAGACATACATAAACTGATCACCTCCTGCTCACCATTTACTTTCTTCACATTTTACACTGTTGTTTGCATTACTTACTCTGAAATATTTGAATATAGATAAGCTGTGAGTTTTTACAACTTTCTCTGGAACAGCTCCGAGCTTAACTCTCACGTGCCTCTGATGATTCTTCTTGTTCTGACAAGATACAAGTTGTAATCTTGAAACCAAATGCAAGGCACTGGGCTCACTTTCTAAATACCAAAGATAGTGTGTCTTTTTCTTAATGATATTACAATCAAGATCTGAAATTCCCATGTCTCAGAAGCTCTGGGGGCTCACACTTTTGGAGGTGATTGTACTTCCTACCAGTGAAGGATTTTTAGCACTATTTGTGGCAGACCTTGATAGATTTAGCTTCAAAATGAAGCATGTTTACTGCTCTAATATTATGCTCTTTGGGTAGATTGTTTGTGTGCTCTGCCGACAGCTCACTGCATTTTAAAAGCATCAGTATTTCCTGCAACAGAAAGCATCTAAAACTGTATCAAGCAAGCATGTCCTTTTTAAAGATTTCAAGTTTAGTATGGGGATAAAAAATACATTGGAACAGGCATGAGATGAGTAGGTTTCAATTCTATGTGATCTTTTTATGGAGAGATGTGTCCCTGTGTGCTCCAGGCATCAACTTGTGTAATGAAAGTTAAACAGAGATCCTGATTATTGCACATCTGCAGTGCACCAGAAGTAGAAATGGCACAAAAAGCAAGCAAACAAATAAACAAAAGCCACAAGTTTTCTCACAGTGTATGAAGTACACACACATTATATTATTATTATTTTTTTTTAGTGGGTCATACATAGCCTAGCCTGACTTCTGTTTCTACATGTATATATTGATTTCAAGGACAGGTCTGTTTGTTTATCAAGCTCTGCCACCAGCAACCTATGCACCTACTTGTTGTTTGGCTGCTTAATTTGAAAAACTGGTATTTTCTATTTAATTTTGATTTTTATTAAACTGTGGCACATTTTATCACAGATCTAATCTTCATTTTATCACTGGACCTATTCTTAATTTTTCTGAATAGCAAAGAGAATTTACCTCCTTTTTTCACATACACATTACTCTGAATGTAAATACTTGTATAATTGTTAATCTATTACTTTTCAAATATAGAGTTTGTTACAGGTGCTTCACAGAAACTTTTGTGAAACAGAAAATATCAGAAGTCATTATGTGGCCTTTTCACAAAGGCTTCCATCTGCACCTAACAAAAGACTGACTGATAAACACATGCCCTTAGAAGCCACTACAGATGTGTTTTTCAGCTGAGTAGAAAATCTCTAGGCACTAGCCTTTTCTAAGGTCAGAGAAGACCTTTCTTAAGAAAGGTTTGGATTATTCAGAGAGAAATTATCGTGTAACACCTCACTATTTATAAAGTACCTGCTTCTGAAGGTGCTCATGATTACATTTATCTGCCCACAATTAGCAGCTGGGATCTAGCTCTTGGTAAAGCTCTGCGGGGCTGCTGCTGGTAAAAAGCTGTCCCTGCAGAAGCACACCAACTTCTGCTGCTGGCAGTGCTTCCCCTCTCAGCCTGTGATGGGTATTTGCTCTGTTGTCAGCACAGTCATGCAGGAAGAGATAGACCTGGTTATAGATAGACCTGGAAGATATCTCTTCCTCTACTTTTGAGCTTTGTCTCTCAAGGACTTGCCTCATTTCACACCAAGACATCAGAGGAAGCATCCTCATACTCCAGCTAGCTGCTATGTAGCTGGAATAGGAAAGAGGGGAGCACAGCTACTGGTCTTTTTTTTCTGATGTCTGTTTGTCATGGAAATTTATTATTTAAATGAAAAATACATTCCTCACCTAGCAGTAGTTTGCCAGCAAAAAATCAAAGTCATGTCCTAATCTTTGTTCTCCTGAATTTTTGCTTATTTTATACATTCCTTATACAAAACTTGTAAATGGTCAGTGGGACAGCAACTCACACTGACGAGTGCTTCTCCACTGAGGCTTTTTCAAGAGTTGTTGAAATCAACTTAGTTATTGCCAAAAGGGGCTTTTCCTCCTTGGAAACCATCCACCTCCTCTGTGTTTGGTGGTCATGCTCAGGAGAGGTTATACAATGAGAATTAATGAAGTCATCCAGATGAAAACTCATGTTAAGGGATGCAAAGCATGTCAGAAACAGAACAAACAGTATAGAGGAGCTCTGGTTAGAATGTTGTGGTTTCTCAAATACATAAAATGTATTGAATTAGCATGTAAAGAGAAAAAAATAAGACAGATTTTCTCCAGTTCAAGTTAAAACTAATTTTGTGTTACATAATTTTTAAATTAATCAAGTTTAATTTTAAAGTCCTTGCTACTGTTCTGTTTACAGTCATTTGACCTAAGCAGTGATCAAATAAATAAAGAAAAAAAATTCACTGACGTTACTAGCTCTTTTGTGAGCAGTGATGTATCATGCCATAATAAACATGAAGACAACCTAGTATGGGTCCAATAATAACAAAAAGGATAAATATCTTCATTTTTAAAGGAGATGTCTGCAGTGTGTATTTCAGGGAAATGCCACTGGCATGTAATCCGACACTAAAATCAATGTTAGCTGTTTAGGCTATGCTGAACTTTTTTGTTTGGACTTGGGTCCATAGACAGTTGAAGTTTGGTCAGTTCTGAGCATTGGCAGACCAAGTCTAGCCCTTCTTTCTTTCAGTTATCATGGTGACAGAAAACACAAGTTCAATAAAGCCTCATACCAGGAAGCATTCATTTGTCATAGGAATTTTTCTCAGTAATTTTCCCCTTGTGATAGCTCAGATTATCCCATCTTCAGCACGTACTTCCTTCCACACCGTGCAGAGACAGGAATGACAATTTAGGTGGCATGAGATATTCAGACACAATGAAAAGGAAGTATCTAATCAATAAAGCATCGAGAACACTCATTGATGCTATCTCATAATGCTGTTGATAGAAGCATTGAGAGCAAATGGTTTTATAAATTTAGCTTGGGCAGACTTTGGTCTTGTTAAATCACAGTGTCATTTCATGCTCTTTTGGCTGTAAGTTAATTGAATCTGACCTACAAGGAAGTTTGTTATAGCTTGTCTCCACAGAATTATAGTCAATTTGTTGTTTTCCTAATTAAAAACCTGATTAATGTTAAATTCTCTCAAACTACTCAGACGGTTGTTGTCATTGCCAGCCTTTATTGGCATCAAAACAAATTAGATTTAAGCGTTTTCTAATTTTAAGTAGTTTTCAAAATTACTTCATATAGAAACAATAGCAAATCACTCTGAGAACAATTCTTATACTTTTAAAGCAAATATTTTAATTATTTGCCTATATTTTTTCCCTTGTGTACTCCTCTCTATTATCTGACAACACAACTTTTCCCATAGGAAATGCAGTATATTACACTGTTTAATTTTTAATAGCCTTTGTGTGACTTTTTAATGTATTCCCTTGAGAGAAGAGTTTATCTTTGATATGACTTAAAGCTTATATCAGTCTCTAAAAAAAACCCTCAGCTAACACTACAGGATAAGTTTAAATCACATGAAGGCATGTTCAAAACTGTAGTTACTGTAACTGTGCAAATAAGGAATATATACATTGGATGAACCAAAGAGAGTTTGGGCTTACCACATAGTCAACTTAACTAGCTTAATTATATTACATGATTTGTGAAACTGGAAAAAGTATAAATGTTTTTTCTCATTTTACCTGAAATGTTCCATTCTGATTTTGGTAAAACACTCACTTTACTTATTAGTATTATTCACTTTACTTCTTCTCTCTCAGTCAAGTAAACATTCACAAAAATTGAGCAAGTATGAATTTCTAAATTAATATGCTGCCTGAAAAACAAAAGTCGATGTGTATCCTTCTGGAAATGTTGAAATCAAGTATTTTGGCAGTTTTCATTTCTCTCTGTGAATAATGTTAGTCTCCCCAAACTGACATTTTTTGGTAAATCGTCTCTTCATCAAAATATATTCAGTCATTTCTGTTGTAAATGAAAACACCATAAAAATGTGTAAAAATGTGAGCTTAGTAATTTGGGGTAAACCTGAATAAAATTTTTTTTTGAGAAACCAAGGTAGTTGAGGTGTTTTTTTTTTGTTTTGTTTAGTTTTGTTTTCCATTGGAGTTGATGTAGAAAACTGGACAGATAGAAAACATCTTTGGTTTTTCTCTCTTCTCACATAACCCATAACCAAAACAGCTGTTGCAGCAGTTGCATGTGATATGCCTCTATACATGCTTTAGCACCATCTAGCAACCCCCCAAGATACTGCATTTCATCACCTGCTTTCTCTTGTGCTGTTGCCTTTAAACAGAAGTCTAGACAATTGCTTTTAATTTCCCCAAATGAAGCCACAGATGTTGCCAATTAATATGCTTTAATATGAAATAATATCCAAGAATGCTGGGGAAAGTCAAGATAGGATTTCCTAAGTATGTTCCCTCTTGCAACCTGAACAACAGGGTGCCTGGTAAGTCCTGTCTCCAGAACTGTATATGGACTTGATTCACCTTTTGCAGGTATGTACACACATTTTTTAGGTATGTACTGATATAGTACCATGCAAGGTCCTCTTAACTGGTAATAAATGTAGAAGAGAGAGTCAGCATTGAAACTGGATCACCTTTATATGGATTACATTAAGCTCATTCTTTCACCAGATGTCTTCTAGTGCAAATCGGACTTGTAAAATTTGATTGCTGTGTATAGCTCTGCATCACCTGTTTGTAACTCTTTTGGTCTTAAGCAGGCACTAGCCAGTGATGATGTTTGAGACATTTCCTTCCAGTCAGGTACCTCTAAACTCTGGGCTACGCACCAATTCACAGCTAAGACAGTTTGGAGAACTGATTCAATAAAGAAAATTTTTACAGGCAATGGAATTGATGTATAACTACTTTTTACTGTTCTTTAAGGAGATGGATACTAACAGAGGTCGAGATGTCTTTCCATACAACTGCATGCAAAATTGAACTACAGCAGCAATTTCTTTTGTCCAGGAAGGAGAAAGAAACTATGTACTAGTGACAAACTATGTCCTGGAAAACATGGTAAAATAACTTTAAATGCTCCTATGCAGAGTGAAGGGCTTGTTGCAATGTGTTCAGAGCTGGGGCTTCAGTGCCACAGAAAATTGAAGTCCTTACCTCTCAAATTGAGCTGTGAATATACAGAGATTTACAGAGGGAGAAAATCCCCTAAATGAGCAAAATCAAAACTGCTCTACTGTACACTCAAGCACAACTTCCAGATGTCTGTCTGGAGGGTGTCACTGGTAATCTGAACAACTGCTATCACACCTACGTTATGATCTAGAACACCTAACCCATTACTAATCAGTAAAGTGAGTGGCTTGAACCCTTCTAGCAACAGGGGTCTTGACTTGGTTATGAGGATTTTTCTGAGGAAAAACAAAACAAAACAAAACAAAAACTAAAACTTGATGAAATAGAAACTTTCTACTAGAAGCAGACCTATTTTGATTAAACTTTCATTGGGAAGTGTTTTTTGATCCCAGGTGGAATTCCTTGATAAAATTCTAGCAAAAAAGTTCTAGAGGAGAGCTTGATGAAGCCAAGTCCCCAGTGGCAACAACCATTATGTCCAAACTGCCCATGAGCAGTGATAGTCCAAATTAAACTAGACAGCCTCCCATCCAGTCCCTTGCTTTGCTATTTTTATTAGAATTCTTTTTCTATACAAAACATTGTGGACTTTGTTTGTTTGCTTTTGTTGTTTGTTTTTCTTTTGTAACTTAATCTCTTTATTTCTTGTCCTGTGTACACAGGGCTTGTAGAAGTACCTCTCCCTGAGGCTATCTTTTACCTAGGCAAAGTTATTACTATGTCCCCTCTTCAATCTTATTCTCTTTAAGCTAAAACCCCCAGTTCTTTCAATTTTTACTCATAGGTTTCTAGATCTGTGATCACTCCTGATGTGTTCTTGTCACCTGGGGATTATGGCATTAATGGTGAACATGAGCCCTTGCTATGCCACATTCAGATACAATGAAAACAAAAGCAAATAATAGCACTGCGAGAGACAGCACTGCAAAGCAGTACTTCTGACCTAAGTCTCATACTTACTCTCATTAGTGGATAACTTTGAAAGTACAATGATGTTGGCCTAGTTTAAGTTGGGCACAGATGCTCAAATATGTTAACAGTTTTATTTTACATCACTCAATGTTCTGATAGGAAGCCATGAAATATGCATAATATTTTGATGTCTGTAACTTGTCTCCTCTTTAGCAATGCTTGCAGGCTACCAAGAAAATTGTCAGTCTAGATTTGTTTAAAAAACAATTTTAAATCACTCAGGGTTTTTAATGCATCCTGTTTGTAAATAAAAGAAAAAAGGAATCCATTTCTCTTGAGAAGGCCTATGTCCTCCATATCATGTTAAATAATTAACAGCACTCACTGTGCCAGCAATTATTAGGAGACATTCCTGGAGTTGGCCTCTTGCTCTCAACAAACACATTGACTAATTTTGACAAATGCTACTGCTCTCAGAAGTGTGCTTATTCCTGGTAGCACATTTAATGATCTGCAGAACATGTCCCCTTCTAATACTTACCAGTCATAGAAAGTACCTCCTACACCCTGCAATTAAAGCATAGTCTGTAAAATAATTAGTCACAGGGAAAAAATGTCAGACAGAAACAAGGGTTCCTAAGATCATATCATTTTAGCAATAATTGTTGAGCAAACTAGGGATCTATTCAGAAACCTGCTCAAAGACATAATTTCAATGCTAATGTTATTTTTAAGGAGAGTTTAAGTTTAAGAGCAAATTAAAGAAATATTCCAAGTGGGTGAATTTCATAAAAATAATATACACTGCTTGGATATTTTTAAAACCACGTTGCTAAATTAGGATTCCATTACTTTTCTAAAATGTGTCAGAGGTATAAATTCCTACATGAGAATCAGTTAGCTAATGTGAAATCTCATTAATATAATTTAATTTCACAAGCTATTTCAGACACATTCTTACCTTCCTTCTAGGAGAAAATAGAGAGGAAACATTTAAGAAAAAATAAATGTTAATGGAAAAACAACATATTTAATTAGGAGCAGAATTGATACAGTTACCAGATCCTGTTATATATTCAGACTACGGATTCAAGTTAATGCCAAAAGCATTTCTCATCCAGTGCCTCTGTGGAGGGGTGCCTCTCATCACAGCTGCCTAAAACCCTCATCATGTCCCCTCTTTGCACATCACTGGCCACATGCACTACCCAAACCATGGTAACCCCATGGGTTTGCTGGACAGGGGCAGCTATTTGACCTCACTTTCATTCAGCAGTAAAATTTTCTACTTCCTGAGTCTTCAGTGGGCACTGTCTAACATTATGAGCAGTAAAATTTTCTACTTCCTGAGTCTTCAATGTGCACTGTCTAACATTATGATCTACGTTATTAGTTTGAGTAGGCTTTTGGGAGATCTTCTATAAAGCCTCAGCTAAGCTGTCTTCAATAAGAAGGGTATCTTTGCATAACATATGCCATACCTCTTGACAATGGAAATCAACATTGTATCAACTCCATCTTTTATCATAGAGAGCCTCCTTTGACCTTAGAGTCTTTCCTCAGTATTACAGCTTTTTCTGTGTATTTCCAGTGTTTTAAAGTGTCATTGGACTTTTCTGCACACTTGGCTTCTAATGCACAGATTATTATTGTTATTCTGATTCTTTTTTACTTTTAATAGAAGGTATTTCCTCATTTTTAGAGGTGTTTGATCTAATGGAGGCAAGCCACAGATGGCTCTTACAAAATCTCATTAGTCTCTCTAAAAGAATGTTTCGTTACTGTGTGGGTGCAAACATCCTTTGTTTTCAAAGTAATTGTAATATATCGTCTGTAAGGTGCAGCACAAAATATTCCAGGTTTTACATAGTAATTGCTTTCCTTATGAAAAGACAGTGAGGTCTACAGAACCCTTCTTGACCTTGGACATGTCACTTTGCTTGTATTTCCTTTTTAATTGTTTCATTTTTACCTTACAACACAAGTTCTTAGACCCAGAGATTAGCTTTCAAATATGTCCATATAACAAGATACAGATGCCTCTGTACAGCCAGGGCTTCTGTGCTAAGTGTAATAAAAATAAACAACAGTAACAGTAGATGAAATACTGAAGGCCCTTATCCCACTGCGTTATTAACATGCAGAAAAAGGATTCTGAGGATGCTATCCATGAGGATCTCAGCATCAAGCTACAGACTCATGAGTAGAGAGATTAAATTCAAGACATGAAGTCAAAGCAATTCACGCTCTAGTCACTGCATATAGATTAGTGGACTTCACTTTTGTACATAGCTTCACTTCAGGAAAAAAAAAAAGTAGTAGAGGAATGTGGAAATAATATCTGATGGAGGTAGTAGCATAGAATAAATTAATGATTCTTAATTAGGAATTTATCTGAAATGTGGTTTGCCAGGGCAAGCCATGCCAGTCTTAGGTTCATACTTTATTGTAAGTCCATTTTAAATAACCCTCAGTCTGAAGATCCACGGATAGAGAACTGTGAAGATTTGCACTGCAGAGTGCATTGTTACAGTGCATTAGTTAGAGTAAGTACACCCTCAGGTTTTGTGGTTTTGGGTTTTTTTGTTTGTTTTTTTTTTCTTCCTTAGTGGGTAACTTGCATAAGAAAGGAAAACAAATTGCAAACTGTTCTCTTAAATGAACTATTCAAAAATTTTCTATGAGAGAATATTGAGCTGTAATGTTTTCCTGTTTTAGCATTGATAGTAACTTGAATACTTCAATACTCATAGAAAGAAAACTTCATAAGAACACAAACAAATCAAATGCGTGGAGTTTTCCCACACTACTTCTTCAATTCTCATTATGAACTTGCATGTATAATCACAGTAGCACTGAGATGGCAGCTGTAACAGCTGGCAGTGTGTGACCATACATGAACAATCAAAATGCTTGTGTTACAACTGCCACTTAGTGCAGCAACACTCTGCACTTACTATGGGTAAGCACTGCTTTTGCTACGATCATTATTGACAGACAGTACAAAAGCTGACTGCTTCTCTGTGTAAAGAAAAAACAACTTTTCATTCCAGCAAAACTGACTATTTTCTATGACTCCTGAGGTTAGATTAGTCCTAGCAAAGATCAGTTTGATTTTTAATTGTAATAGATTTATAATGTGGTTTTCCAGTAACATTTTCATTATGTCAGGAAACCACTGTGTTCTTTCTGATTTATTCTAATTTGCTTTCTTCTAGAAAGAAAACTGAATACATTTGGACTGCAGAGTCAAAAGCACACAAAATCTTATCTTTTAGAGAAATGGTTTCTATGAAGCTTACATGTAAACAAGCACTGAACACCCTTATCTATGCTAGCTGAAGGAATATAAGTAGTTACCATCAACCTGATTCAAGGATTGCTAGAACAGGTATATCACATTCAGGGGAGGGAATGCACAGACAGACAACTGCGTTACCAGCTGTATGTGCTATTAATAACTGCACAACTATCATTTACTAAATAAACTTGTGTAGGAAGACAAAAGGAAGGAAAATTTAAGGTGTCCATTTTTAATTGCATATTATTTCTAAACAGTGCTTTATGAGGTGTTAATATTATTTCTTTAATAGGTATTTGTGACTTTTCTTATGAGTGTTAGGATATTCCTTATGCCCATTTTTAAATAGCATGTCTAAATGGTAGGCAAAATATATTTTCTTGTGAGTTAAATCTGGATGGGAATGATCTATTTATGTGAAATTAGTTCAAAATTTTAGATTGAAAAAATGTGCAGATTTACCAAGATGTTGTAGTATGATCAAATTAAAACTTTTTCAGGTTGAAGGCTGATTTCAGTGTAAATTTTTGATAAACATCTTCCAGCCAAATGACTATCAGGGTCCAGTACTCAGGATTTTTGTGCTGCCCAGTACACATTTAGAAACGTCAGATCTCTGATGTCTTGTGCCTTGGGACTGGATTCACACAGTGAGTTCTTGTTGTTCTCCACCATCACCTCTCTTACACTGGGCCCGACACAGCCAGCTGGCCAGACCTTGGTGACAATCACTTCTTCCTATCACCATACCCTATGGGAAGGGTTTCATATGCTAAAAGAAAACTGGGCAACATTATTCAAGACTTTTTATCCTTCAGTGGGGAAACCGCAAGGACGAAGAACTGTAGAGCAAGAAGAGACCTGCTGAGATCTGAGCTCTCTGCTGTACACACAGCAACAGAAGCCATGCAGCGGAGGGGTTGGTGTCAAGGCATTGTGTTAACTCATAAAAAAATTAATTGGGGGTCAAAATCTCTAAAGAAAATATTATTTCTGGTCTGATCTCCTTGCTCTTTTCAGCCTGTGAGCATAGAAATCTGAGGTGCATTATTTTCTCATGCCTGCCTGTTGTTTTTTTTTTTTTCCGTTCTAACAGCTGAAATTTACTAGAGTGCTTTGACTTATGGAGCAAAAGAACATAGTGTTATGGCTGCATACTAGAAAGTTACTTTTGATGCTGTCCAATACATTGGAACAGTCTGTTACTCCTTTCTCAGCCAAGCAAAATCTACTCACTCGTGCATTTTTTGGCAGTGATATGTGTTTTGAAGAAAAGCTGCTATTGTTCCAGTGCCTGATATTATAACAGACCTTAACTCTTTTATATATGATCTGCACTGGAGACTGTTACAGGTAGTAGTTTCACTGGCATTTTACTGAACCCTCTGCAGCAAGATCTACAAATCATATTCAGACAAAACTCATAAAAAATAAAGCCCAGAAGTTCAAAACAAACAAGGCCTGTAAAAAACTTTTCTTTGACAGTTGCATCAAAGAGAAGGAAAAAAGTACCCTCCACAAAAACAAAAGACTCAAAAATCTGTCATTCATCTTATTCATCTTATATTAATGTTCAACATAGGCAAGAAATAAATATGAAGAGAAGAGCAATCTAGGAATTAACATGGTGGTAAGAACATTGAGCTTCCTATATTGTCTAAGTGTATTTGTCACTGTATATGTCATTAAAATGAGAAGTAACCCTCTAGATTAAAGTAGCCTAGGCCAGGTGTGTGGACAAGCAGGCTTATATTTGCTGTACTCAGGTAACAACTTTAAATAAAAAAAAAATTGCTTGAGGATAAATTCTGAGCATGTTAAAGCTTCCCAAATAACAAGACAGATAGCCAAAAATGTCTCACAATACCACTACTAGGCATATCACTTGCAAAGTGCAAAGCACGGGAGGCAACAGTTACAGCAAGCAAGAAACCAGCATATTACCCACAAAATAATTGTTCTTTGTCCTCCTATGCTGTCCAGGACTTAGGCCACTAACACTTAAATATGATAAGACATCAAACCCTCCCCCCAACAAGAAAGTTATGCAGAGAAATCAATGTAGAATTTAAAAATAAAAATAAAAAGCTTGGAAAGTGAAATGTAAATGAAAACTACCAAAAAGAGAAGGTTGCTGTCTTCCACTGCTGAATCTCAAAGCAGCTCACTAACTCCAGAGCACTACAATACAGTGACTAAAAAACTGAAGTTCTGTGGTTCACTCATTCCCTAAGAAGAAAAAAGAGAGAGAAAAGGGAAGCTTGGCTCTCAGGCCGGATTTGTAGAGACTTGCCTATAATGCATGCTTCTTGCTTGTTTTCTCTGCCTGGCACATTGCATATTTAAACAGTCGCTGCAACACTAGACACTGTAGGTTGTATTGTACCCCAAAAGTCAGCTGTTCTGAAGAGAGCAGATAACTCTGGATCACAAGACTTACAATGACTCTCTGCATCCCATTATTAACCACTCAGCCCATTTCCTTCCTTTAGGTTGAAATCGCAGACTCATTTTAGGCAGCAGCAAAGATTGTATTAAATTCTGTAGAGCCAGTATCCTATCCTTTGCATCAAAGTTCTGAAAAAAAGTTCACATCAACCTTTTGATTTTTCAGAGGGAGAATACATCATTAATATCATGGTGGTAGAGTACACAATAGATATATTTAGAGGTTCTCCACACATAGCAGCATTTCAGTTGCCCTATATTTCAATGCCTTTGGACAAACAAACGTGGTAAAATAGAATACTGATATAATGAAATGTCATTCATCATTCAGCGTTACAGATGATGTTACAGAAAGCGCCAAGTATAGAAATCTGTGTACTGAAACCAACATTCATCTTCAAAAAATCAATGGGCTAAGTAATAATAACTAACCCAAAAGAAAATATATTTGCAGAAGCTCAGCTACGCATGAAGAAAATGGATGTGAGCAAAGAACAAATGCTCAACAGGAAGTAATACAACAATTTTTTATGTGCTGAAGATTTATCCACAGAAAATTTTAGCTTTTTCTTTTCAAATCATACATTCTGAGTTACACCAAATTTACACAACATATGTTTTACATCCCATAAGAGATTCATTGAGACCACTCAAAGGTCTGCCTTTGTTTTAAAACCAGACTATAAAAATCCCATGAAGATTAAAACAAAGAGAATCCCCCAAATTAGGTAGCACACCAGAACATAAGAGAATACTTGAAGCAGTCACACTGTCCATGTGGCAGGGATAGAGAGGAGCTAACCCTAACTAAGAACTTGTCTATCACTATTCTATTGTTCAGTGTTTGGATTTAAACGCAGGGAAAAAAGAAAAGAAAAAAGAAAAGAAAAAAATCAAAGAAAAAGCCCTTCACACTTCTAAGAACTGGGAAAAAAACAAAAAAGATTTAATTCATATTAGTATCTACAATGAAACATAAATTATGGTAGAATATGTTAATTTCCCTGAGTTAAGTTACTTACTCCAACTAACACAGAATAATTCTATCCTTCAGGGCAGGATACTCTGAACTAAGACCCATGTGCAGGAGACAGAATGCCTTATAGCATTCTCACAAAAAACACATGAACATCACAGAAGTAGATTACCCACTAGAGTGGGTGAGGCTGTAATCAAGGAAAGTCCCATAATTACAACAATCACAATATCAAAAGACTGAGGTGGAAAAATTCTCCAAGACCATCATCTGAATGGGTTTGCAACGTACACAAAATGAACTCCAACTGTAAAGACGATGGAAGACTGCCCTGACACATGACTCCCCATGTTTCATCCACGGGGAGACAGCACTGCACATTGGAAATGTCACCATGCAGGAGCTCAAGCCTGCCACCAAGGAACTTCTATGAATTTCTCTAGATCCATATCTGCCAGATTTAAAACAATATGCTTCACTCGGCTGTCACAATGGGGAAGTAAAAAAACCCTGGCAGAGGCCTTGCATAATATTAACTGCATGCTTAATTCCTAGCCCAACTTTTGTGAAGACAGCATGGGGTGACTAGTAAATTGCTGGGGAACTGCAAACATCTCTGAAACGTGGACCTCTTTCCCAGCAGGACAGAAGTACCAGCAAAAACTCCTAGACTCAGCAGACAAAAATGATTTTGTCACTATCTGAGACATTCCTAGTAATGAAGATACTACATAAAAGCTAAACTGTGTTTGAGCCAAAAATAATTTGAGGATTTATACCGTAGTGACATTTTGCAGAATCTGGCATCTGTTTAGTACTCGTTGCAGCATGCAAAAGTGCCTGTTGGACTACTAAGCCTGTTTGTTTTGAAATGTCTTACCTTAAAAGCACATAGCTGCCTCATTAAAGAGCAGCTCTGAGATAAATTATAGCTAAATATATTAAAATATATAGACTTCTGTTATAATATCTTTGAAATTTGTTTACTGAATAACTGAATATCTTTCATTCTGGATTAGGGACCATGAACTATAGAACTCAAGGGCTGTTGCAGTTACTTATAAGGTCCTTAAAAGGAAATGCTTTGTTTTTTTTTTTTTTTTTTCCATCGTAAACTATTTACACCTAACAAGCTCAGAAAACAGTCCCTTTCCACACAGCACATAACTTTAAATTCACTGAAATGTATAGACAATGTTTCCTGATGAAAAGTTTGTATCCCAGAGTATGATGAATAGAAATTCTGCTACTAAATTATTGTTAATTACAAATTCAGTCAAGAACGCGTCTCATTCACTTCTAATGTAGTTCAGATTATAGAAAGATGAAATGTAAAAATAAGAATGTTTCCTTTAGCCCCCAAGACATTTTTCAGAAAAACAAGATGTTCTTTCTTTCTTTGCTCAAATCATTCTGTTGCTCCTGCCTGAGAACGATGCGTAACTCATTTAAAGAAAGCAATTTGATTTTTATTTTTCTGTTGCTATGCAGGAGATACAAGCTGCTTTCTTGTTTCGTTTTATGACAGACAAATTATCTTTGCAGCACCAGCAGTTGGTTTCAGTGTCTGTCCACTGGATCTGAATGTAACCTCTCATGCAAACTCAGAAGCAAGTATGGACACACAGTTAGCACAGGTTTCTAAATGAGGTCCACCGAGAATTACCAGATCTTAAGAAAAATCAGCAATCAACAAGCTCCAGAAATGCAGCCTAAGCACCATGTCAGTGATGATTCTTTCAACAAAAATAACAGTATTTGTAACACTTGCTGTAAGCAAGCATGAAATTGGAGGCAGTCTCGAAAGAATAAATCTGCAGCGCTGTATATAGAAGTACTTCATGCTAGAAAATGGACTTTAATTGGAACATCACTGGTGTCAAATTTCTAATAAAATGTTTAAAGACAAATGGAGATAGCAGAACCCCGGGAGCTCTGCTAATGTAAAAACATCTGTTAATTGCTATGGATTTACATTTTTTACATTAGCACAAAGTCTGAGGCACAAAACTGATAAAGGGATACAAAGGCTTTGTATGTGCCTAAGCTCCTTCCAGGCTGCCACCTAAATGGTGTGCTCAGCCAGCGTGGAGCATCCGTGATTTTGCAGAGCCTGCTCCAACCCCTCTGCCGCTGGTGCAGCCGGTGGGGATTAACTCCCACCTATGTTCTGGGTCATGCTTTAGCAGTACTTCCATGCACAGGTTACCACAGACAGCTAAGGATTTAGCTGCGCTACCTCTTTGTGCATTCAGAGGTAACCCAGTTTTGTTCAGTCTTTCCTAAACTGACTGGAAGACAGAGGATTGCCATTTCAACAGTCTCATTGCCTGCTTCCTTGAATCTCTCTCACCAGCACTGGAGCATGACGTAACTATCCTCTGAAGCATAACATTCTGCTGAGCCCCACATTTTCAATAAGAAATCAGATAATAAATTATTGCTTGTACTCAGAGTAAGACCCGTGGGGGGGTCTCGGGTGTCCCTGGGGACCAGACCATTAAAAGGATGTTAAATTTAAATCTACAGGTAGCAACACATGGAGACACTTAAGAGAAATGGATCCAGGTAACTTCTGTCCCTCTCAAACATGTCAGGTACAGTCAGCCAGTGTAAGCAGTATGGACACACGGCCAACCCAGCTAACAATCTGCAAAATAAAATAATAGCAATGCCAGACATATGTTTTTATTTCCTACTCAAAATATGAAGAAAAAAAAATCTTCAAATTGATGTCTCTTCACTAAATGAATAGTTTGAAGCTTGGATATTACAGAATGTCTCCAAGTACTTTCAAAGTCATAAAAAAATTTGCAAACTCAGAAATGGTCATTTGGGATGTGTGGGGTGAAGCGAGTCTGTTGAGAGAAACAGACAGAAATGAACAGTGCAGTCAAAAGCTACTCTGCAGTCCATTACAGCTCAACAGCAGAGGAAAGCTGTGCAAAAAGACAGATAGATATGTGCATATATATTTGTGCAAATGGGCCTCAGCAGATAAAGGTCTCTCTTGCATTTCTGACTAGGGCATCAGAGCACGGAGGCAACTGTCAAGGGAAACCGGCTTCATGCTCAAGGAGAAACTGGCACACCATGGAGAAAGAGAAGAGACAGAGTAGTGCAGAGGCTATTCCTTTGCACAGCCATCCTTCCGCATGCTGCTCTCTGAAGACACAACTTTCACACCAGTGGCAGCTTCTAAATCAGGGCTTTAGTCTTTATACCACTGATCTCATCCTGCTCCAGCAATCCCTAGGTTCTAACTGTTATTTTTCATGATATTATTTGCAGGGGAGATGAGTGAGTGTGTGAAGACAAACTCAGAGTCTTTAAAACAGACCCATTGTGGTGGGACTGGTCCCAAGCAGCAGAAATCCTTGGAGATATCAAGGACTTGACTGGAAAAGACACTGAGCAACCTGAGCTCAGCTGGCTCTGCTCTGGGCTGGGTTCAGCAAATGATCTCCAGAGGTCCCTTCCAGCTTGGGTGGAGGCTACAAGGTTGTGGGTTTCAGATTGTATCTCAGCAGGGCTTTGGTGGTTCTCCTTTCCCACCATTATCCTATACCACACTCCTTGCTAATTAAGAACAGGAAAGGGAATAACACCGGGGATCTAAGCACTGGATTTGTATCCACTGAAAGAAAATAACAAAAGGATTAACAACAAATCTTGTTTTTCATATGGTCATTTGAAGTAGTGGTTTACATAACATTCATGACATTTCTGTTTACAAAGAAAACTAAAGTGCTGCTAGTGGTGAAGAGACCATGTAGGCCACAGTTTTCTTTTCCTTACTCTGCCTGTAGAGAACAGCTTTTACAGATGCTGGTGGTGTTTGGTTTTGTTTTCATCTTCTGCGTTGATTTTTCAATTCTGTTGGCTAAGTAAAATCTGCTATTCTGAATAGAAAAGCATTCACTTCAGTGTTCAGTCATCTTCAAGGGACTAATAGTTGTAAAGCATTTTCAGTTCACCCGAGGAAGGCCTATAAAACCAAGATGAATATGCTTTCAAAGGCAGAGAATGCCCAGAAAACCTGATACCTCACTCTGTTGTAAATAATAATTAGACATTTTTAACAAGTTAAGTCAGAATGAAATAATTAAAATTTATACATTAAAGTGAGAAAAAAAAAAACACACACAACACTTCCAAGATGAAGTTCATTTTATTAAGCAATTTCAAATACTAAAGTTTATTACAACATAGAATTTTTACTCCTTTAATTGAATTTCTGGCACTAAAAGCTTGGTAATTTGAATATCTAAATGATCTGCAAGGAAATAAGTGAAGTTTTATACATTTTAAGTGATAGTAATCACTTATGTCACACATCTATGGGATGGCCTGTGGAGTTCTGTCAGGATCAACACATAGGGAGGCACTTGGCAATTCTGTCCCAGAAGAGACAAGGACTAAACTGGGTTTCATTATGCCATAAATCCATCTCTGGTACCACTTGCTGCAGGGGCACAGGGAACAGGGACAGCTTTAGTCCTGATCCACAGTTCTGAGCTATTCCTGCCTGCTGTTTGCTCCCACAGGTATTATTTCCCACTGCTGTCCTTTATAAAAGGATGCCTGCTTTTATCCCAGGTATAAAAACCTTGATGTAGGTAGTCTGGCCAGCAAAGCAAAATGTTTCCCTCTATCATAATTTGGGTCAGAATTTGGGCCAGAATTTGGGCTTCTAGTGATAAAGCTTTAGCTTGCAATTAAAAAATAAATAAATCATTATTGCTTGGCGAGACCTCTTTTTCCATTGCTACTCCTAAAAGAAAACATATTATAAATATATGAAAACTGCCTTTGGTTGAATCTTGTACTATTGGAGTCTATACATCATAACATATCAAACACTAAAAACAATTTATTTCAAATTGTTTCACTGAATATGCTCACCCGTTTTCTCCTCTCTTCCCCTTTTCTGGAGAAAGTAAAGGGGGATGAAGAAAGCAGGAAGAGGAAAGAGAAAGGTGAGGGAAAGTGAAAGGGTATGAAAGGAGACAGGAAAAGGAATGAGAAGGGAAATGGAATAGAAATAATATGCATAAGAAGTTATTTTTAAGCAGCGAACAGAAGTGTTATTAACTAATCTTTGTGTGTCTGATCTTCATATGAAAGTTGCAATTTGCTATAAAGAAGGCTTTTTTTTCTGCTGTATGGTAAGCTTTGTACGCTATATAAATGCTTGTTTAAGGGAAGTTTGACAAAGCTTGAAGGACTAACCTCATAAAATGTCCCTGTTTAATAGGAAATGTTCTGCAAAAAAGAGGCAAATATATCATACTTATAAAACTTTTAAAATTATTATTACAGAAATATAAATGTATGCAACTAAATCTTCATCTCCAAGATCCAGCTGGTCATTGGAACCTCCCAAAAATTTTATTCTTCCAATATAAAAAAAAATAAATCATCCTATTTCCAGGTCAGTTTTAAAATGAGGTGATCATACATTAAGTTCTCTTTGATAAGACAGAGGAATAGGTCTGTCACAAATGGTGTCCAGTCACCAAAATAGCTTGCCCAATATCAGTATGATTATAAGGGTCCCTTCTGGAGGCACAGCAGCGGACTGGCTCTCATGCATTGTCTCTAACACAACTGATGTGATGATATCAGAGTGTCTGTGCCAATGCACATCCAACACACTGGTGGCATTTGAGGGCCCACCTCAGAAGAACTTCATGTGACTACGAGTATGCTTATGCCCTTTGAGCTGTTCCATATGATGAATGTTGGTCCTGCTACATAAACGCCAGATCTATTTGTTTTGCCTTATAATGTGAGATAACTGCAGTAAGCAGGACTGTTGGGTGCTTCTGAACATTTGCTGTTCTCCTAGGAAATAATGGCAATTTTGAAATAACAGTTACCAAGATTCCATTTACCCTCAGGCCTTAGTCTGTGATAACAGGGTAGATTTATCACCGTAGCTATAATCTGACAAAACTGATGGAAATAAAGCTTTAGTAAAATGAGCCACTGGAAAGCACTTTAATACACATACAGTAAGTCAAAAGATTCATCAAGGGCAGAGGGTCACTTTAATCCTTTAAAGTAAATTGGAATCACTTTTAAATCACAGGAACATAGGCCATGTTCTTATTATCGTGCATTATCTTTGGGCTGTCAATACTTGGGCAAACTGTTAAGGACATAGTGTCATACTTCCTTTTATTAAGCAAATAAAAATAAGCTTTCTTGCTCTAAGGATTCTTTGCAGAATGCATTATTAGGTATTACATAAATGCTGAGATTAACCCCTCTGTACTTCGTTTATTCAGTATGAAAACACACTGCTTTGACAGGCATGATGATCATGCTGCAATGAACTGGAAAGATAAAAGCCAATCTAACTATATTTGTTATGCAAGAGCAGTCAACAGTCAAGTTAATAACATTTTTACAATTAACTTTTGTAGGTGTGAATTGAAAGGAGCTAGAGCAGGTTTTTTTTTTTGGTTGGTTGTTTTTTGTTGTTTTTCTATGCAGATTACCATTTGACAAGAACACACAGGTTTAATGGTCACTAAGAAAGACAAAATATAAGCATAGAATTCTAAGATCCTAAAAGAGCTCAGTCTTTTAAAAGACAGCTTTGGTGGATTAAGGACAGCAGGATTTGGTTCTAAGCTTTTAAATGATGAAACTCATAAATAGTTTTGAAGATGCAAAGTCAAGAAAATAGTAAATAAAGGTCTTTGAAGGATTAACTGTAAAATAGATTCCACTAATCACTGCTTATGAAGGGGTGACCTTCAACATAAATAGAGCCATTTTGTCAAACCAAAGTCGATTTGATGGAAACAGAACTAACAGGAAATAAAATCACAAATTGTCTGCAATCAAAATGTTTTGTGCAAGGTTATAAAAACATTCAGTACATCTATCAACAACGGGGCACTCACATATTTTCAGTCTATAGTGGTGAACGGTGAGATATAATAGACTCATAGAGTTTAAGGCCAAAAGGACTCTTAGATCATTTATCTGACCAACATCATAGGACATTACATTTCCCCTAGACACCATTACACTGAGCCCAATAGTTCTTACCAGCTAGACTGTGGCTTTGCTGTGAACCTGAAGAAATGCATAGTCTTGCAAGGTCCCAGGAACAGGTCACGAAGGCAAACTCTGCACATTCAAGAAGGAAGAAGTCTGAGACTACCTTGTGTTGAGGAAGACAGAGGAGAAGGATATCTCCACTCCTGTCTAACACGAGACCCCAGCTAGCACTACTGCCAAACAAACACTTGAGATACATGGTGTGTAGTCCTGTGGGGTAGGCAGTTAGACCCTTCCAGCTTCAGTCATGGCCCCAATGTACTCCAACAGAAAGTAAAGTTCTTGGCTTGGTCTCCTTACTCATCTTTAGTGTTTCCTCTGTATTCCTCTGTCTCGTGACAGGAATGAAACCTACAGTCACTGTCCTTCCGGAGATGGGTCTGGCAATACTCAACTGACCCGTGCTGCAGAGAAGCTTCGAGAGGGCTCCAGATCCAACTGGCCTATACTAACTACCGGGTAAATGAAGAAAGGAGTGAAAGGAGATAACACCACAAAGGCATGAATTCAACAGATATATGCGTACAGGAGTCCTTTATGAGCCCAGATTGTTATCCTACAGCTAATCACAAGACACAAGGTACAGATGATGGGAGATGCTTGGCGTCTACGCTCTTCATCTTAGCCAGCAGATGACCTGCTTGCACAGTGGGTTTACTTTAGCTTCTAGTTTTTTATGGTGATGTGATTCCTTTTTATTATTTTATTATTTATTATTTATTTATTTTATTGTTACTGCAAGTGCCTGAATGGTCTACTACATTATCTAAAGGGAAGATGATTATTACTAGTGACTTAACGGTAGAGCAGATGAAGCAGATGAAGCATAAGGCACACAAAAACTGCTGAAAATTAAAAAAAAAAAAAAAAAGAATAAAGAAAAAAATAAAATTATCTTTTCTACATGCACTCATTTTTTTACTGGACATACAGATTACATATCATATATATTTTGAATTACAAATTATCAAGAAAATGGATTAATTAATCTTTAATTAAAGATAATTTACATCCTCTCTCCACTTCAGAAGAAGAATGGGATGTATCATATAACCCAAATACACTGAAGCATTCGCTTTACTGAGGTTTGGATCAAACCCCAAGATTTAGTGAGCTTTACATATACAACAGTGATGCAAAAGAAGGACCTGATTGCCATAGCCAGGCTGCAGGATACAGTTTCCTGTGATGGACAAAACAGCAGAGGAAAAAAGCAAGAGAATATTTCTTAGTTCTGACTTGAATATTGGACACCACTGCAAGTGATAACATATCAGGGCTTCTACATGCATTATCACAAAAAGAAGGAAAACAGAGATATTAACAAGGATTGTTTATTCTCCAAATCAATGCATTCTGTAGAGCAAAAAGATGAGAAAATCTATTTGGAATGGGTAACAATGCATGATCAGTGGATGACATGCATAACAAAGAATGTTCATCCAAGTGTTCTAGCAATCTGAACATAAAGTGGGTTATGAAACGTTAAAGACTCAAAATAGAAATAAGACACTTAGATTTGGTGATAAGTGAAGAGGAACAAAGCATGACCTGGACTCAGCTGGGATGGCTGAGTCTGTGTAATTTTTCCATCTTTCAGTGAAACCAAAAGTATGTAAAAAGAAGTATGACCCTGGTGAGTCAAGAGGAAAACTAACACAACTACAACCCAAAATCTACAGTCCTTTTTATCATTTCATCATGCAAATTATCAGCCCTTTTTGCCCCACAGGTTATACTAAGAACTGAAGGCAACGAGATTGGGAAAAGATAAAGGAAGTTTAATAGTTCTGACTGGAGATAAAAGAGAAAAGGAACAAGTGTCTATAGAGAATAACAGTTCTCTTGGATAAATAGAGGCCTTTTAGGTCAAGAGCAGAAATATTGTCTTTCTATACAGAGTTTTGAGCAACTTGTAATCAAATCTGACAGTGTTCTGAGTATTGCTGAAAGATTTCTACCCTTAAAAAGCACTCTCCCAAATTCCTGTAGTAATTCAGAATTTTGTTTTTAATATTCTCTCATTTATCAGTGTTATCTGTTGACCTCCCTGAACAAGTCATAGGCAGAACTTTCATTTTATTTATTTATTTACTTATATATTTTTCTTTACCAGGCAAGTCCACAATCATATTGCAGCATTGGCCTATTCAATTCATATTTTTATCTGTTGATCTGAATATGATAATCATGAAATTCATTCCAGTTCTTGTGCTCTCAGACAAACTTACTTTGCAAATCAAGGAAGTACACACCACAGCCAGAGTACCTGGGACCTTGCAAGTTTTTGCATTTAATTTTCCTTTGACATTTCAAAGGAAATTGGGCAGATCTCAAATCATTTTAAGGGCAGAGAAACATTTACAAAGAATATTGTTAGGCCTGTGAACGGTAAGTGTTACTTTACACACGCAGAGGTAAGACAATTTTTATGTTCCCAACATTCTCCCCACCCTCCCCCCCCAAAAAAAAAGAAAAAAAAAAGAATCTTTAGTGGTGATACACAGGTATATGAACAGTTCAAGAGAACAGTATATCCAGAAGGTCAGTTCAACATTCCTATTAATTTAGACCTGAAATTGTTTCCATTACGCACAACTAATACTGTCTTTCTGGAGACTTCTGAGCTGTAAATAAAGTGACAGACTTTTATGCCAGTAATTGGGTGGTATTGAGTTATTGAGAAGTGAGCTGAAGGGGCATGATAACATTAATGAAAGCTCTTGCACAATGCATGTACTTGAAAGCAGTACAAATGTATAGCTTGTCTAGGATGGCCTATTTCAGTAGTCAGCAAGAAGATTAATATGATGGTGTCAAACAGAGATAATTGATACCAATTTTATATATTTAAGTTTCTATCAAGGAAGTGCACTGAAATCCATCATTCTATTTGCAGTGACAAGTTAGTGTAACAGCAGTGGAATTTTTAGGTTTAATTCTTTCATAACCTGTGATAAATTGTTATTCTGAATTATCAAGATTATGAACTAGCAGATTAAAATATCACACTTGGGGATCGGTAAAGCTTTCCATATGAAAATGGTATTAAGAAAGATGGGAAAAATATTTTCTAAAAACTGAGCTGCCAGAAAATGCTGGAACTGTACAAAAAACTTTTCATATACAAGGCTATCACACATCTCTTTTCTTTTTGATAGACCCCACATAGAAAACGTTTCGGTAGTGATCCCAGCACCACTTCATATTTTTATACACCTTCTTTAGCAATATAAAAACTTTCATCAGCACCTTCCACGCACCAGAAATCCGCAATGTCTACAATACGTCCTAAAGACCCTGTGCCTACTTAGGGCATTCATCAAGCAAGTACTATATGTTGATTTGCTATATAAACAATTAACATCATACTTTGGGTAAATATCAGGCTAACAATGGATGCCTTACAGGATTGCTCTGTGTGAGCACAGATAATTCATCTGTTTTCAGGAACATCATGTTCTTGGAAAAGACAGAGGTCCATCGGGAGACTCCAGCAAGGCTGTGCACAGACTGCAGTCATAACTGGAGAAGGCGCTACCTGGACCATATGCACAATCTTGTGGGGTTGAGCCTGTTCCCAAACACCATGAACATATGACCGTCTGTTCTAAGGGTTACTGATGCAGAACTGTTACTACTTGTTCAGGCACATTCTGAGCCTCTTTCAGAAAGATCCATTTTGTATTGCCCAGAAGATAGACATGGTAGTTTTCTGCATATGCCTGTGGTGTATAGCATATATACAAGTCTCTATGTGCATAAGCATGTGCATGCGAATGTGCAAATATCAGTATCTATCTATCTATCCATCTGTATATATACAGGTATTATAAATTTATGTACTTCCATATATGTGTATGAAACCATAGTCTATACACCATCCTTCAGAATGAAAGCATAGGAAAAAAAGAAGGAATTGGAATGACTGGACACTTCAGCACATATCTGAGTCTGTGATTCAGATACCTGTCCAATAGCTCTATGCTAAACAAGTCCAAAAAGAAATTAACTTTGTTGTACACAAAGTGCCACCACACCTACCCACATGACAGTAAAGTGACCCTGTCTTTGTCCCTTCTTTGCTAATGCCCATGCCTGGTGTGCCATAAGACACTGTTCTGAAGTTTCTTCTCCCAGTCCTCCTGCCCTTCCTCAGTGGCAAGGAGCTGAAAGCTTAATTCCTAAAGCTCAAAATTAACGAAGTTTTAATATGAATATTAAAGACCCTGCCCTCCTATAGACTTACATTTAAATGAATTATTTGGTGTTTCTTTCCTTCTCCAGAATTCTTATTTTATTTTCTGCTGTGTTCCATAATATATATGTGTGTGTTTATATACACATATATAAAAATACCTCACCAATCTCAATGTGGTGTCGATAATTCATTGACTGGAAATTTCTGAAAAGCTTTTACAAAAACTTTCTCTACATTAGAGCATATACATGTCACTAGAGTAAACTACATTTTGTTTACTTATAAATGAAACAGAATGCTGCATTTTCAGCTTTGCAAGGATTTATGTTACATTTTTGTCTTAATTTTTCAATTTTGATGATCCATTTACAGGGCTCACGTGACGTGAATTCTTTCTTACGCTGTGGTGTTCTGACATGCAAAAGCACATCATTGTTTGTTTTTTGTATGTATGTATGTATTTATTTATTTATTTATTTATTCAGGCAGACAAGGAACATCTATAATGCTTCCATATTCGTTTTATGTAAAGAGCATAGACCTTAGACAAGTATTCGGTTAGGTTAAAGGCCTCTTACTTTCTTGTCATTGATGATGTTTAATCACTGGCAGTTTAAAGGAGGTATTTAACACTACTTATCTCCTACACTTAGTGGGGATGGATATGGGGCTTTTAAACTATCACTCACCCAGGCTGCAAAAAGCTCCTGTGGAGAAATAATTTAAGTAAGACTCATTTCGTAACACAGCCAAAATTCCTCAAGATGCTTTACAGAAGCTCATCCCCATGTGATAATTCCTCCAATTTCTCTATGACTGATTACAAAAGGCCATAAAATGGAAGACCAAGACCTCAGTCTCATTCCATCTCACAAGGCCTGCACCACCCCGTATGTTCCTCCTTACCTCATTTGAGTGCCTCTCACTTCATCTTCTAGTGCACAGAAGCAGGGATAGGAGCAAGGACCGAGGCTGAGGGCTCCGGTACCTTCCTCACCAGGAGCCCACCCCTGGAAAGCAGTGGCTGCTGAGCTTTGTGTGGTGAGAGTGAGTTGAATTTGCCAAATGGACAAGTAGCCCTTGGATCCCTTTTGATCACATAGGGAATGAGTTTAAAAGAAAAATTTTGCAACTTAAATGACTAAATCCCACTTCAACGCTTTTTGGGATTTTAGTCTTAATCCAAGATGGGTATATGTTTCTGCCAATTTTTTCATTACTTAAAAAGTCCTCTTAAAAAAAAAAACAAAAAAAAAAGCAAAAAAAAAAAAAGGCAAAAAAAAAAAAGCTGTGTAGAAATTGCTTTTGAGGTATCACTAAAGAAGCATAATATTTTCTGCAAGAAGTTCTGGTAAAAGCTTTCTTGGACCATTGTTCGAACATTGCTCCTCCTGAGGCATCATCTTTTAAACACCCATTTCACACTGCAATTCCACAGCCACTAAACCAGAGTGGCTGCAGCAGGACTGTGTTCAGCCAAATCTACCGCCTCAGATGGCTAAACATAAGACTGCAGGAACACTGCTGCCTGAACCAGATGGCCACTGATAAATGGCAGGGTTGAACCACGGCAGGCCTAATTTAGATCAGCATATGCTACCATGTTGCCCCAAATTTTAATTTTTATTATGGCACATGTAAATCTTATAAGAATTACACCAGTAACAGTGAAGTGTAAGCAGCTCTATATTGCTTTTTTCTGGTTATAAATATGATAAGGCTGAAAATCAAAACTAGTGAATCTTAGAATATGTTAGCATATTCATTATCACTTGCAAGCTAGTTAAAAATAAACTCCAGCTAGGCAACTATATTTCTAGTCATAGATACAAGTTCTCACAAAATAAATGTAAAAATGGAGTTATGCCAGCATTTGAGATAATATGGAATTAATTTATCATTTTGTAAAACAAATCAAACCATGATTAGATACAGATAAGTAAAGTACAAAGAAGAAAAGAGTTTCATTTTGTTTTCTTTACGACTATATTTGGCCCTTTCCTGCTCAGATACAGGCTGTGTTGGCACTTCAGGCTGTGTTCATTTCACTTCTTTCATTAGTAAACCTGATTAGCTATACTGTCTGTTCTTTGACACCATATATTTGTTTTTATTTTCATTTATTTTTCTTTTCTCCTCTTCTAGTCTCTACTATAGATAATATTATAATACTCTACTATATGAAAATGTGCAGATACTTTACCTACCCTGGGAGCAGAATATTTGAATTTACTGATGCAAGAATGATTATTAAAGATATGAAGTTGAAAACCTGCAGCAGGTTCAAACCTCAGTCACTGACCCACTGATTTCACCTAAAGGTTGACAAGCTCTGTCTTGCCTCACAGGCCAGCTGCTTACGTCAAGAGCAATAGGCACTGGAGAACAGATGTTAAATCGACTCCTACAGGATCCAATACAAATGCTTTTCTTACTTACGGAATCATAAACAACATATTATCTGGAATATATGTCAGTTAGATGACCTTAATTGAAGAGAGACAAACCCTGAGCATCTTCATTAAACCTCTCCATCTCTTAACTTTCCAGCTAAATTCCTAAGGTGTTGATCTGAAAAAGTATTACAAACCCTTCACAGGCATTAATTTTTTAAGTTCTCAAATGGGCACAAGAAATAAAGCTGCTGATTAATAGAAACATTATTTCTGCTCAGTAAAAGCAACTGGGGCTAAAGCCCTCATTTGTTTAAAACTACGGATATACTGATATTGGGAAAGTCTCTACCTAATGTTGGACCTCCTTGTTATAAGTGAAAACTGACCACTTTCAAACTTCTGTATAGCTGAGACTTAGATCCAAATCTTAGATCCAGTCATACTGATGAGAAGTGGTAAATTGGGACAACCTGTAAAATTTGAGATATTCTTTCCAGGTTTCTCAGAATGTGTCCCCAGGTATAAGTTAGAAGGTGCCAGTTTTCCATCTTGGATATTATCAAGGTTTGAAAGTATACAGTCATTCACTTAAAACAAAACTAACTTAAAAAACAATTTTATGCAATTTGATGTGGAGTTCACTGTGACACGTCATCCTCCTGCCAGATTATTCTACTTGCCCTCTACTTTGAAAATGTGTGTGTGTATATAAATGACTAAAAACTCTGCTAAAATAATTGGGGAATGAATTAACATTGATGTCAGCTGCCCTAATTAATGTAAAAGCCAGATACAGTCCTCAGAGGGGTGGTCTTCTTTGCATAACACTTATGTTCAAGTTCAAGACAGAACTAGAACAGAAATCTTAGTGTAATCAGGCTTAAAC
Source organism: Anser brachyrhynchus (assembly GCF_964034855.1). Lineage (NCBI taxonomy): Eukaryota > Metazoa > Chordata > Aves > Anseriformes > Anatidae > Anser > Anser brachyrhynchus. The sequence goes on from NC_137698.1 coordinate 64,812,976, forward strand.
AGATGGCATTTAGAATAGGAGGGGGAAAAAATGTTATGTGCTCTGGCATATAAATGAGAGCAGTTTAAGAGAGCGATGGATCAAAGATGCTGATCCAATTCTTGCAAGGGAAGTTCCATGTTGCCATAGCCCCATGATTTTAGTGAGGCTCTGTGAAGATGCATGTGTCAGTTTGTGTATCTTAGATTTTAAAATAAAAGAAGGGCATGACTAAAGGTGAGTCCTGTCTGGTTATGAACAATTTGAATTTGAAAAGAGGAAAAACATTTAAGTTCTCCATAGGGGTGAGCATCAGCAAAGCTTTCAGACTCTTGACAGCTACAGGGAATCTTCAAATGTTTAAAGAAGATGAAAATACTTACAAAAGCTCTGAATAATCAGGAAAGCAACTTAATGAGGCTAGCCTCAGTGAACACGGGTGTGGGGTGTTTGTTTGTTTGTTTGTTTCCCTACTGAGTGAGTATTCTGCTTCAGGAGGACAATAATGATTGCTAAGGTAATTTTTTGAGAAGATTTTTACCATCTTTTTTCCTTCGTCTATAATTAGAGGTGAGTTAAGATGGAAAATGGTGATAACTGACCACCAAAAGCTCCTGCCTTCATTATTCAAAGTCATTTTCAGAAAGGAAGAAGGTCATTGCACTCACATTTTAGCCTGAACAGAAGAAATGTGTGAAGTGTTTGTGATAACTGCCAACAGTAAATACAATGCCACTGCTATGTAGTGACAATGCAGACAGAAGTGGCAAGTGAGACAGTGTTAAGTTTCTTACTTTGAAAAGTAAGGTGAAATGAATGTTCTTTTTTACTGCTTGAAGATCTGAGGAATACATCTATCCCATGTAACACTAGGCAGATAACTGAGAAGCTGAGTTAGGACAGTGGGTAAAGGTGGCTCCTTCTTTTGTCAGAACAAAGGGGTAGTTCCAAAGACCTTACATAGGATGAATCACTTTTTCCTCTCATTATTGCGGCTTGAAAGTGCAAAGGTGCTTGTAAATTGGATCTTCAGTTTAACAGTATGTGGACTGTACCAAGCTATGAGCCTTGCCCAGAAGTGGCCACAAAAAACACTCAGAATGGTCCAGCCAAGCAGCTGGCACAGCAAGATGCTAGGAAAGTATGATGACGATCATTAAAGAAAAAGTTCCTGTCTTGATTGGATATGTTGCTCTTTCAAATCTAACATTCCCATATATAATCTACCATTAATTTAATCTGCCATCCCCATATATAGCAGTGCATACACTGCACTGCTATAAGGTAATAAACACAGCACAGTACCATTCCCCTCTCCAGTGAACTAGAACTGACAGGAGACCTGATCCAAAGCCAGTGAATGTTTTTTTGTTGTTGGTTTTTTTTTTTTTCCCCCCCGCTGAATTCAGTGGACATTAGATCATGCCCATAAAATCTATTCTAAATTCTAATATTCAGCAATGGGGTGCAGGGTGCAGCACAGACATTGCAGATGTTATCCACACATAAACACTAACAGGAACTCTTCTCCCCCACAATCCAACTTGTTTATGTGATCCGTGTTAGATACCAGGCTTTGCTCAAGTTCTATTTTAATGTTACCCAGCCATAAAATCATGACTGACACTTTTCTGCAAGAGATGTGTTAGGTCTGGTATCTCATCCAGCTTCAAATCTGGGTAATTACCTTCTGCCCCTGCAGTTTAAATACGATACACCATTTATCTTCATTACATGCCCTAAAATTGCTGTTCCAATTTGATGTGCTTTACTGCAATAACTGCTGCATTTCACTGCAGAAGTGGCTGCTTTAAGTGGTAGGTGAGCTGATTTTAGAAAGATAGATAGTTTGTATAAAATATTTTGGGATCCTTTGAAATGAGCAGTGCTCAGAATTATTTTTGATTTTTACAATCCTTGTGAGTATGCCAGGATAGTCACATTAAATATGCTATTTGGCAGGTTTTATTTTTAAAAATTGCCATATGGTATGTGTTCATCACCCAAGCTACTGCACAGAACAATTCCATATCAGTTTTTGATGTTAATTTTACTTGGGACTGTACCGAGATCATCATGCCAGGTTAATTAAAGCACTACAAAGAATTCTGCACAATGAACTGATACTAAAACAGAAGGAAGTGTCAGTTTTCAGTGAATAAAATAGGAATGCTAGAAGGTAATTATCTGCTGTTGGTAGCAGAAAGAAATTAAGAACATTGCAGAGTTCTGGAAAAAATAATAAAAATAATAATTTTTAAAAAGGCTATCCAGGCCTTATAACAAAGACTAACTACTTGGATAAATTTCTTTCTGACTTGGCAGCACTGAATGTAATATTTGTAACACTGTCACATAACATGTCATAAGGAACAATGTATGTGAGTCAGTAGGGATGGAGGTGTATTTTGTTCTGGGCATATCATTCTTTACCTCATGAGCATTGCCACTGATAACTTCAAATGTAAAGTGCTTTCTCTTCTGTGGGTGTGACACAACCAATTCAAATAATAACACACTTGGAAGAAGACAAAAGCTATCATACTTTAAATGTGTTTCTGCCAACATTCCTGAACAAAAGTCCATTCCATGGTCCTAGATTTGGCTTTATTATAATTCAGTGGGTTTAATTAATCACTAGATTCAGTTTCACTAGAAACTATTGAAACTAATCTAAACTAGTGAACTAAACTAGTGAAACTAAAACTAGTGAACCTAATCACTAGATTAGGTTCAGTTTCATACCTGTGTAATTCCACAAATTTGAATGCAGACAGATCTACACTAGTTGTAGTTATGCTGTGGTGAATAAAATGTCATGCCAGAAGACCATCAACACTACAGGACGATAGGAATGTTTTTTTCTGTCCCCTCCTGTTTTTCCCAATGTTAAATATATTTTGTCCTGAATCAGAAAGTAACATAATATTTTTTAAATCTTCAAAACAAAAGTATTCTGAACAGGCAGTATAATTAACCTTCACTGTGATATTTCATGCTGCTCATGGAAGAAACAATATTCCCTGCAGAAGGTGGAACTCAGTGCATAATGTCTACCACTATAGCATCCCCTATCCTTGAAAGGCTAATTGCTCATCTTGGGAGTACCATGCAGGGGGAAATTCAGAGAGCAATTTTTCCATGCTGCACCTCTTCCCTTCCAATGTACAGTTTTGATTATTTGGACCATAGTTGACTCTCATCATACAATAATCTTAATTGTAAAGTAGAGTATGTCACTTCTCTGACATACTTCATGGGCTGTGCAATCCTCTGTCTTTTATACCATGTCAAAAGTTTCAGGGTGTGGTGGCTTCACACTGATGCTCAGCTCCACCTCACGGCTATCTCACTCCCCCTCCTCAGAATAGTAGGGGAAGATAATATATGATGAAAAGAAGAAGAAGAAAATATATGATGAAAAAAAAGCTTCATGGGCTGAGATAAGGACAGGGAGATCACTCAACAATTATTATCGCAGGCAAAACTGGCTCTGCATAGGGAGATAAATACAACTTACTGCTTATTGCTAACATCAGACTAGAGTAGTGAGAAAATTAAGCAAATTAAAGCCACCTCTACCCTCATTCACCCTCTTCTACATCCTCCCCCCAAGTGGCACAGGGGAACAGGGAATACGTGCTGTTGTCACTCTCTAGCACTTTGTTTCCTCCGCTCCTTCATGGTCACTCTCTGCCCCTGCCCCAAGATGGGGTCCCTCCCATGGGATGCCATCCCTCCCAAACTGATCCTGTGTGGGCTTCCCACAGGCAGCAGCTCTTCAAGAACTGCTTCCACATGGGTCTGTACCATGGGGTCCATCCCCCAGGAGCAAACTGCTCCAGCACGGGTCCCCCACGGGCGGCAGCTCCCCCCAGACCCCTGCTCCTGCGGGGGCTCCTCTCCACGGGCTGCAGCTCCGGCCCGGGGCCTGCTCCTGCAGGGGCTCTCCATGGGCCGCAGCCTCCTCCAGGCCACATCCACCTGCTCCACCGGGGGCTCCTCCACGGGCTGCAGCGTGGAGATCTGCTCCACCATGGGACCCACAGGCTGCAGGGGAACTTCTGCTCCAGAGCCTGGAGCAATTCCCGCCCTCCTTCTCCACTGACCTTGGGGGCTGCAGGGCTGTTTCTCTCACTCCTCTCTCTCCCAGCTGCTGTGTCACAGTGTTTTTTTCTCTTCCATCTGCTCTTCCTTAGACCCAACCAGCATCACTTCCTGGCTCGGCTCTGGCCAGCGGCAGGTCCCTTTGGAGTCGGCTGGAGCTGGCTCTGATCTGACACAGGGCAGCTCCTGGGCTCTGCTCACAGAGGCCACTGCTGCAGCCCCCTATCAAAACCTTGCCACAGAAACCCAATACAAAAGGCACAAGCAGCAACAGTGCTATCAAGTGACCCCACACAGCAAGCCACGCCTGTCAACAGCCCCGATCATGTCTGAATGCCTTGTGAGTAACCAAGGGATAGAGCTTCAAACATCAGGAAAACATGGATTAAAATTTTCTGGATAGCAACTTGATGCCCTCCTGTCCCATAATATGACAGAAAGGACATCATCCACAGGGAAAATAACTTTGTCCTTAGGTTTTCAAAGAACAAAGCACACTACTGTGTACTTATTTATCTTGTTTTGCAGGCAGGTAAAGAGATCCAGCTAAAATTTTTTCATTCTAATACAGCAATATGAAGCCACACATACAACAGAAAGGATATATTTTCTTTTTGTCTAAACACAAGGTCCTTTATGACATGTTGTGACTGAAAACAAAATATATGGCAAGGCAGTGATATTTTGAAGTATTCCTTTCTAAAACCTATTTCTGTTCCTGTGGTTGGAATAGGTATATCTTACTTTTCTATCAGTCCAATATGTTCTTGTCAAAAGCATGTCTGGGGCAAAAGCACTTACAGAAAACCCGGATGAGTTGTAGGAGACTGAGAATTTTACATCATCTTACATTTTTAAAGGTAACCAAGATATTTTATCTTAATTAAAGGCAGCTCTAGTTCTTTTTGAAAACTAAATCTGACCTTTTCAGTAATGCAAAACAATCACCTTTAATGTGTACAATGTACATTCTTGGCCTTAAAAGATTAGTATAATTGTATTCAACTTTCCTTTCTCAAGAGGAAGGATAGCATTTTCCATTTAGTTTAACATTTTCTTCTCCTATTAAATAAGGGTTTAAATGTACAAGACACAACAGAGAAAAATGCGAGTATTTCCTGGGAAAATTTCTAGCCTTAGTCCTGCTCATGTCAAATCTCCAGACTTCTTTCCACTTTTTAACTTGTCATTCTAGATCCTTTCAAAATTACATCTAGGTATTCACATTGTAATAGCATTCCAATGAAAAATTTGCCAACCTAAGAGAAAGAACTGCCTGTTTATAACACATAATTCTCAACTGAATTAACAGCGTCAGTCATAGCCTGAGTGGAGCTCTGGTTAACAGCTTCTGCAACAATTTGGGCCTATGTGTGCTGCAAGCTTGATGCTTACTATAGCACAGCCATGCTAGACTTGATGTCAGAAGATGTTTATTTTGGGCCTACATTATACTATATCTTAGAATCATAGAATATCCCAAGTTGGAAGGTTCCCACAAGGATCACAAAGCCCAACTCCTGGCTCCACACTGGACCACCCAAAAATCAGATCACGTGTCTGAGAGCATTGTCCAAATGCTTCTTGAGCTCTGGCAGGCTTGCTTGGTCAGAAAACCAGGCATGAATAAATACAGTGACATAACTTACTGAATATTTCTTGTATGTCTTGAGAACAGGCTGACGTTCAAGTCTACTGCTTAGCTAGGACAAAGATTTTTAACTGAGATTCTGTCTATGGTCTTGCTTGAAAAAAAAAAACAAAAAACTTTCCTTGAAAAAACAAGTGCCAGGTGTCACTGGTCTTCACTGATAAATCCTCATTACTACAAATCCTGTCTAACAACAGACTTCTCTGATCTCAGCAATTCAGCTGTCCTCCAGCTCCATGCTTCTCAAATGCATTTTGTTATGGCCATATATGTGATCTTTATTAATGCAGATGACAACATTGGTAACTACAATTTCATACTGAAGTCTGAATAATACAGCTTTTGTAGCACCCGTACATAAACCCATCAGAAGCTACTATTAATTTATTTGATAACTGCTTATTTTAGAACAAAGTTGCAAAACATGTGGAGAAATTCCACGTATAAACCATAGGCAGAAAATCACCTTCAGTGTTGACACAATCAAAATAAGGTCTCGTTTTCTTAAAAAAGTTTTACTTCAAGCTGGTGCATGTTGAAGCAAGAAAATCTATTCTGAAATGCCAGATATTGGTTTGATGTTAGGGTTTTGATATCTCCCTATCTTTTATGTACATGCTAACAGAAATTCTGAATATTCTCTTAGCATCAGTGAATATGCTAAAGCTTTGTTAGACTGCAACTAAATTCTGTTTCTTTGGAAAACTCTAGTTCAAATAAGTTAATTTGGATAACATTCATCAGCTAGTTGCAGGTACAAAAAACGTTAGGAAGACCTTTTATGTGGCATTATGAAAAACAGATATCTCTGGTTCAAAGTAGTTAAGCTTTTTGAACAAGTTAGCTTATTTTTTTACCCCCAAGGAGTAAAATCAACCAAAAGTAAATGAAAATTATATTTTAAATAAATTTTATTTGATCAGAGATTGAGACAAACTATTTGAACTCAAAATTATTGATTTTTCTATTCTGATCCATTGTTGAAAACACTAATTTCAGACACATATGCATGTGTTCTGTGCATCATCAATTTTTCCATATATTTATGTCTGTATGTATTGACGAGTGGCTGTGCTGTTGCCAAGACTATATGCATAACTGAAGCTATATCTGTAGGGAACTGTAATAATCTTTATTTGACCAGCTGATACAGCTGGTAGGAATTGAATGAGCTTGCAGGCTTACAAGCCTTGCTGCAAATCTGGAACAGAAGCAGTAACCTCAGGCTAAATACTCGCTGCAGACAATTGCTCTGAGTTTAGCTTGATTATGTTGAACAGTTAGACAATTTGAGAAATAATGTGATTGGCGTGAGAAGAACAGAAGGGCAGGTTAGCAAAAGGAGAGCGGACAGGGTTGCTTACCCCCATGCGACAAGCAGAAGCTGAGAGAGGGGAGTAATGATCAGCTTGAACTGAGAGGTACAAGTGCCACTTTTTGCCTCGGTTAGATAATGAGGGAATTAAATATCTTTTAGTTTTGTGATAGCTGAAAGAAGGGAATACACTGCTAATGGCATGACCCAGCACAGAAAAGCCTCTCATGGAGCTGGGGAATATGTTGATGCATAGTCTGAGGAACATGCTCCTTTGGGAAAAAAAGTGCCTGGTAATTTGGCTCATTTTCTTTCCTCATGAGACACAAAGCCCTGCTCCTAAATCATGCCAAGCACTACCTGTGGGTGGCACGCTGAAGTGGGTGATACTTCATGCTATGAGGACTTTAGTGGGAGAACTGAATTATATAGCCCTATTCACAGAGTCACAGAATCACAGAACGGTTGAGGTTGGAAGCGACCTCCAGAGATCATTTAGTCCAACCCCCCTGCTCAAGCAGGGTAACTGGTTTGTTTTTGTGATGGACCAATTTATAGATATTATTCTCAGCATTTCCCACTCCTTCCTCATAGTTGTATCACACCATCATGGGTACAGAACACACATCTGGAGAAGCACCACTAGCAGCAGGGAAGAGGCAGAGGCTGAGCTCTGCTGACCAGTGGGGCCACCAAGCCTTTGTAGTGTGACACCACCCGGAGACCTGGCAGGAGCCAGAAGGCATTCAAGGAGAGACAGAAGGTCTGAGAGAGTCTCCCATCATAACATGGCTTTTCTTTGACTTGCCATGGTAGGCATGCCTGGAAACTGGCAATAAAGACAATCTGGTTCATGTATTTAGAGGCAGGAATGAGCCCACCAGTGTGACATGGAAGTTTAGCTACCAGAACTCAGTAAATTGCATAGTCACCTGTTTCACTGACTTAATTTCTCTTCCCTAAAAGCAAGTACTCCATGAGACTGAGTACCAGATACCTTCTGGGGCCAAGAGGCTCCAAGATATACGTATAGCAATGACAGTTTTAATGAAGAAATATTTAATTTCAAATTTCTTAACACTGGTATAGATTGCACTTTATATTAAATAAAAAGAATGGCCTTTGATTTCACTGGAAGTAATGCATGAGCACTCTGGGATATTTCAGTGTTAAAATCCAGAGATGATTTTCATTCTCCTTTGAAGGGCAAGGTGTAAACATGTTCGATAGATTCATTATTTACAATGCTGCATCAAGCAGCAGATGTATTTGCTCCAGAAAATATAGTTCCAAGTAATTCATTCACTCTCGGTTCCATAAAAAACAGTAGGTAGAGAATGAAATGAGAATAATGCTTCTCCACATAGCACAGAGAGGAAGAACATTTTAGATGTCATTTTGAACCTGTACCCCAAGGAAGCTATTTCCTTCTTCCATGAGGCCTAAGTTTAAATTTTTCATATTAAATCAATAAATTTAAATTTTCATATTAAACTATGAAGTTTAAAATCTGACAAGGGAGTGTTGTGCTACAGAAAAATAACTTTTTTTTTTTTTTTTTAAGATCTGGGCACAGAAAGAAAATGTGCTCCCAGCAATACTCACATTTTAGATGCTGCAGTTTTGATTCTGATAGTTTACAGAATGATTCTAGGTGACCAAGGCTCCCTACACAATGAGAAGCAATAATTATTCACCTAAATACTGGGATCCAGTGAAACAAACATGCTAGGTAAATAGCCTAAAAATGTCCACAGCCCAACTCATGAGTCTGATATACCAAAGCACGGTAAAGCATGCTGTGACTAGAGAAGTATGAACAGCTAGGTTAATTGACGATCATAAACAACCACAGTCTTAATGATTCCTATTGTTCGTCTTTGGCTGCGGCAGAAAAGACGATGTAGGAGTGTCAGAGCAGGAGGAGAATATGTTATCAATCAGGTGACTGACAGTCATCCCCCCGTGAAGTAGATATAAGACAGATACATATATGTGTACACACACACAAACGTTCACCCATATATACATACATATATATATATGGGTGAATAAATATATATATGTATGTGTAGGGAAAACTCCATGAAATGTCGTTGTGTGGTGAATGTGACCTCCAGAACAACACGTTTCACAGACAGTCCCTCCACTCAGTCACCACACTGATACAAATACAATGAGAATGAAATGCTTGATTCAGAAAAAATAGCTTTTAACCATAAGCTTAAGCTCTGCTCTAGGCATATTCTTATACTGAAGCCTGGGGAAAGTGCTATTTTCAGCATGGATGTTTGAATCCTAAATCAGGATTTAAAACAAAATAAAGCAAAACAACTTGCACGACCCTCAGTTTTTCACAACTTTCTTTAACATAACTCTTTCCAATATGTGGACTTTTTCTTTGAAAAGACAAGTAGTTACACATGCATTTTAAAACAGTAGCATAACAAAAGAGATGCTTTTTTTTTTTTCTCTAAAGACTTCTGTTTATGCTATGTAGCATCGTTCATTTTCTTTAGGTTGTTTTTGTTATTCATCCCTGTGCTCAACCTGCTCATCTGTAAAGTTCTGTCTCTTGTTTTTCTTTTCTGTCTCAGATTTTCATCACTGAAACAGAGAAGATTTGTTTTATGCCTCGATTTAATTTACCATTTCAGTAAATTTCTTCTGACAACGTTCATACTGTAGTTAGTGTGTGTACCAGTGATAACAGTTGCATCGATTACTTTACTGACAAGTAATATAAAAAGGAAGGAAACTAACTGCAATGCTTTCTCAAGGAATGAGAAATTTTTCTGTATTATGAATATAAAAGGAAAGGTGGAATGAAATAAGCTGCAGCAATAAAGAGGAAAATTAATTCCAAGCTTTTACAGATGGCTGCAGTTGTATTACTTAACATGCGTGTCAGCTGTAGAAGAATGTTTGAAAAATGAGGTTCAGCTCGACAGTAAGAAATCACAAAGCTTTCCAAATGGACCAAATTCAACACTGGAGTGAAATGCTGAAGTCAGTGGGGTTACAAAAACAGTAAAGTTAGCACTTCATGCTTTGAATCTTTTAATATTTGTGCTAAAACAAAATGGAAGGGGGGATATGTGCTCTCTACCATGCTGCTGTTACAGAGAGGTTAACAATAATGTACTAACATGAATGCTGAAGTGTTTTCCTTTCATTTTTGTTTATTGCTGTAGATATAAAAGTATCACATGACCTCCCAGAAAGAAGCTCTCACACCGGAATTAGTAGACAAAATTCACTAAAATCCTTGTTTACTTCCATCTATAGGGAATGCAGTGATTATTGGTATAAGACCATGTAAAAAAAAATAAAAATAAAAGCACAATCTTTATTAAAATAGACATCATAGTTATAGAGTTGACCTCACCAAAAAGCCCATTGCTGTGTTCTAGGGTTAAAAACAGAAATAAATGAGACCTCAGTTCATTACCATTCTTTAAGGAGAGTAGAGGTAGTGTAAAAGGACATCTGTGAGTAGTAGTGACAATTTATCTCCAGTTTTATAACAATCACAACATTTCTTACAATAAATTCTTTGGTACTTGATATGGCATAAAATATTTCTGATGTTCTTTAATGAGAAAGAAGTATACACATGTTCTAATGGAATAACAAGTGAATACATTTCTTTACATCAGAAAACACATTGTTATTATGCTTCACAATGATCTTTTACTTATTCAGGTTAATATGCAAAAATTTAAAAAGGAGAGGACTATTCAAAAACTGACAAAATTACAAGTGATTTTTGAATGTTTGACCTTACAAGAGAAGAAGGAAGACACAGAAAAAGGCTATCAGTACTTTCCTAAAACTACGGTAACATTTTGAGAAGCTTTTAGATTTAGACTTTGAAATCCAGGTTTCTGAGAAGACTTTCATTAAATCCAAGAAGACACTTTATTTAGCCTACATTTCAAGAGTTGAAATCTATGGCAAGACAACTGTTCTCTGTAGAACTGAGAATCTCTGCAAAGAGATTCTCCAAGCCCAAGGCACTACTGGATGATCTGGACTAACCTCTGCCAGCTTTCTGTCAAAGCAAAAGAGACTGCAGGATGCTTAGTAACCACACAGGTGTTATCTTAAAATTGCTGTCGTGAGAAAGTCATGATGGAGTAAGGAATGAACAGAGCTGGCATTTCATATGGTACGTACACCTCAAGCCCGCCAGAATTTTACTTTAATTTTATTTTTGTTTTTTATCAGCCTTGGTGGGATAATTCATATATTTAAGTTAAATATGTGGCAAAACACGTTTTTGGAGGACTGGAACCTATATAAGAGATTAGAAGTGGGAGTACCTGAAGTGCAGAACTTCAGAGTGGTCTCTTCCCAAACACAGTTGATCCTGACGGTGCCTCTTGCCTTAGGGCATACCAATCCATCTGACCTTTTCTCTTATTCAAAACAGAATGTTGTCCCCAGGAGGTTGCTGGTAAAGTGCAAATGTTTTGGTGCTTCTTGGATAGATGTTGGTCTTAACACACTTGCACAGCTCTGTTAGTCCTACAACAGATCCAGCACTTCCACATTTGTCCCAGTAAATGCTTAAAGGTCCCATGGCAAGGAGGAGGCTAACCAGGCTGAACACAGCTTCATAATGATTGGGACATTCAGTATTTTACTGTTTTACTGTGTATTTTACATTTCCAGTATTTTACTTTTATGAGAACAATGCTATCAGATGAAACTTTCTGTTCACTTTTAGAGCATTTCTAACATCTATTTTTACATTTTCCAACACTCTCGGAGTTCTGGCATCATACACATACAGGTGCACACACCTATACAAACATATGAATAAGTATTTATATATAAACACATATGCATAAATTACCAGGGGCGGAAAGGCCATATCAATAAAATATGAAGATTTTTATGAGCACGTTATTTTTCCTCAACAAATACTGTACATTTTTAAAATATGCTTGTTTTTAAAATATGCTTTCCCATATTGAAAATATAATGCAAGTTTCTCTTTTAACTATTCCATTTTAAGCATATAAAGAAGTCTGAAACATCAGCTAAATATCCTGATAACACAATTTAACACTTAGAAGAGAAAACTGAGCATTTCCAGATTATTTTGTAAGCATTTTAATTAGCTTCTCAGGAATAACCACATCAATTTCTCAGACCTGCTAGTGTTCCCATCATAACGGTATTTCAGCAGGAATTTCACACCATTACTACTTGAACAAAGTGGAAAAGGCATTTTTAAAAAGTGGGAAAGGAAAAAGGGGAATATTCTGACAGAATAATGGACCTGAAGTCTGCAGTACCATATACAGCAGTCTCTGAAGTTAATTGATAACCACCTGTTTTTTCAAAGGACATAAACTTTTTCCCAGCTGATCACATTCCTAGCAGAACTGGAAACAAAGACAACTTCTGAAGGACTTCAACACTGGACTAAAAAGGTGTAATTTATTTTCTTGGAGGCTGGAATAGTGACCGTCTGCTCTCCCTACCAACCTGAATTTTGCTGTGATCCTATGACCCTATTATTATTATGGAATTCAGTACGTTGCAACACAACATGCCCTCCCTTTTTAAGGTAGAGGTTACACAAATACATCTTCATCGTCTTTAGTTGCTGCAATTTATGTTTGGTTTATTAAGGGAAACACTGATTCTTAGCAAACCTATGGAAAAGGTAATCATGCTGACCTTTCTAACTCTGCTGTGCAATGGAATCAGCAAAAAGTGAGAGCAGATAAGAATAAATAAAGAAGGGATGTTTGTGACTGCTATTTGTTATTTCTTCCTCTTCATGAGAATAATGCAGTTCAAAACATTGGGCCGTCTGCGCAGGACATGTGTTGATTTTAATAATTAAGCACTGTTGGGTTGCTGACACTATTAGTCAAGGGTCAGTAGACATTTTCATTACAATTGCCATTTTTCCAAGACTTCATAACTGTCTCTTTGATTCACGCTGGGCTGAGCCTTAGTGTGTAGGTTATCAACTTCCTGGCATTTTTTGCCTCACCATAATAATCTATTTTTCAAGTTTTCAAACTATAGCAACTTAAGATTGTTTCAGTGTTGTTTCCATTAGGAGCCTGTAAGCTGGTAGGACTGAAGAGAGCAGGGAGTTTGAAGCCTCATTTCTTCTCAGTCTCTAACAAAAAACACTGAAGCCTCGGGTCCAGGGACTGGGTAGAAGAGAACTGCATGTATCAGTGGGGAACTGTGGGAGCTGTGGAGGCTGTGTTTTTCCAGTGTTGTAAGAAGTTTCTGGGAAGCGTGTTGCTTTTCTTTGAATGTAGCAATCTCTAAGAGACACAAGTGTGAGAAAAGAAAATAGCCTCCACAATCTACACAGTAGATGGACTCCAACTACTTGTTTTGTTATGAGTTGTTTAGGAAACATGCAGCAGCTTTTTCTTTTGTCCTTTTTTCACCTTTTCCTCCCCAACTTTGTATTGTGTGGACATAACATTTCTGGAACACTTCCTTGCAGGCTCAAGTCCTGAAGCTACCACATAAGTTTACCTGTTAGGATGATGACACCTGCTGCAATGTGGCGCTCAGAGCATGAGTGGACCTGGTTCCACTCATCCCCGCCCCCCCCCCCCCCCCCCCCCAAAGAGTGATATTGTGTCATTGAAAATGCCATTGAAAAACGGGTTTATAAAACATGCTTCTGCAACCAAAATCCCTTAAACATTTAGATCAGTGTTCAACTACAGATAGGAATAACTTATTCTTTTTCCATTGTTCATGTACATTTAGTTACTAAAGGAAGCACAATGAAAACTTTATACTACCTATGTTTTCTATATCCTTAAAACAAAACAAAACAAAAAAAAACCTAAATCATCTGCATGTGAATAGCACATTTATAAAAGAGAAATCACATTATATAAATCTTTACTTTAGAATGTTTTTCTATCAATAAGCAGTTACAAAATTTATTGGTATGTATCTGTGCTAAAACATTTTTTTTAAATGTATTTGCATTTAAACAGATTTGCATTAAATCCATGTCCAGAGAAAAGTCCCACCAAGAATATTTCCTATTTATTGTCAATGGTGATAAAGCTCTCAGATCAACCTTTATTCAAACTTAGGGTGCATCTGTGAACGTTACCTGATTTTTGTTCATGAAGTATGGACAAACATCCAGTAGACGCTTTCTACAAACATTTGCTCCCTTCTGTCTCCATTACTTTTGCCAAGTTGTTTTAGGGTTTGTATTTCAAGCTAAGCTTGTTTTGGTCAAAGATTTCATGAGAAGCAAATAATTCAGGCTCAAGTTAGGGAGATTTGGGTACCTAAACAATTAATAGACATACACTAGGAAGATTTGTCTGTATTCTGGCTTATCCAGTTCTTGTCAATCATAAGAACCAATCACTTCAGAAAAAGCCATCTACCTATTGATTCAAAGAAACTTGCTGATCTGTGTTACATGAATTATATGACACATTAGAAAAAATACAGAATAAACATCCATTTTGTCACTGTCAAAATCCAATAAACATTGTGAAGTAGATACTGCTATTCCATAATTGTTCTATTTACTAATAATATCATATAATATGTTTAAAATGATAGTATACTACAGGCTAATCTGTTTCAATGGCAATTGGGTCTCTCTGTTCTTGAATTGTATTATGCTGAAACATATGTTTTTGTTTTTTTTTTTTTTCTGAGAGAGAAATCTGTGCTTATGCTTAATTCAGTTCTGGTTACTTGGAAAAGTAACCCTTCCATTCCCATCCTTTCCAAAAGAGGTGCAATCTTGACTCTAGACTAAATTCTGAGACAAACTGAAAAATATTTTTGCGTGCCTGTTAATTCCTTAAAAAACAAACAAACAAAAAAAACAAAAAAAGCCTTGAGCAAAGAGTTGATAGCAAAAGAAACAAGCAAACAAACAAACAGATCTGCTTCAAATGCAATGCTTGAAAACATAAATATTGGAACAATTATATTGGTTGTTGAATTTTGACTACTTCACAAATGTAGTCATGAAGCATGCACCTACATAGTTTGCTTGGTTTGTTCAGCCCACAAAAGAGGAGACCAAGGGGAGGCCTCGTGGCAGCCTGCAGCTCCCTCACGAGGGGAGCAGAGGGGCAGGCGCTGAGCTCTGCTCTCTGGGGACAGCGACAGGACCCGAGGGAACGGCATAGAGCTGGGACAGGGGAAGGTCAGGCTGGGTGTTAGGGAAAGGTTCTGCACCCAGAGAGTGCTTGGGCACTGAGACAGGCTCCCCAGGGCAGTGGTCACAGCACTGAACCTGTCAGAGTTCAGGAAGCGTTTGGATAATGCTCTCTTACACATGGTCTGATTTTTGGGTGGTCCTGTGTGGAGCCAGGAGTTGGACTCGATGATCCTTGTGGGTCACTTCTAACTTGGGATATTCGGTGATTCTACAATTCTATGATTTTTTATGTATTGGTTTACTGTGCCTCATTTTTCTTCAAGTTCAGTCCTAGTCAGATAAAATCAAGAAAGAGAACATCAAAATCAAGTAAATTCAAATTTTTAAAGAAATATTTCTTTACTGTACATGAACTGGTAAATAGTCTACCATTTTTTCTCACTCTCTGTTAAGTTTTGTATTTAAGCAAAATGTCATCAAAGCTGCAAATATCTATGTATTTATGTATACATAAAAAGAAAGACGGTCAAAAAAGTCAAAACCACAAAAGTAAATCTTTTTTGTTGTAAATACCTATTGAATCCAATTATTAGAACTGAACTGTGCTCATATGTGTTACTATTCTTTTTGTGATATTAAAAGCAAAATACAGAACAGTTTCCATACTTTTAATATGATGAAAATTGTTTTGGTTTACTTTGAAAAGGTCAGAAATAAGTGTATACATAAACACTTTCTAGAGCTTCAATATACCTATTCAACTTGTGGTTGTAAGTTTTACTGTTTTGCAGTTTCAGCTATAAAGGCTCTGAAACTGCTCTGAAATATTTTTTTTTCTGAAGGGAGAGAACATCTCTTTATGCAGTTATTACAACTACAAAGGAGTCGTGAATGAAAATGAAGCCTGTAACTATATTACCTGCTCTACAATTATAAGTGTGGCAATTAATTTTCTCAAAGCTTGAACCAGCACTCCAGTTTGAGTCACAACAAAGTAAGCTTTGGAAAGTTTTATAGATAACCACTCATTGAATAAGTTCACATCAACTGTTAGAAAAAAAAAAAAAAATCTATTAATACACTCCTCTAGAATTTTCTGTGTAATTACCCTGACGAGATAAAAATGCATATAGGTTTATCAAGAGATTGTTAAATAGACAGGTAAATGATAGATATCAGTTACATGTGGATGGCAGTTTTTGAAATATATTTTAGTATTAGCAAATCCTCAAGTCACAGATTCCTGAGAAGAAGGTGTGTCTAAAAGGTATTCTGAATTCATTGAAACCTGAGGCAGACAGAAAAAGTCAGGATAAGCCAGGATACCAGCATAACACCCTGTGCTCTGCCTGGAATTTTTAATGTCCCCTTAGCTGTACAGCTTCACAGATAATAGTTTTCTTGTCCCAAGACAGTTTTTGATATTGGGGAAAAAAAAAAAAGTACTCAGTTTGACTATGAAAAAAAAAAAAGAACTTGAAAATGTTATTAATTAAAAATTCAAAACATAGCATTCAGCAAATGAATCAAACAAATTTCTGTCTTTAATTTTTCATCTCTAAACATGATTTTACATTTTTCAACTAGTAGTTCAATTATATTTCAAAAGGATACTGTTTTTTTCAGACAAAGTTCGAAGACTTTTCTTTCATTGCTCTGGGGCCTTGAGCACACCGACAGTCTCTAATTGCCCTGATCAGCCTGAAACCATCATTATCCGCAATCCTCCTCTGCAACTGTATCCCCCTGCCAAGGGCTTTAGCTGCCTGTGCTGGAGGTCAGCTCTGAGTGTCACAGCTCTTGACCTTGGATTAGGCTTCTGGGAGAGGTCTCTGCATGCACCCTGCAGCTTGGGAGCCTTGTGTACGCTTGGTGTAGGCAGCTGTGCGGTGCCTGGTCTTGCACTGACCTTGACCCTGACCTCAACCCTGCTTTTGACTCACAGCTGTCAACATTCGCTGATTGAAAAAAGATACAAACCAAAAATCCTAAATCCAAACTTATTCTTCTTGTGTTATTTAGCATTTACCATACGTGACTATTTACTTCTGCTGCCTTGGAGGAACTGTGAGACTAACTTGATCGATGTTTCTAAAAATCAGTCCTGTGAAACCTGTGATGGAGACCTTCCCATAGAGAAGTGCAAGTAGTTTAGTCATCAAGCATGTTAAACACACTCTCTAAAGACCATGCATTTAGTAGCTATTCCTCTCCCACTGTTTTTCTATCTCATGTCTTAATTATTCTAAATCAAGAATGAATATCTGGGCAAATGATTAATTACCCTCATTAAAAATTATTTTGATGGGCTGCACATTCTAAAGTGTGGCATTCGTTTGAATTAAAAATACACATTATACCATAACTTTTAATGAGGAGTCATATCTATAGTATGGTTTGACCATGGAGGTATCATCTACTTGTTCCACTCAATAAGCTTTTTTTTCAAGGATCTGGCAATGATTAATTATATGTAATTACAAATGATAATGGGACTACAGAGCTGGGAAAAACAGTAGCATGAGATTTGCTTGGTGGTCCTTTTTTTTTTTTCTTAAATTTGAGGTAGTAAACAATGGTAGCAGCAGGTTCATTAAGGGAATCAGTACTTTTTATGAGCAGTTAAATACTAATTGTAAAGATTGTTGGATGCAAGCTGAATTGTATCTCTTTCTCTCTCTCTTTTTTTTTTTTTTTTAATTAGAAGAACAGCTAAGGACATCAATTTTAGAGGAACCACATTGTTTTATCTGTAGTCTAATCAGACATTTGAGACCCAGGATGCTTGCAATCAACTTCAGCATACTGGCATTACTTACATGTGACAAACCATAAGAAAAACTCAATTTTCTTTGTTTCTCTTTGCTTGTCTCTTGCAGTTTCAAGCTGTCTTTCTCTTTTCCTATAATCTGAATTTAAAGCTTCATTTCAACTGTGTATCTGCAGGACAAAGAGAGAAATGGGGTTTGCTATTTTTGATAGGGAAGTTATATATTCATAAAAATAAAAAGAAAAGTTGCTATTGTGGGTGGACTTCTACTGACTAATGATATGAATCTCAACATTAAGAAAATGACCCATTTTTCACTTAATTTTTGCTAAATTTACTCATTATCTCTAACTTACCATTTGTGCAAATAAGCTTAAGGATAAGGACTTGAGGAATACTAAGCAGGAAAGGAAAAGTGAATTGCATCAACAGTATTTCCTGGCTACTAAAGGTGGATGAAAATTGGAATTTCAGCCCTATCACACATTCCAATATTTCTACCTTTGTTTTGTCTCAGATAAAAGTCAAAATGCATTCAGATTTTCACAGAAGGGAAAATTTTAAAATTTCCTACTTTTGATTGTTAAAACCTTATCTTCTGATTAGGAAAAAATAAATTAAAAAAAAAAAAAAGGCCAAAATTCTCAGAGCAGCTGAAGTCCACCAAACGTTTGATCTTTTCTTTTCCAAAAACCTAAACATACTTTCTCTTACCTGTTCACTCTAATACAAACACAATGTGGAATAGGCAATTAAATAAAATAAATGAACTATCTTAGAAAGAAGTCAAAGCAAATCTCCGCCTATACAATTCTTTGCCTAAGGAGAAAATGACAAAGTGAATGGAAAATGCATGACTAAAATTCATCAGAGTGCTTAATGCGGTACTGGAATCTGCTCTTACATGATAACAATGGGGGCACTGTAAGAACCTCTAAAGCAAAGCAGTCTTTCCTTTGTATTGTTGTACCAAACTGAATCATCATTTTCAGTGTTCATTTGTTATTGAGATGTCCCTGTGGCTATATCTGCAGAAACAAGCTACTTGGTGCAGAAAAAAGAGATCAATATATCAAAGCATTTGGCACTCCAAACCTCATATCCATATCATAAGTGTCTTGAGAATTTTACTACAGATTGAATTTTATCAAGTTCCCCCCACAATAAATGTTCCCACCTCATATTTGTTTTGAAGCTCTCTGAAGAACAAAATATTGCTGCAGACCCCCAAAAGTTGCTGGATCATGTCTGTGCACACTTGGAACAGAGCTACATCCTCTGGAAGGACTCTGTCTTCTGTGAACTGAAAATCTTCTCTGAACCGAGCCAAGGTGTGGTAAGTGGGGACAACTGGGAGAGGAACTTCAAAATTTCAGTATCGTTTTCAACCAAAAATGCTAGTTTAAATGCAGCCTGTGTCAGACGTAATTGCCTACAAGGTAGTAGCTACAGTTCATGTATTCAAGGTCTAATTTCTAACAATGCAGCACAAGTGTAAAATGTATGTATTACAGTAATTTTGAGTAGGGGAGGTCCGCAGTGGATCATGGGAGACACATCTGAAATCAGAGATACAGACAATTTACAATATAGAAACGACTGCCCCAGGTATGGTTATCTCCACTTTTCATTGTCTTCCAACACTATCCCATAATGTTTTGACAACCTTAAACTCCCATATCTTACTATGTATAGAAAAGGAGCAGTGGGGGGATCTTCATATGGCACAGCAAGGCATCCAATAAGTAAACTGTTGGAGAGTGTCCAGAGGAGGGCGATGAAGATGGTGAAGGGCCTAGAAGGGAAGACATATGAGGAGCGGCTGAGGTCACTGGGCCTGTTCAGCCTGGAGAAGAGGAGGCTGAGGGGGGACCTCATCGCGGTCTACAACTTCCTCGCAAGGGGCAGTGGAGGGGCAGGAGACCTGTTCTCCGTAATCACCAGTGATAGGACCCACGGGAACTATGTCAAGCTGAGGCAGGGGAAGTTTAGGCTGGACATCAGGAAGAGGTTCCTCACCGAGAGGGTGGTCGCACACTGGAACAGGCTCCCCAGTGAAGTAGTCAATGCACCAAGCCTGTCTGAATTTAAGAAGTGATTAGACTGTGCACTTAGTCACATGGTCTAAAATTTTGGGTAGACCTGTGCGGTGCCAGAAGTTGGACTCGATGATCCTTATGGGTCTCTTCCAACTCGGGTTATTCTATGATTCTATGATTCTATTCATAATTTAAAATAACACTTAACTGTTAATGTTAATGTGTTAACTTCTATTCATAATTTAAAATAACACTTAACTGAAGGCTGTGTCCTTACCTCTGTGCTGTTTAAGAAGACAGACACATCCTTCGTGTGTGTTCACACCCAGCTTCTGTATATTATCAAAAGTGCCTAAATCAGAGAAGCTGGAGATGATACTCCTAAAAATGCCCACCTGAGAGCTGAAACCTTGAGGAAGTGCTTGGACATCTTGGATCTAGAATATCATTTGGTAAAGGTACTCACAATGAGTCTTATAGAAATCAACAGCATTAGGCCACTAACACAATGCACATATGCTTTCATTTCAAAATGTAAAGAAAGGAGAATGGTATCAATACTTAGTATATAGGTGTCTGATAATTAGGGCAGTCACCTAAATGGGGCAGTACAATACATGCCCTCCTAAACCAGAAGGATTTCCAATCCTGAGCTCTCTCCAGCAGGATAGCATGGCCTGGAAAAGAAGCATCCTCCACCTTTCCTGTGAAAGTCAAAGCAAAGAGTGCATGGGACAGAGGGAACCGCATATGAAAGATAATAATAATAATTAAAATATATATATGATTTTGCAGACCAGTATTAGGAAGGACATCTAGCTGGAAAAGCAGGAATTCTTTGTATTATAAGAAACATGTACTGGATAAACTTGAAAAGAAATGAGGCAGAACAGCAAGAGTCCTATTCAATTCTTTGAAGAAATTGTTGGGAAAGGAAAGTACAAACCCTGATTTGGAGTGGACAGAGTTGCTGTTGCCATGACCAATATAGCTTGCCTTAGGGACAGAAATTGGATTTCATCCATAGCCTTATGGGTCCTACTAACTAAGCAGATCTCCTAATGGAAAGAATAAGATTTCTGGTCAGAGATTCACTTGGCCAAATCTAGACACCCATAACCATCCTAAAATAGATTAAATGAGTTTCATCTCACAACTTTCTTGATAATAAATGGAGATGAAACCATATTAGGACATCTCAAGTAAGATAAGGCAAGGCTTACTTTTGTGACTTCCTCTCCTGAAGAAGTTGTAGTGACTTTATATGCCTAAATCTGGTGTTTATAATTAACATTTGAGTACTCCGGTGAGTCACTTTACTACATTAGACATCTCAGCCTCTGGTTATATCCAGGCTTTACTGATACAGGTAAGAACTAAAACCATTTTCTTATTATTTGCTTCCTTGGTTAGCAATAGTCCAGCAAGAAGCAAATCCACAAAGAAGAAGAACAAAGAAAATGAAACAGCTTATGTGCAAAAATATTTTAAATGTTAAGTGGTACGGTACTGTGAGCCACAGTGTAATTAGAACATAGCCACTTAATGCAGCAGCAGTTCTGATTACGTACATCAACTGCCTCTGTGCATTGCAAATCTGGAAATATGTTAGAAATGCCAATTTATTTTAAAGGTGTTTCTATTTAAGTTAATGGCATGGAAAAATCTAAAAGGTTTGTTCCATGAAAATAATCATCTTAGTTTACTAGCCATGGGGAACTTTTTGCAAAAGGTTTTGAGAATGTCTTTTATAGTTTTACATATATTTATGCTTATAGTAGCTTGATTCATAAGTAGAAAACAGATTATTATAAAGTTTTACTTATCTTACACTTTCAAAATTGCTAAATAGAGATAAACAGAATGGGCATGTTAAGATTTCTTTTTTCTGATTAATTTTACGGTAATTCAAAGTGTTTCAGTTTTAAATGAATTGTTTGAATACTAAATTATGCAGCTTTATGATCCAAGAGATAAGCAGAGCTCTAAAGATGCCTCTGAGACTTGAAAGACAGCATTAGAAGCTCATTATTGCCGGCACATTTAACATGGTTAAAGTAGGGGAAAATAGCCATTAAGTTAATGTAATAGTTAAACTGCGTTAATTTGAAAAACTGCCCAGTGAAATGCTTATAGTGAGGATGTATCTTTTTCTTTTTTTTTAATTCTGTGGTGTTTTCAAATATTAATGAGTCAAAACATTTGAAGAGTAGTCCTTTTCAAGCATTTTAACATAACTTTTACACTTGAAGATACGTTCTGTTTATTACTCAAATGCGTTTCAGAGCATCAATATTTTCTAAAGAGAGAAAAGCAAATGTTAATATGCATAAAAAATGAGTTCAGTGCTTCTGGGTGGTACAAACAAACAAAATAAGCTCCGCCTCTCCTTCCCATTAGTCCCTTCATCCTCTGGGTCCTTTCTTCTAAATGTTGTTCTCTACATTTCATGGGAGTCTGGATAGTTTTTAATGCTTCCTTTAGTCTTTTGGAGCAATTAGGAGAGAGTTACAGTTGCTTTCAATCTCACAGAGGGAAGAGAACTACAAAGTGCTAGTGAAGTCCAAATCAAAGAAACATAATGACTGCTACCAGGCAGTTAGATTTAACATATTTCATGTTTCCAAAAATGATGTGATCGACCCCACAAAAGTAAAGTTCAAGGTAATCTCCAGCATGTCTATATGTACGTATGAGTCTCTACTTATTCGACAGTGGCTGAAGAATGCAGCATAAAGTTTAATGCCCCTTTCAGAATTTGCTGGGGTAAGTTTGGCACCTGCTCTGCACCCCATCATACAGGGAGCTCTCATAATGCGTGTGCTGCTTCTGTCCAACTGATTCTTAAGATGTCTTTGGTGGCAGAGGAAGACAAAGAAAGGAGACGGACTGACCTCTGCTCTTAATCTCAGACATGGAATATGCGTAAGTGAACTCCTAAACCATGAACTAGACCAGTGCTTGTGGGAGCTGAAAGCTGATGAAGATCTAGAAAAAGACAGCAGACCCAGAATCACTCACTGCTTCACTGCTGAGAAGTTTTCAAGTAGCCCTGACATGCCTGATATCCTCTCTACCATTAGGAAAAATGTGCCTGCTTTGAAGATCTCTTTCTTTTTTTTCTTTTTTTTTTTTTTGGGGGGTGGGGTGGGAGGGTGTCTGCACCACCATATTAGAGGAAGAAAGAATGGGAAACCACTCTATGTTCTTCTTTGTTCCTATTTCCTTCCCATTAGCTATGACTCCAGGATTACAATGCTTATTCTTCCTCAGCAGCAGTGGATGACTCAGGAGCTCCAGAACTGAAAAATCTTCCTTCTTCTGTGGAAAAGGGGTGCAGCTCTCCACCGTCAATGTTACTTTGCACTGGAAATGAAAGACCAGGATGCCAAAAGCAAGTACTACAATTTTAACATGGAGAGAGAAAAGCACAAGATGGAGAAAAACAGCAGGAATATTTTCCACCTTTACTTTTTAAAGTAAACTGAGCCCTAGACTTCCTGAATCTCCAGCCAACATTATAAGGTTCACAGTGAGACTATTTTATGATTTAGAACCAAAAAAAAAACCACAACAACAGCAACAAAAAAACAATGAGAATTTTAGCTGAAATGGGTGCAGTTACCCCAAGCGGTGTTCCACTATTACATGTCAGAGACATTCAGTAAGTACAAAGTAAAGTTAAGGTAAGGACTGTTTAATTAATGCTTCTGATTCCATTGAAAGGACAACATTTCTGGCACAATATCAACTCAAAACTGATTGAGAGACGCATCCTATAATTTACTGTTCCCAATATCTACACCGTGCATTGCCTTTCCTGTTCTCTTAGTTGCCTTGAGCACTACTGAACTTTACTGCCTTTAAGTAACGCTGTCTTAAAAAAATAGGAAAGAAACAAAAGAAAAAATACAATTTTTAAAATTATTTTCCTCTTATACTTCAAAATTCTCAAATATTTGCTTAAGCATTTTCACCAACAGATCTCATAATAATTTCCTTTTGAGAAAACTCCAGACTACACCAAAGAACTATTTTTTTCCTAGGAAGAATTTCTGGGATCAGCTTAACAATTTTCCAAAACTGAGAAACTGTTATGCAGAATTCCATGTAAGTAGGGTGACTATATGAGCAAATAGAAGATATTTTTCCCTTCCCACTGTAATTCCTCCTCCTTCCTGAATTTGCTACATTGATTATATAGTTATATGACCTCTGCTGCCATGAAATCTGACCAAAGTTAAAAAGAGATACTACACTAGAAAAAGTAGCAAATAGCTTTTCACTTGTCCACAGCATCACTCCACTATCTCCAAAATCAAATTAAATTGATGACTTTCTGATGTTCATTACAGTGAAACCTGATCAAAATGTATGCCCCTCCAAACAGCAACATTAATTATATGTAAAATATGTACTCCCAAATTATTATACTTACACAAAGCACCAAAGCTTTCTGTTTGCATACAAGTAACTAATATGTCTTGAAGGTCTGTCTAGCTTAAATCTGTGTGTTTAAGAAGTGTCCAAACAAATATCTTCTTTTAAAATTTCCTTTTCTTTTGGATATTAAAGTATAAAGGATGTCTTTCAGGATTTTGTGCCATTATAACAATATATTGTGTATCTACTGCACTGCAGATACTCCTAATTTTCTCCACTGGTAATAATTTGAATTCCATTAATTAAACAGGTTGTTTCCCCTCTGATATTTTTATGTCCATTTTGTATTTTCTTTTCTGTTCATGGTCTTGATTATTATTTGAAAATAAAATAAAAAAATAAAATAAAATAAAATAAAATAAAATAAAATAAAATAAAATAAAATAAAATAAAATAAAATAAAATAAAATAAAATAAAATAAATAAAATAAAGCCATGCAATTTATTATAAAGCAATATATGATCAAGCTTTGTAAGTTAATTCCAGAAAATCTAAGCAACTTTCCATTTAATATGGAAGTAGAACTTTAATTTTGGTTATGATCACAAGGAAGCTTAGACAAACTTGGTTATGAAGTTCAGACCTTGGAATTCCATACTTATTTGTTCCACACTTCCATACTTTTCCCATACTAATTAATTCTCCACAAACTATGAAGTAGCTATGTAAACTGAAGAAAAAGCTCTTGTGTGGTCATTTTTACAAGATTTCATTTTGTTAACTCCATCTTTCCCCAAAATGATGTTCTATCAGTATCCATTCTGCTTTAGCAATGGCTAGCAAATCTGAAATGGCAGACTTATGTGAAAATATATCCCATATTTTCAAATGTTACAACATGCATAGTGATTTTCTCCTAATTGTTCTACTTAGCTTGCAAGGTGATGTTACACAGATCAGATGACATATCATCAAAGAAAATGGTCAATCTTTTTGAAGGAGACTCAAAAGTATAAATTGTAATTAAACTTGAAATAAAAATTCAGTTCCATAATTTAAACATACTGCTAATTGCTTCTTACCTTACAAAAGGTTATATTCTTCTCTCTTCGGTTAATGCAAATTTCCATTAACAGAGAATACTAGGATTCCAAAGTGCTGGACAGAGCAAAAAGAATATAGACCTCTTTAAACTTAAGTACCTGCAAAATACCATTAACTGATGTAAAGTTGACAGTCAATTAGCCACTCATGTTTTAAGTGCTTTTAGTATTTGGAAGAAAAACATCTCAGCCATTAATTTTGAATTGAAAATAAGCTTCTGTTAGTTGATGCTAAACTTTTCCTGCCACAGTAGAAAGGTTTTTATAATGAACAATAAGGATTCTGAAAACAGCTATCATAAATTAGACTGGGACTATGTCACCTTTTCTTAAGAGTGCTTAACACATTGCATTCATACAAAGACTGGGTTTTCACTTTAATATAATCTTGCCAAATTTCAACAACTTGTCATGTAAGATTTTACTCCAAGTAGCTGCGTATGGCTCATCATTTTCTTACCCCTGAAAAATTCAGTAAAGTAGTTCAGTATATGGCTTTACAATGTTAAAGATGCATTTCAGCTTAGAATTACAGAGCATTTCATGTGTTCACACCACAGCTTTCATTGATTTCGCTTGCAGCTGTGTGTACTCTGCACCTGTGCAAATCAGACTCCAGAATTTCACATTGTGTGCCCAGAAAATGAGGAAAATATGCAATCCAACCACCTGTGAAAAGTTTAACAGTTTTATCCCCCAAAAGTTTTAAAAAATAAATAAATATGTAGAGCTTTCCATGCTTTTCTAGCAATGAGAAGCACTTATACGCGAGTTATTTGAGTATTATTCTGGGAGGACATGTGGGGTCTGTGCTTTAAGAAATGTGTTAAAGCCTCTACATTTACACTGGCTCCCAAAATGACCTCTGGATTATGTGACAAATCTCTATTTCCACCATAGCTATATTCGAAGAACCCCACAGCAGGTTACAATAGGCATGTTTACACTATGCTACAAAAACCAAGTTATGTGAATTTATCAATATTTTCAGCTGAAGGCTTAAAGCAGGTGAACCAGATCAGTATACCCCTACTAAACCCTTCTGCCAAAGGATTTATCCTACTTGCCATAACTGCCTCTGTCTGAGATTTTACAAGCATTACTGAGTTGGGATGTGTGACTCATTACAAAGTGAGAAAGTTGTGGTAACAGAACTTTATAATGGATAGACTTGGTCTCACTAGTGTAGTCATTTAAATGAGACTCGTTTTCTCCAAGGCTGCAAGCTTTTCTGTTTGTGATATACAGTTTCAAAGGATCAATGGAGTGTTTGCTTTGTGAAGAGAGGCAGCTTCTTTCTTTCTGATATTTCAGTTCAACTATTTCATCCATTTTTTTGTGATTACTCCATATAAGGCATCAGAACAAACAGATTTTAGCTTGTCTTGTGAATGACTTTCAGTTCTCATCACTATTTTGTCACAAGAATACATTAATTTGGTGCAATTTTCCATTTTTTTCATTTATTATTTTAGCTGAGAGAATAACAAGAACGCATGATTACTCATTGAAATCGCATGACATTGATGATGATAATACACATCATTTGCACAGAACCCCCAACATTGTAGCTGCAAAATAGTAACCCTCAGCTTCTATTTCTATTCCTTTTTTCTATTTCTATTCCTTTTTTTTTTGTTGTTGTTGTTCCAAAACATCAAGTGTTACAGCAGTTCACCACAGGAGACTGTACTATGTACAGGCAAAACACTACACAGAAAGATATTTTTCTATTTGCTGATAATGCAAGCTTTGTTCCTTGGTAGAAAATGCATTTCTCTTGATCTCATGTGTCAATTTAACATTCATTAGAGAGCCAGAAGAATTTATATATTGTCTCAGTGGTACGGTATAATATATCACTTGTTTCTTTGATTTTTATTTTGTTCCAAAACTATCTTAGTTAAACTTGACCAATACCCACTTGAAGTAATTTATGATGGTCTCAGAGGCACTGAACTTCTTAGCTCTAAAGCTTTGTTTAGTTGCTTGTCAGCTTCAGACATTAGGAATAGCTGAATTCAGTAGCCCAGCAGAGGCATGGCTGCACTGCCAAGTCCCCGTGTCCAGCCAGTAGTGCAGCTGTGTGTACTCCTAATAGCAATATATGTATACATATACACATGGCCAGCCGCACAGGTCAATACAAACAGAAAGCACCACGCATGCAAACACAAATGGTAAGAATGGCATCCTCCTATTCCCTTCTCTAGCTGATCAGGATAAATACTTATTAATAGAAATTTTGTATACATATACGTAGAGAGACACAACGCGGGTCCTGCCAGTAGCAGACACTCAGTCTATCCACTAGCTGTGCCTGGAACCCATGGTCTCCTCTAGGCCTCATGGTCTTACGCACTCACATGGGATGCACACACTCTGCTCTCTCCAGGTGCATGTGGAATAAAGAGCCCCTCATCCAGGAAAAATAGTTAGAGATGGAGTTTAATGAGAAGACAGGACAAACCATGGTGAGTTGAGGCAACTGTCAAACCTTTAGGGTCACTCCTCATCACCATGCATGGAAGCAGTTTAAGGCCTCTATGAATTAATTCAACAACAATTAAATCATAGGACAAAAAAGAGAAAACAGAATTTTGTGCTTGGAAGTAGATACAGATAAATCAAACAGTAACGTGATCATGACATTGTCATCAGCTTTGCTTCCTGGTATTTTCTGGTTAGTGACCATCATATTATCTTATCTTGTTTTCTGGCAGGTTTTCTCTAAGTGAACTCCAAATCATTGGCAGATCCTGTCACTGGCTTCCCCTCTCTGAAGTGAATACAGGCTAATATGACTTTATTGATTTTATGATTTTTTTTCCTAAGTAGAATTACACCACTAAGTGCATATTCTCTTCCAAAGCTTTCTACAATCTCCAGGCCTGATGACTGATTTACTTAAGGCAACTGCTCATATCTTAACTCCTGTCTCCTACAGGAATGCAGTTTTGTTTCACAGAAATACCCTTTTTTCACTCCATTTAAAGATGCCTTTGAAATGTTCCACTCTACCAGCAAGGCTTCACCAGTCTGAATGTGTTTTTATCTGTAAATCTGCTTAGTTACAGTTGCAGTGCATCTGCCAATTCTAGCAGATAGATGGATCTACCCAGATTGCATCTTCTCGTCATAAAATTAAGCACCTCACTATTCTTTTTTTTTTTTTTCAAAAAGCTGCATGTTCATCATGCAAACTCATAAATAAGGACAGTGAATATGCTTCCTTACCAGACCTTGAGATAGAGTACGCATGATGTTATAGAAAAAAAAAAAATCAGTTGGGCTTCCTGACCCTCAGAGATGGCCTGCTGAGATCTGGAAATATACTGGCAATTCTCTGAGGTAGTCTTGCAATGTAAAGAGGTTTTGCTGCTGGAATCCATCTCCACATTCATTGGGCTGTACATCACTGCATCCTTGCTGACTTTAGGGCAGTATTGCAGGCACAAGTGATGTGCAGTGGAAATCAGGCACGCAGATGTAACCCAGTTACTCACCTGTTTTAGTTCTTCATAGCATTGAAAAAAAAATTAGTTTCAATTTTAGAACACTGTTTTCTTTTAAAAAGCAGGTTTCTGTGTCATGGCCAAACTGTACTTTTTTTTTTTTTTAATTAGAACTGATTATGCAAAGTCACGCATTGCCAATTATGGAGAAAGATGTCCCAGAGGGAATAAAGCAGTATATACTAGAAAGAGGATTTTGCTAGTTTATTCTGTAACTATCTTTGTGGAGGATCCCTGCTGCTTTCTTTGAAACCCTTTACACTGATCAGTACTGGAGTCAGTGTGGGTTACTAAATAACCCCCTATTTTAATAACCCCCCTATTTTAATATTTCGGCTGTTCCAGAATGTGTGAGCATGAAGCAAGATTCCCCCAGTATCCTGCAGCTCAGAGAAAGCAGAAGATTGGGAGAATAAGTGTTTCTGTATTACTTCTGCCCAGACATTTCATTCCTATTTTGTTGGCACTGCCAGCATGACAGTACATTTCTGTGACTATTTCTGTGTTTGCAATGTAGATCCCTGTCTAATCACTACTGAAATGAAAACATCACTCCTTTTCATGCAGAATGCTGCACTGTCTTCAGGGAGATCCTATGAGGGTCAGGGATTAACTTTTTAATCTTTTGCCTCTGGTCTAACATTACTTATTATAGTAATCATTCAATTGCCTTGACAGAAGAGGAAGGTACATTCCACACAAATCTTACAGCCCTTTTCTGTGGAGAGAAGTGTTCTCTTTTTCTGCTAATATCAGAAAATGTGATCCATCCATCAAATTGTCAGACATTACCTACAAGGCAGATTGACAGATTTTGTTCAAATGAATTTTGGGAAAGCTGAATAAATCCTTTTAAAAAAAGATAGCGACAACTGCCCACAGCACCACTTGGACCAATTCCTAATCTGATGTAGCTATTTGAAGCTTTTCCTGAATTGTCTGGGGCAATATGGAAAGAGTTGAATTTGGCCATATCTATAGAAAATCGCTTGCTACTCTACTAACTTTGTCAATCTGGGGACAGAACAAAACTTTTCTCCTGCTGTGGTATATGCAGACTCCATTTGAACTAGATAACTGGTGGCAGGACACCTGATATTGCAGCTTTTATTATAAAGTCATGCTTAAATAATTAATAATTGCATTATTGCCTTAATAAACACTGAAGGTACAATAAAACTACAATTAAATGTGCTTTATGAGAAGAAAATTATAGTGTCTTTTAAGCTCTGTTGTTTACAGTTAGGCAATAATATTACTCTTCTGTGACACCTTTACAGCACTTTCAACCTTCAGCATTAAGCTACAGTATAGCCACTTCCAGATTGTTCGAGGTAGTTCTCCATCGTTAAGCAGAAAGTAGGATCAATATGTACAACTTAGTGCTCTGTAGGTAGGAAAGTTCTGCCTGTGAGCTTCTTGAATATCATGAAAAACATGAATTTGAGCTGATGTTGTAGACAAAACAACATAGAAGGAAGAGGAATGACTTCACCATAGGTAAAGACAAAGTTCTGCCATCCAGAGGATTCTGCCTCCAGATGAAGAGTCTTGAGGTGGTGGAGAGTAATCAGGTAGACAGCACTGGCTGAAGTAGAAATATCAGCACTGTTAAAAGAAGGACACAAGCATTTATCACACTAATCTAGAGCTTCCCATCATGCCTACAAGACATTACCCTCTCTGGTACTGCTGCCAAAGTTGTTTTCATCACAGGATATTTCTGATCAAATTCAAGTGGAGAGATGAAGTCTACTGGAACATGGTGATGAGCACCATTGATGAAAACTTGTGTAACACTGCTAATAGGTTTTCCAGCTTCTTCAAAATTGTCTGGTATGCTCTGTTTTGTTAAACAAAAACAACAACAACAACAAGAAAAAGTCTATGAATTATATGAATTACTCTTCATGTTTTTGGATAGTCTTGTATTTAAGATATCAGGATATCAGCACTGACCCTTATCTGATTCCTGACAGTTCTGCTAAGGATTGTTGACAAAGATTTAAAAGTCAAGTTTCCAATTTGTTGAGAGTTTAGAATTTTGATGACAAAAGAATTATTAGAGTTGCACTAGCCATTTTTATATACAAGGTATTCACACCTGACCTGGTGTTGCAGACTGCATGGTACAATATAAATACTTTTGCTAGCCCTCAGCAAGCTAAAACAAGCCCTGGGAAGTGAACAGTCCAACCATATTACCTTAGAACTCTAAACACCAATTAACCCTGCTTTTTAGCTCATATTTCTCTTCCCTACATTGTAGTTTATACTGCAGTTATGAACTTAATTAGATAATCTATCTGAATATGTCATGTTTCTATTTAAAATGACAACTTCTGTTAGGTAAGGTTATAAAAAAGTCATATATGTGGGAAATGTAATGACAAAATGTGGAATTTATTTTAGTTCGGAGTGATGGTGAGAGTTTATCATTTAAGAGGCAGATATAATTTTCTAGCAGAAGTTTGCTTTCTGTGTTGCACAACATTTGCTGCTGAGTCCTGTATTTCTCTTCTCCATATGCCAAGAATAAGGTCCTTTTGCATGATCATGTCACACTTGTTCAGTATATTTATGATTCATTCAGAATTGATGAACGGGTGTATGTTGTCACACTTTGTCTTTTCTGTTTCTAGTATTTCTCAAGTGCATAAACTAGACAGATTTGATGGGAGTTAGGAAGTTACTCAAGGTTAGAGTGGAAGCAATGCCTCCCAACCAAGATAAGAAAAAGGGAAAACTTAAGGGAATTTCACTCACATCTTATATGCACAGAAAGGGCAAGAAAAGTTAGGTAGCAAGTCTACATAGCTGGAGTTCACCTGCAGAATTTTTCATGACTTGCCCCAAATCTGTTCTCTGCACCAAGGAAGAACTTAACACTGCCTTCTGGTCCAGAGAATGCTCTTTTCTCCTGGAGTTTGCATTTTCACTGAACTCACTTGAGATCTTTGATCTATGCTTCCACTGTGTTTAATTGTTTTATGAAAAGGGACATATTCCCTATTACACAGATGTGGAAAGATAATTCCATGAGGAAAATAAATCATACAGATTGATTAGCAAAACTTGAACCTAGACTTGGTGCTCTTTTCCAATAAAACCTAGAAATGAACTAGCACTTTAATCCATGCATTCTGAATTACTTGTTAAAAGTTAAACACATCTCAGTTAAATGCTATTCACAAGAAGAAAGGTATTGGAACCCAGAAACATTTTCAATGTCATTTCCTGACACCTAGCATACAAACTATGTAATTAATCAGATTCGTGTTCCATAGAGCAGTCCTTGTGCAGAAGCATTTAGGTAGTGACAAAATATTAATGATGATAATCTCAAATTCATGAATTCTCTGAATTGATAATACTCTGAATGCTACCAAACTAGTGAAGAAGTACTGAACGACTTGGCTGAACTAGATGATCTTAGAGGTCTTTTCCAACCTAAATTATTTATATGATTCTATGACTTTCCCCTTCGCTTCGCTTCGCTTCGCTTCGCTTCGCTTCGCTTCGCTTCGCTTCCCTTCCCTTCCCTTCCCTTCCCTTCCCTTCCCTTCCCTTCCCTTCCCTTCCCTTCCCTTCCCTTCCCTTCCCTTCCCTTCCCTTCCCTTCCCTTCCCATCCTTTTTCAGTGCCACCCTAAATTGTCCTAAACTATGTTTCTTGTCATAGCTGAGACACCCTGTTCTGAATGCAGACTACAGATGATCATAAAAGGTCAGCTGCTGCATGGAGTGCAAAATTTTTTGCTTGTTGCACATTAACTTGCAGGTGTACAGACATATATAGTAAGAGAAATCAGTCAGATGCTTTTTTTTTTTTTTTTTTTTTGTGCTGAATATAGCCAAGTGTTTCTAAGTGGGAGTCAGTTACTGCACTGCTGAGCACCTTCCAGTTTCAGAAGTGCCAAAATCATCAGTATTTCTCTGTTTTCTCATGTGTCTCCATTGTTCAGCCTTAGTTGAGCTGATCAGAACCTTTCTAGCAAAATGAAAGTACACCAACATATTCATTGAAGCTGAAATGTTTCTATATCTCACACTTAGGACACTAGTCTAACATTTAGTGACAAAAGTAAAGTTTTTTTTTTCTTTTTTCGCTTTCTGTAGAGAAATGCTGGAACAAAGGTTTAGGAATTAAGCAGAACAGATGGCTTCCGTAACTAAGACCAGTTCTCTAAGCATCATGGGTTATAAATAAACATATTAAACAAAACTAGTTGGGTTTTGGAGCCAAAGACAGATACTTTCATGTATTTCCTTTCCTGTGTAAATGTTTTAAAGATTTTATTTTTGTTCCAGAACTGAAAAAAAAAAATATTTCAGAAGTTCTTGTGATACAAAATTTTCATCCTCCACAGTTTAGTGCATAGTGCCAGATACTTCCTGAGAATGTGTGCTTTAAGCTTTCTACATCAGTTGAATTAACTTTGACACATAACAATCTGCGGCTTTCAGAAATAACACCTAAAGAATAAATCTTTAACATTGGTCCAAATGTTTAAGAATTTGGAAGGGAGTAATTGCCGAGGTAATTTCACTCAGCGAGAGAACAGACTGAACTGCAGAAATTTCCTCTGCAACTCACAAAGCAGTCAAGGTATGCAGAATGTGAAGAAACACCTCACCTGTTTTCACTGCTGCATAAAATGAAGAGGCAATTGAAAAGGGTAATTTTAGTAAATCTCAGAAGATTAAATGGAGGCAATCATAGAATAAGTAGTTCTCCTTTGTATATAAAACACTAACAACAATCTGCTGTCAAAGATGTAATGTTTTCTTATGAACATACTTTGGTTCTAAGAGCTGACTAGTTTACTGAGAAGTCTGCAGATCAGCATCTCTGTGGCCCTCTGACAGCTGTAGCATTGAAAAAAAGTCTATAAAAGGGATCAGATGTAAATAAAGAAATGGGACTTACCCATGACCTTCCAGAGATATTGGAAAGTGTAAGGAAATATTACTTTAAGCCATAAATGTACAGTAGAGATAATGCCAAGAGAATTAAACAACCATCTGGTGTAATTATTCATGTTCTCTAAAAATAGTTTGCATGTGAATGTGGCACCATATTTCCCTATATAATTTAGAGGTTTGAGTCTAAAGGAAAATTGCAGAAAATGACAGGAAATAAAGGCAACTCTTTTTTTAATGCAGATTAATGCATACTCTTCTAGATAAGAAAGCATGGGAGGAAGTGCAGAGAGTGGATGGGAACTGGGAGTGAGAAGAGAGGAGTACTAGTGCTTTTAAGGCGAACATGCATGTGACAACCAAAACTCATTTGAAATCTTGCCTTCATGTGCTGGGGTTTTCTTGATGCTTTGTAAAACGGTTTCAGACTGTGCAGTTGTCAGGTGAGGAATTGTGTGAAGAGTACACAGTTTAGATACTGTTATATTCTAAATAAGTGATGTAAAGAAAAATATTTGTGATTGAAGTAGTTCAAATTTTGATGAAAGAGATTTTTATCATAAAAATAAATCATGGATCTTTGAGGAGGGGCAATTTGTTCATACAAAACCTCTTGCTGTCCATCCCGCGCTTCTAGGAGAGTCAGACAGTTAGAGAGCAGAACAGACCAAGCTATGTTTAAATACTGTATTCCAACAACTGCAATAAAATTAAATGAGTAGAAACCTGTCCAAGGATAAGCTGCAGATTTTTTTTCCCCACTCTTAATTACACATTTGTGTTCTGTCATATTAGGAAACAAAATACCCATTTAGAACATGGGCAGTACTCTGCAGTAGAAAATAATGCTGGGTAACTTGAGAAAAATACAGCAGAGGTATTTTTTTAATGATAATATGTGACTAATGCACATAAGTGATGAATTTACAGAGAAAGAATGTGGAATTATTCGTCTTTACTCATGTACTATGACCAGCATTACAGCAAACAAGGACATCAAAACGTCTGATGAAAACTAATGGGAATTCATTGCGAAATAAATACCTGCAGAACGTGTTGTTTGATGCATCATTTCCCAGGACTGCATACATGGAGGAGTCTATACATACCACTGTGTACTCTGAAAGCCAGGTTTCCTGTACAAATATGAATAACACTGATGTTAGTTAGCTATAACTCCCCCATATCAGAAGAAGGTACCACCTCTGTACATGGGGGGGAAAAAAAAAAAAAAAAGTGAAATGTTATCTCTTTAAAAAATGTTTGGAATGAATGCTACCACAGGTGCCAAGAATGGAAAGAAAAGGCCAGGATTGTCTCACAGCATTTTGGTGTAAAAAAGCATCATTTGCTCCAGGAGATGTATGCTTGATGTCAGTTCTCAATTTCCTCTTCTACTTTTCAGTTGCAATCTAAAGTTTTAGCAGTCTGGTTTTGATGATCCAAGAATCTTAGTCAATAGAGAACCATCATATTCCTTCTAAATCAATTAAATAGCAATTATAGCAGATTGGTAGCCTGATAATAGAGTCAGGAGAAGGAAGACCTTAGCATGTCAAAGTCATGCCTGTCTGCAAAACTCTCCAAATTTGTTTGACTGTCAGTACAATCTTTACTGGAAATGAAAGACTCAGAACTGACACAAAAATGGATAATAATAGTGCTTTTATGATTTATTTTCAGGAATTCAGGTTGCTGTAACTGTATCTCTACTCCCACTTATTTCAAGGCAATATTGTTGTACCTAGATACTCTTATTTTTGTCTCTTTGTTTTATTAAGGCAAGAATTCAAACTAATTAAAGAACTTCCATCTGTTTTTTGTCTTCTGTCAACGGCTTGGCTAAGACCAGTGTTCAGAAGACAGCATTTCTGTATGATAATGCAAAGTCTATTACACTCATATATAAAAATACTAAAATGAAGTTATTTCTTTCTTTTCTTCACTTTTTGCAATGTTTTGTATGATCTAATAAATATATTCATTAGATGCTGACAGTTTCATTTTAACATATAATGTATAAATTAGAAATATTTAGATAGAAAGTGTAAAATTGTTGCAGATGGCTCACATCTATTTCAGTAAAATTTGAAACAGTTTCTTCAGCCAACAGCATTCCTTCTTCTAGTACCAAACATTTGTTTTTAAGATATTATTATGTAAAAAAAAAAAAAAAAAAAGTTTATGAAAGCAATGTATGCTTTAGAAAAGATATGGTGCTGTGTCAAAAGTAATGTCAGGGCATTATGTTGGAAGAATAAAAAGCAATGCAGAGGTGTGTGTTATCTGAGCAATAAAACAAAGCAGTAAACAGCATTCTTGCCATATCTCCTTTTTTTTTTTTTTTTTTTTTTTTTTTTAGAAAAAAGCCTACTTAGGTTAAAGCTATGAAAACATATATATATTAAATATCTTCTTTAGAGACTTAAAGGCAGCCAATAATGGTGAAAAATAATGGTGGAAAAATGTTTTAAATAAACTCATGTTTGTTTTCTGCTAACTCCTGTTCCAAATCTTTTTACTAATCATGACTTTCTCTTGAAATGCTTAAGGTTACAACCCCCTTTTTAGAGCCGTAATTTTATATACTCTTTACTTTAATAAGTCTGTAAATAACATCTTCCAGATACCTGCACAGGATGACTAGTAAGTTATTCCATGTACCCAAAAAAATAAAATGACCTTGGTGGGTTCCTTACTGGGAACAATAGTCATTTGAGCATATGCTATTTATGTTAATTGGGGAAGCTGTTATCTGACAATACTTACACCATTTCTGTGCCAAATTAAAAAACACAAGAGCTTTTTCTCCAAGAGCTATTAATAATGTTGGAATGGCTGCTTAAATTTAAGGACACTTTTCAAAAATAACTTATGTTTAGAAACTCTATTTTGAGCATGGAGAAGCTTCATAAGCGAGATTTGAATCAGAATTGAAACACTTATTGCTTGCTGAAACCAAAGAACATAACAGAAAGTGGGTCAAACAGAAGTCAATCTAAAAGTCAAAAGGTGTTGAGAACTTTTTACCACAAAGGCAGTTAATCATCAAACTGGCAAAATTACAGCCCTGCATGTGTAATATCAGACCCCCTTCATGATGCGAAGCTGCTAACAAGAGAGATCTGAGCTAATAAAAGAACAGCAGCTAATTTTGAATCCAGCCAAGCCTGAAGGAGGCATATTTTCCTTCTTCCATGAAACTATTGAAACGGTGGGGTGCTATAAAAGCTAGCTGCAGCAAACAAGCAGTAACAGATGCCACTCCCTTTCTTGGCTTTACAAAACTCCTCTCAGCTTCCCACTATAAAAGAAGAAAAAAAAAAAGAAAAAAAAAAGAACTAAAAAAACTAGCTATGACACAGCATGCAGGCTAAAATTCAGCTCAGAAGCAAGTGTCTGTGTCACACGCTATCTGCAGTACAGTGACCTCACTGAGATTATATCCATATGGATGAGATGAGACAAAGTTACTAATTATTGCAACAAGCGGCAATTTTATTTTCATTTGAAGTGATCACAATTGAAACTAAAATAACACCA
Organism: Anser brachyrhynchus; assembly: GCF_964034855.1. Classification (NCBI taxonomy): domain Eukaryota; kingdom Metazoa; phylum Chordata; class Aves; order Anseriformes; family Anatidae; genus Anser; species Anser brachyrhynchus. Next base: position 64,850,443 of record NC_137698.1, read on the forward strand.
ACATTTTAAATAATAATAGGTTTTCCAGTAAAAACAAGCAAACAAACAAATGAAAAGTCCTATGTATCTAGAATAAATATATGAAATAAAAGCAGTAAACAGGAGAAGAATAACTCAATTTGAATGAAGAATTCTCCATATACATCTTTTTGCCTACATAATGTATTGTTCTTGAATTATTTTCCTGAATAAGGGACAGGTCATATAAAGAATTTAGGCAACCATTCTCAATCTCTGTCAAATACACTGGAAAGCACCTTCTCATAAGTATCTAGGCTCTCTATATTGTCCTCCTAATAGGAGTGCAACACCCTCAATATGCTATCTAAAAGAGACAGCATGCTAATAATTGCTTCATACTGCCCAGCAGAAAAATGATAGGGACATTGAGGTCTTCATTCTCCATCTTTATTGTACCGGTGCACCTGCAAGTGTTTCTGTGCATAATCATTTTTCCAAAGAACCAATGTTGGTGGTTATGCCACTATTCCCCTTTGATACAATTGTAGGGGGAGCAAGAGACTTGAATTTTTTGAAGAAGAGTAAAAACTGGGACCTGTCCTTGCCACAGACAGAGATTAAGGTCTCAGAGTTTAATTCCATCCTTTCAGTAGTTTCATGATTTGGATGGATTTTTAATGCACTTCACTGTCATTATTTGGAAATCATTAAAATGGCAACCTGTTTCAATGCTCCATGGTGCTTAGCTGTAGCTCACCAAGGCAACTGCACTTGCAAAGTGACATGTTTTCATCTTGCTCTAACAGTTGCCTCATTCATTGGTTGCATAAACCATTTTGCAGGTTGGTCTCTTCCTGAAAAAGGAAGGTACCGTAGCAGGAGAAGCTCAAGCTACCTGCCTCATGGATGATGTACAGCCTGCCCAGAGGGTGCACTCATAGTATTTCACTGAGTCCAGCTTCTGAGACTGTGGTGAGCTGCACTCTCACTGACAACAACAAAGTAGTGTGTTTTATCATACAAAGGCTGCTGAACGAAATGACAGCCATTGAAGAGTAGTAAAACTCAGACATGTTTTAATTACAATTTTCTAGGGAAAGATCATGTTGTTCTCCAGTTTGCCATGGGCATATATCCTCCAGTACACACAATATAAAAGACAAGTAGTACTATTATTTCTTCTATGAGATCATAGTAAATCAGAATTTTGCAGTACTCAAAGCATATTATGTGTTAAATTATATCTCCTCCCTTAATTTCAAAAGCTCATTAAGTGTTTACTTACATAACGCTGTCTGTGCTAGATTACAGATGCAGTCTTTTGAACTAACAATACTGTCAATTATGTTACCTAAACAGCTGAAAATACGTTATGGAGAAAATCCACAGATGTCCATAAAAGCCTGAAGGAGAAGTAACATTATGTTTTAAATACCATAATCTTTGTGTACAGATAGAATTAGATGGCTCAGCTACATGTCACCAGCCTAGTAACTAAAACGTCAGCTAGTAGTGACTGAGGCACTAACCAAAAATACGGATGGGCCTGGATTCATCCTGCCTAGCTCTAGTGACTTAAGTGAGACATTTAAGTTAGGAAATTAGATGTAATAAGTTATCTCTACAGTTAATGGAAAGAAGTCAGCAATTCAGAGTTGTGGCTGGCTGTTTCACCATTGAGAGGTGCCAACCTTCTTCCATCAGTTCCTGAGGAGAAGAAACCCAAGTGACTAAGCTATAAATGTGGCTGCTTTGTGGAATGCAAACACCTCTGCCAAACTGAGTGATGAAAAAAAAAACACTACATAAATCAAAAGGGCCCCAAACTAAACAAAGTTCAGTTGTTGATCACATAGAGACACATCACTTTACCAGCTAAAATGAATTCATCATATGCTTAAACCATTTGGGTTTAAAAATCTGAGAGATCAAGTGTTTAGGAGCTTTGAAGAGCCTATGCAGCAACTGTGGTCAGGCCACATAAAACATTTGCTATGACCACAAAAAGCTCTGAAGAGATAGCTGAGGAGGATGCATTAGGACGGTTTGTACCTTTTGTATAAAGGCCTTGTGATTGACTGCAATGATTATTTCAGGTATCACTTTGCATAGCTAGCAATGATTTGGTAAATGACATCACAATCTGTAGAAAGTTTTTAGGGCTAGTTTGCAAGAGAAGACTGCTGTTACTGGGCTGTCCACTATTTTATGACTGTGAGATTTGGACAGCTTATTCCTGATTTATCAGGTACCTCTGTCGCTGCCTCAGTGGTCTCAGGGGTGAATACCTGACACTGGAAAACAAGACATTATTGTCGTCTGGTGCTGCAAACTGCTGCTCTTGAAATCATAGTGCTCAAAGTTCAGCTGAGAGTGTGTGGTCACACAGTTCATGTAGACAGTGAGAAAATTTGCATGGATTTTGCAGATCTCTGAATAGAAATTCACTTAAGTGGTGTACAGACACATCATTAAAATAACTTTTTGCTAGTTTTAACTTTTAACAGCTTTGACTTAACACTCCCATTGCCCAGTGTGGACTTTGATGAGACAGACAGTTTGTTAGTTCTGAAAAACTTTGGGGATACGTGTAATGCTAAAATAATGCAGAAGGCAGAGTTCAGCTTAGTACATAGAGAGACAAAGTAGACTATCTCATGGGCACACTGTCTTGAACTCATAGCTTTTGTCTGGCTCAGTGTGTAGGCAGGCCCTATTGATTTCAGTATGTAATATACCAGGTGGACTTAACTGTTGTAGAAAGAGCACACAATTCAGAGGCTATGGAAACAGTAAACAAAGGGAACACAAAGGGGTTCATCAGTGATCTGATAGTGTCCCTCCGTGGAGCTCTACTCCCTGCCCCAAAGATTGTTTATGCATATTTGCCCTGAAGTATCCACAAATAAAATATATACACAGTATGAGAACTGGCCCCTTCCCAGGCACCACTGATTGTTACAGGGCTCTGAGTTGTATTCCCAGTTGTTGACTCTCTTTTTCCTCTCTGACCCCCTTTGTTTTGCTTTTCTGTTTGCACAGTGGCACACCTTCAACTGAAAGGTGAAGAAAAAATTCCTTTCAGACTTGCCTTAAACCAGGAAGTGAAGGCACAACTTCTGGAATATGCAAAAGGTAGGTTTGATCCTTCCCAAGATGAAAAGGGCAGGCGCCAGTGTTGTACTTCCTCTGAAATTTATCTTTTTTTTTTTTTTAAAAAAAAAAAGGTGGATAGCAACACTGATACCTTCTCTTTCAGTTGAATTTTTAGAGAACTAGAAGACCAAACCCAAAGAGGCAACAGGAGCACTGAAGTCTTTCAGGTTGTGACAGCTAATCTTTCATGAGCACCAGCCTCAGAGGTTTTCTTAGCTGCTGAAAGCTGGAAGAAGAGTACAAATTTCTCTCCTTCAGCCTTTCCTTATAGCTGGCTGAGGCATCCTCAGTTACACACGTTGGATGAAATTTCACAAAACCAGCTCATGGCTGTAGATCCCAGCCAGCATTCTAACTTTTTCCATCCACAATGCCCAGAACAGACAGTTTCTGGAATATGTCAAATCTAGCTGTAACTGCCTAAGAACTTGCTGCCCTGAGATGTCTGATCTCCCTTTTCTTGGTAATTCAGTTATCCCTGTAGCAGTGTGGCAGAATCACAACTACAGGCCACTGCTTTTATGTGATGTTAGTGGTTTTTTATAGCTCTTCTTCACGGTTTAAGCTAACATGCTGAAATTGGGAATGGAGCAGTGAAGTTCAAATTTAAGCTCTATACTGCTGCCTCTACCCTTGGGACAGTAACCACAGCTGAGAGGGAAGAGGGAAGTATCTTCACACACAACACTCATATGCACTTTCGGTGCATGGACTCTGCTGCTGTAGCACCTGAAAATCCATCTTCCTACAGCTTAGTACATTTTCCTTTAACTGATTTTAAATGAAAGAAAATAAAAGATTCCACCATCATAAAGTCCTAGTTGACCTGCATGTCCAGGAGGTTGTCAAGTGCTAGATGTTCACAGGTTAATAATCATATAGTACTATGTTTCTTGGACTGTACAGTCAGCACATTTAGAGAACACTGTTAGAAGATGATGTGCTGTACTGGGATCTTGCTTTTACCTTGGGCCTCCTCCTCAGTTGTGCTTTTATTGCCACAGCTTTTGGCCTGAGCTGCTGCTGCCAGTTAGGAAAGGAAAATTCCACAATGGAGATAAAGCAGAGCTCTGTTAGAGAGTAAGAAAAATAACAGCTTTGATTGTTGTTATTGGAGATAAATTGTTGAGCTGGAATACCCTGCTGCTTTCCACAGAATCAGATTAAAAGAAAGATCATCTGGCTAAACAGTACTAGACTGGCGACTTTTGAGTAGATGGTGTTGATTTGATTCTGTTAAAAGTCACTCAAGAGAATAGAAACGTCAGATAAGACAGAAAAGCGACAAGTGCTTGTAATGACTTGCTTCTTCATTTCTGAGTGGTTTGAGCTTAAAAGTCACAAACTGTTAAACTTCCAGGTGCCTTTTCAAGACAATTTATTTTCCCTGAATTTAACATAAATTGTAGAAGACAAGGAGTTCTCAGTATGCAAAGCCAGTGAAAGAAGTGTGCTATGGTTGTAAACATGGGGTTTATTAAAAAAGTAATGGACTACAGTTAAAATAAAAAGCATATCCTTCTTGCTTACAATATATAACCTCTCTGCTAGCCGGGTATCTCACCCCTCCCAGTGCAATTCTACTTCAGCAAGACTATTCAGGAAATAACAGCACTGAAAAAAAGAAAGTGATGTATTTGTCCGTGAGTCATATAAAATGTAATTTTGGCTTCAACATCTGAAGCTCTTAGACACTTAAAAACCCTCTGAAGCATTATGGTGGCATCAGGAACCTGGCACAGAAACCTGAGCAGAGATTTTCTGAGACTGCTTCTCTAAACACGCTAAAGATTGAGGGCTTGGTGAACGATTAGGGGATTATTGATCATGGCTCAAATCTGCAGCAGTATGTAGGTGCCAAACCCCCATTAAGTAAGATTCAAGTAAAGAGCCCAAATACCTTTACAGATCTGAGACCATATTCTTATACAGTGAACCCCACCTTATGTTACTTGCTTCCACACTATTTTTTAAACAGAGCTTAATGTTTGTCTCAGACAGAATTTCACAAACACAGTGTTCCTAGAATGACATCAACTTTGTCATTTTATTTATTTATGTGTGCTTTCAGTTCTTTTTAAAGTCATGCAGAGCACCCGAGTGGTCACAGACAAAAAAATAATAATAAAAAATGGTAAGCCTGGGTGTATATTTCCCTGTTAGCTGAGCTCTGCATATCCCAGAGCCAGAGAGGGGTTTCCTTTGCATCTCCTCGCGGCTGGGTTGGACTGGCCCCTGCAGCACCGATTCTGCTGCATGGCTGGAGGAGCAAACACAGTGCTGGCAGCGAGTGTTTGCTACCTTCTCCCTGGGAAAGGCTGCAGTGGGTAATCCTGGGAGTGCACTGAGTTTGAGAGCATATTGCACCACTGAACTGGGGATCAAACCACTATTTTACATTGAATAATGTACTACTTAATGTCCGTGCTAATAGTGATCACTTAATTAATTGTAATATTTTAATCCTTCGATATTAGCACAGATTTAAGAACCTATGTGGGAACAACGCAGCTAGGAAAACAGTGTTGCATAAAACTTAGAGGAGTAGCAGAATAATCCCCTGAAGCTGATTCGGCAGGCATTTGATTTCAGAACAAGCTTTGGCAGGCAGCTCATGCACCTAATAATCCCAAAACAGTATGTCCTATTCCATTAAAGGGTGCCTCCTGCCATCAGAGGAACTTGCAATACTAAGCACTGGAGGAACTGAACTTTCATTGGGGAAACTAAACCTTGTCTGAAAAGTAAAAATTTCACTGCTCAGCTATATCAAGCCACAGAGCCAGTTTCTGCAGGTGTGGGCTACAAATCCCTGCTTATTCAGGAAACATCTCATCCTGCTTGGTATATTCATTTAGAAAGTCCTGAAATATTATTTCCTTTTCTAAGTCTTTGGAACAGCCAACAAAAAATAATCACCAGTTCTTTTTAGCCTTGTCTCAGCATAATGACAATAGCTTTTCAACAATAAAATGTTAGTGGTAACTGCAACTGAAGATAATGTGCTCAAAAATATTTCAGTTTGCTTTATAAGGAAAACAAAAAATCATAAAACTTTGAAGGGCATGACAAATTTCTTTCTAATTTAGTTATAGATGCAACTTCATTTGGTAATAAAAGGACAACTGTATCTCCCTGAAGTGAAACAGGGTGTTTTTTTCAGATTTTTTTTTTCAGATTTGCAGTGTTTTCAGTAGTCATTTCTGGCAATACTATATCTGCTATCTTTACCATTCTTTTTTTGAACTCTTATGTAGTGAAATTATTTATTTATTTATTTGTTTTACAGAAAGCAGTAAGAAAATATAAGCAGTAAGACAATATGAATACTTGCTACTGAAAACTGGTTGAAGAAAGCCTCAGTAAAAATATTAACAAAGCAGAAGATATCAATGCACAAAAAATATATATATATAAATTATTATATAAATAAAATTATATATATTATATATCATATCATATTATATTATATATAAGTATTATAAATTATTACATAAAATATAGGAAATGTTGACAATGGCAAAATATTTTGGAGTTTTGTAAAGGACTTTCTTCAAGGAATAATAATAGTTATACACAAAATGTTTTTCTATAGTGTTCCTGATGATACACCTATTTGAGATTATCAAATAAATATTTCCTATGCCACAAAAGACTTATAGGAAATTTATCCCCAAATGAAACAAAACTCCTGCTGGCAAAAATAATAGTGAGATGGTATGAGAGTAGTAAGTCTATAAATTTCTTAAGGAATACAAAAAAAAAAATCATTATCCCTCCATAGAACATCCTTAAAGAAAATGTTTGTGGGCAGGGACAATACCATTTATTCAACTAATTAAGAAGAAAAAGATGACAAGTTTTTCTGCTCATGTTCCCTTCTTCGTGTCTGTAAAAGCAATAACAAATTTCTTAGCCAAGTATAATCCTGAAGAATAATTACATGTCCAAATATTTGTTTTGTTTTGTTTTTTTCTCCCCAGCTATATCTATTTGTTATACCTCAGTCAAAGCTGTCAAAGCTTCCTAAACAATCTCATGCATGTACCTTTGGACCATATCAGAAAAAAAAATAGTATTACTCCTGAAAATCTTGTACTCTAATGCAGACAAAGAGGAAAAGATGTGCTATTTTGACATAAAAGAGAACAGAGAGGTGCCAATTCTGAGCAAATAAGCACAGGGCAACTTTTGTAAGGAAGTGAGCTTTAAAAGAATAAAGTTAAAAAGGTTAATAAAAGTGTAATGGTGACCAAAACAGAACTTCTCCAGGTATCAGAAGCAGCATCAGTGTAAGCAGGAAGCTAAGAACAGAGAAGCCTGGTAGACCTGAATGTGCTTGTGGAACAGGTAAGGACTGCACTGGAACAGTGAAGAAAAAAAAAAAAAAAAAAGGTAAAGTAAAAAATGTCACCAAACCAATAGGATCAAATGGGAAGCTGAATCTGCAGAAAGCCAGGTGAGGAAGCATGGGACTATGAATATGCATTTGTGCACTAAGTGTAATAAGGGGTAGACATTAAACTCACTGAAATATATTCCAAATCAAACATTACATACCAGCTCAGGCTGTGCTTGTCACTGCGCTTGTGGATGTACTTCTATGCCTCGCAGATGACAGGGATGAAGTCACTGTTCCCTGATAACTTCCAGTGTGACCCTGACCCAGGTCAATCAAAAGTATCTTGTTGATGGACCTACTATAGCAGTTCAACAGTGTATGCAGTAAGAGGTATGCAGTGCAGGCATGCAACTCCAGGCAAGAGAAAAGCAGAAGAGCACAATGGTACAAGCATTGGGAAGGAGACACCAAACTCATTGGGACAGAAGAAACTCCAAGATCAAGAAATTCAGAAAACACAGGGGTGTCCTTTGTGACAATAAATATATAATAACCTGGCTATCTGCCTGGATGATTGTGTTTTTGTAGATGCGGGAGTAGTGGCGGAGAAAGCAAAGAGAAATCTAGGAGAGACTGGGAGGCAGAGAAGTCTGGTGTGGCTGTTTGTGTGCATTTACTCATGCAATTGTTTTACCTCGGTGGTAGGTTAACACCACTGGGTTACTCATAGCCCACATTGCCTCTACAATGCACTGCCTGAGTACCATGATACTCCCTGGATGTACACTGTAGTTATTGGCCTCCTCTTTTCTCTGGATGTATGGTTTGGTTTATTTTTCTTTTTCCTCTCTTGACTCCATGCTTGAAAAAGATTCTGTTTCTTTTTACCAACTTCTCTAATTATTTATGGAAATTCTAAGATCTCCAGTCATAATATTTGTGTCATCAAAAGCAGCTCCACAGGAAATAATGCCAAATCACAGAGTAGTTTTATAATGAAAAGGTAGCTAAACAAATTTAACTGTGAGAAAAGTCATGTCTAGATCTAGAATAAAGCTAAATACTCTAAACACATAAAAACATAAAACACACTCTAAACACATAAAATGGCCTTACTGAGTCCCAGCATAGTGCCTTGGAAGCCAAAATCAGACCCACCGGTCTAATTACAAACCTGTATTCTGCTCTCATATCGGTCTTTGACTACAGTTCTCAGAGGAAGGAGATAATATCAACAGACCTTGTAGATCTTTTGTATTTCTTTCCTCTCTAACTCTTATGAAAGATGCTTGGTGACTACAGATGATAAGTTCATATTTAGTCATACTGTAATAAAGACACCTTTCCTGTGGTTTCTGTGTTTCACCTACATGTTACATTTCAGGTTCTCTAACAAAGGGTACAGCATCTATATGCTTGTTTGAAAAAGTCTTAGCTATTAAAAACAAACAAACAAACAAAGGGAACACAGGGTTTTTAGAAATGTCAGACATCAGCGTGCATAAAAATATAAGAGTTTGTTCCAATTTTGGCTTCATGCTGTTATTAACAAAAGTAATTTCTATGAAGACATTCAAACATGCTTTAGTCAAATGTGAAGTTAATAAATTATACTAATTTTTAAAAGCAAGGACCCCGATTAAGGTAAATTTACTGCAGGTTACCTTTTAATGTCACTAAGGATTTGTACTGAGAGAGGAGTCCTGCCTCTCTCCCCCACTGCCCTGGGCACTGCGTTGGTCTTAAAAAGGTAGAGCAGGGTCCTCCTACAGGAAAACACAGGGCAAGGCAGGGCAGAGCAGGGCAGGAAAGGTAGAAGAACGATATGCAAAAATACCAAACTGTCTTTGCCCAGTCCTTTCCTTAGATTTCACATACAGCCTGGGGGTAGGGGACAAAATTCGATTTCAGATAAGCATCAGGTCATTACCTTTCTTTTCATAATGAAGTCATTTTTTTTTGCCAGTATCATCTGCTCCCCTACCTGTGTTTTTTTGGTCTTGTGATATCTCATGGTGTCCTATGAGTAGACTGTAGATCCAGAGCAGGGACTATCTTTCCAATTTCTGTCTGTGCAAGAGTGGTCTTCTGCCACTCCCTAGCATAAATGTTGCTACTGTAAATAATTGAAATGTATGTAATATTACAACAAGTTGTGAACACCTCAGTACACTTCCTGTCTGGTGTCACATGGAGAATGAATAACAGGAAAAGACCACCCTAAACTCTCTGTTCTTAGAGGGATACAAAAAGCAACTAAGACAATAACAGAATCAAACTGTAATTTGGAGAACAGTAATAAATATATTCATGAAATCTCACTAAGTCACTGAAGTAGCTCAATCTTCCAACAACAGAATTATAAACACAATAAAAAGTGTTGTAGTAAAATCCATCCTTGTAACATTTCAAAGGTGTAGAACAGAGCAGCTGAGGGAATTGGTGTTGTTTAGTCTGGAGAAGAGGAGGCTTAGGGGAGACCTCATTACCCTCTCTAACTACCTGAAAGGAAGTTGTGGGGAGCTGGGGGTTGGCCTCTTCTCGCAGGTAACTAGCGATAGGACTAGAGGGAAAGGCCTCAAGTTGTGACAAGGGGTCGGAAATTAGGAGACATTTCCTCTCAGAAAGAGTGATCAGGCATCAGAACGGGTTGCCCAGGGAGGTGGTAGAGTCACCGTCCCTGGGGGTGTTTTAGGAAAATTTGGACGTGGTGCTCAGGGACATGGTTTAGTGGGTGACATTGGTAGTAGGGAGATGGTTGGACCAGATGATCTTGGAGGTCTTTTCCAACCTTCATGATTCTATGAAAGAGAACAAACAGGTGTGTGTTCATTGTTAGATGCTGAGTGACTTGAGGATGCTGTTCAGAGAAACTTCTTTAAAGAAGCAGAGCAATCTCTTACTCAATCTGAGTAGGGAAAAGCATGTGATAACAATAAAAACATTAGAACTCAAATTCAGTTACAGCAAATAGTACAACGAAGCCAGGTGGTCAAGAAGTTAAGTGTGAACTGACTCTGCTAATGTTAGAAGTGCATCATTTCTTTGAAGTTTACTTCCAGGAGCCAAGAAGCTAGTCATGACTATTTTTCAAGCTAAAGAGAATATTTACACACATAGTACTGTTTCCTCCTAAACAGACAGAAGTGTTTTAATCTGCCTATTTTTTTTAGTTGTGTTCATGATACACAAATAAACAAAAACATAAAGTCCTTGACATGTAAAGGCCAGTTCTTATGGGCTGCCTTTATCATTTGAGATGTCTGCTGCATTCAGGTGATCTTATTGTGGTTCAAACAATAATTTTCAAACAATAGTAGCATTTGATTACAGATGCTTCATATCCTGGCTAATTGGAACTAGACTGCATCATCAGAGCTAATGATGTATTAAAGCATATTACTGAATAATGGACAAAATAAAAAACTAAACATTTTATTCCTTTTATATTTATTCATGCAATAATTGTAGCTATTGCTGCTGGGTAGACAAAAGACTTTTTTTTTTTCCTTTTTTTTTTTTTTTGTTTTCTGGCAATTTTACTTAGAGAATGTAGTCAGTTATTCAGATAAGCCAGCATCACTTTTCACAGCCCTATCTTCTCCCTCCCCTCAGTTACTGCTTTAGTTTTTTTTTCTTTTCTATGTGGTATTTTTTCCTGTAATTGCAGCAACAGAAATTGGAACTGATTCTTCAAATGTCCAAATAAATGCAAAACTGCTCACTAGGCAAGCAGATAAAACAGTATTTTCATTCTGTAGAAACTCCCTCTGTGATCACAAATGAAGATATGATATGGGTGTGATAAAAAAGGACTGGTAAAAGGTATTATCTTTTTCCTTGCGTCAGTTCTGTTACAGACGTCATTGACACAAAAGGTTGTCATTCTGTCTTTTAACACTGCCCAGTACTTATTCACTTATCAAATAGATACTGTTACATTCTGCTTTCTTTAAAGGCAGGTTAAATAACATTTCCAGTTATGGAAACAACTTATTCACTGAACAAATTCTCCATCATTTGTCTCTATCAAGCCTTTTTAACATGCCTGAAGAGGCATTTTTAATTTTCTACACTGTTAGTTTTTTAATACTATTTTTTTAAATTTATTTTTATTTTTTTGAAAGTCATTTATTGATGTTCAGAGGGGTTTAGTTTAGATAGGGTCTTGGTGATTTACGAGGGAAAAACAGTTTAAAGAAAATAGAACTAAAACCAAACACCCAAAATAAAACAGAGTAAAGACGAGGAGAAGTGGACAACTTCACTGATTACAGGTATCAGGAATAAAAGCCTCTATTCTTTATCACTTGGGATTGTCTCCTCCTTTTCATAGACTTTGAGAGGCAGGAAAGCCTTGATTTAAGACAAACCAGATTTGTCTCCTCACCTTGAGCAAAGCTCAAGCTAATACAATTAACAACAGAAAAGTAAACGAGCAAACAAAAAGTAAAACAGTAGACATAGCACTGCAGCATGACTTTTGTCTCCAGGGGAGGTATGAAACTGTTCATGTAAAACTCTTTTTCTCACCTTTGTCCTTGCACATTGGGAGCCTCTAGAGACAGTGGGCACAGAGAGCCAGGAAAAGTAGCTACAGGAGCCTGCTTAAGTCAGCACAGATCACCACATTACCAATTCAGCCTCCCCATCCCGAGGCAATAGACTTGAGAAGAGGTGCTGCACTTGACTTCTGGCATTTCTGGTGAAAGAATGAAAGCAGAAATGGATGCAGATATATCTGCTGGAGGAAAATAAACCTACTTTTTTTCCTTGTTTTTTTTTTTCCTTATTCCTTTTTTCCTTTCTGTAAGGCCTTTATCCAACATAGAAGAGCTAAAAAACAAACTAAATAGTTATAGCTGTTAACACAGAAAGTCAAATTTATATATGAGGTAATACCATTAGCTTAGCCATGTATACAGGCACAAACCTAAAACCAGTAGTAACAACCTGCTGAATGCGGTTTTCCTCTATTAGTCAAATTCTTACACATTCATTTTCCTAATCTGCCTTATAATTTCATTATAGAACAGTGGACGAAACTGCTAGGGAAGAGCTCCAATGCTCCAAAGAAAAATAGCATGGAAAACAAAGGATAAAACAGAATTGCAGGTTGTAGACATGTACAGATATAAAAGTCCACTGTATCTTTTGGCATCTCTCACATGGGAGTCGCTTTCAGTTGTTCTTAGTGAGTTACTCTGCATAATTGCTTCTAGCCAAGGGTATTTATTTCCATAATATGACATCATGTAGCAAACTGAGCCCTTCCCATTTAACAAACTGCAAAAGATGAAATCTAAGTCACAAGCCTTTTCCCCAGTGGGCAAGACTTACATTACAAATGTGGAGATCAGTTTTTCACAACTGCTGACCTATCAGCAAATTAAATTTTAAAAGCCTCTACACTCAGATTTTATCTGATCACTAGTTTTGAGACAGATTCTTATTTCAAAATAAATGTTCCTCCTGAATTTGGTTTCTACTTCACATGCCCCTCAATTGCATCCTCATTTTATCCTTTGGAAGAAATATCTCTAATCCTGTGGAACTGAGAAAAATTAACATGTAAGTGCTTAAGCAGTCATGAAAACCAAAGGCAAATGAAAGATTGCTTTCTTAAATGAGAGGCACTTAAACATGACTTGCACATCACTTAAGGACATTGTTCACTGTCAGGAGAAAGAATCAGATTCTTTAACCTCTAAGGCTAAAATATATACCCTCTTTTGATTTAGGGCTAGAGTCAAATAAGGACATGGGAATATAAAACCGAATTTAGGAGGATGCTAGGAGCACTAAATCAAAAACTACAGTCTAAAAAGCTTTGCTCACTCTCTCCTCACCTGGGCAGGTGATAATATGTCCTTGGCAGGGTGGTACATACCTGAAAGTAGAGAAAACAATGCTCCTGGTGCCCAAAGTCTTACAGAAAATACAAAAGGGAAATGTGATCTCAGAATCTGGAGGACTCTTAGCCTAAGCTCCCTCTCGTTCCATTCTGGACTGACAATTCAGACAGAGCAATGCTTTGCAGCCAAGAAAATGCCTTGCCTAAACAATTGCATGGGCTGATCCTGCCCTCCTTCATGGAGCATCAAGGAAGCCTGGAGAGGGGTCAGTGCTGTGGACGTGCTCTGGTTACCCCTAGGAATTACCTCCAGGCTCAGGGCCCTCAGAAACATGTATTTCTTGAAACAAAGCTTATAAAATGGATGGTGTTGCTGAATGAATGGTGTCCCTGGCTTAATGTCAAGTTAGAGGAGAGAAACAAGAAATCAGGCTTTCTTGCCTTCACGGGAGCCTGGAGGGGCACTCAAGCCTACTGCTCTCATTTCTAAGGAGCAGCAAACCACTTCTCTTCAAAAACTTCTTCTCTGAAGGACATAAAACAAGATACAGGAGGTGAAGAAGTGCAATGGTCAAAGCATACTTGTACAAGGGAGCACTCCAAATTCCTGTCTCCAGTACTGAAGCAGTTCTCCTGTGGATATGAACAGAATAGAATAGTTCCGTTGGAAGAGAAATGTCCTTTAAAGACCATGCTGAAGACCACTGATCAATACCTTCTTCATTTTCACTTTTTCCTTTTTGAAACTCTGCGTAATCACATGGAAAGAACTTGCAAATGTAAAAGTGTCAAGATCTTAGTTAAAATACCTACAGGTAAGACTGAAACTAGGGAAATCCATAACTAATTAATTCAGGGTCACACTGTTGTTATTTTTTTCCAATTAGAGACTTCATTTCAGATACATTTATCAGATACAGTCAGAATACCTAAAAGCATGTATTGAATATGCCATAGTGCTTTCTAGGACCATCTACAGTCATTTTTCTTTTGTTTAGCTAGTTTTTCATCAAATGCCTGTGTTATTCACAGCATTGGCTGCCATTTCCTGACACTTTTCCTGTGTTGTACCCTGACAAAACTCAGCAGATTTTCTTGTAATCCAGAGCAAACATCAGAACAAGCCTGAGGTCTGCAGTGCTCTCTAAACCCAACAATTTGCAGAGCTGGAGGGCTTCAGAAACTACACAGAGCAAAGCTCAATTTCTACAAGCAACAATATTTGTGTATTTTCACTTATTTGCTCCTTTGAAATACAAAGGTTGGTGCTCCAGTGCAGCAGATGATGACAAAGGTAGCTAATCACACAAATGGCAAAAATGTCATGACTCAGAGATGAAATGAGATCAAGTACACCAGTTCCAAGTTGCAACAATGAAAGTTAAGCTGCAAAAACACTATACCAAGAAATAGCATAGTAAAAAGAAATGAAACAATATCTTGGGATCTTCAAAGTTGGCTAGGTTAAAATACTACTACTAATAATATTAAAATAATATAAAATATAAATAATATATAATATAAATATAAAAAGTATAAAAAATATATATGGCTGGCTCTCCCTGTCATTGGATTAATTTGTAATTTGTCTTTCTGGACATCAGTTTGAAGTTTGCTTTTCTATGAGTCTACAACTATTCTAATGCAAAGAAATGATATATTTTTTTTCTCACTTTTTTCCCTACTTTTTATTTTCTCTTGACAATAAAATCTACATTCTTTATTGAAATCCTGTTTCTCTGAGCTATTCTGGTGAAACCAATCATGAAAGACCATGTCTGCTCTAGGAGAACTGCTGGTCCAGGGTTGGATCCTGGCCCTTGAGTATCCCTCTTTTTAGTTTCCTTAGAGAATAAGCTGGAAATGAATAAGGGCAAGCTATATTAAGGGCATCACTCTAAGAGAAAATTTAGGGTGACTGAAGCAAAGAGGATGCCTCCCCTCTTCTCACTGAGGATGAGGGCTAGGATGCGATGTGATTGGTACCTAGAGTCTACATGGATACATAGCCAAACCATAATAGGATATAGGTTTGTGGAGTATTTTTTTTAAATATATTTTCAGCTTAATCACTGAAATTTCTGAAGTACTTCCCACTTAGGAGTTCAGTAAAAGTTTTACATATTGTGTTTTTACTCTCATAAATGCCAGTCTCAGCTGGACTGTAAGCTATGGGATGCCAACTTTTTTCTGTATCTAGGGTCAATGGGTGACTGTTGCTGACACATCAGAATACCTCATTGTCCAGTGCTTGTTAAATGAATGCCTGAGGTTTCAGGCAGTAAGAAGAAACACTGCTGAAGATCCATTAGTTGTCTGAAATAAATAAAATAAAATAAAAATTTCACTTTAAGTGTAACATTTCAGTTTCAATAACTTCTAAAAAGATCATTTATAAACTTTTAGTATATATACATTTATGTTTAGAGTGTTCATTCAAAACAAAAAGTCAAAACACCTAGTTTATAAAGTGTCAAAATGAATTATTTCCTTTCAGAAAAGAATATTTATTGTGGGGTGGAGCTATTTAGCAAACTTGGCATAAAATCACAAACAGCTGCAGTCAATCTAAAAAATGCAGTTTTGGATAAATAACATATTTGTCCTAAGAAAAAATACATATATTGTTTATGCTTGAGGGTTAGAGGTTTGTGTTGTTTTTGTATTAATTTATTTTTGCTTTTAGTTATACTGTTACCTTTGATATCATCTCTTGCAATTGCTTTGGAGTCTAATGATTTGTATGGCTGGTGAATTTTGCTTGAGTCTTATATGTTATTTGTGTTTCAGAAAGTGACAATGAAAGCATATCCAAATGAAGATATTTTCTTCAAAATAAATTTCCTTTTAAAAAGTTTAAATAAGAAGATGAATACCTTTAGATATGAATTTATATACTGATGCAGGTACACTCTCAGAGAATACATTTTCCAGCTATTCTGAATCACAGACACCCATTCCTCATTCAGATAGGCTTGCACTCTCCCCAGTTTCCAAATCCCAGTGTTCTCTGTGGTTGCTGCCCACAAGCTTACATATATCATAATTATTGTGGATGGGAGGAACCCAAATAACCCCTCTTTAAGTAGATCAACTATTGATTACTTCTTGGAGATTTCAAAAACACTTCCATTAAATATTAATTATAAAAGAACTGATTATCCTATTGAAAGCAAGAATAATACCTCCTCAGCGACCTTATGGATTCTGAAAAACACTCATTCAAGACTGATGGGAAACAGGTGAGCTCAATAGCTGTAGTACAGGGATTTTGTGCGATGCCTGCAGCACCATGCAGAAATCCCCACAGCTGCAGTTTACTTTGCTGCTATCTGTCATGACCACCTATGTATGTAAAGGTACTTATATATGTAAAGTCACCTGTATGCAAAGTCACCTGTATGTGTAAAGTTAAGGACTCTAACATCTCCAAAGATATGAACCCTGGATTTCTGAATGCTCAGACAGTAACACAATATTTAAATTGTCCTCCCCTTTTCTGTTCTCCAACCTTTACCAATATTCAGTCTTTTCTTTTTCATATACAGGAAACAAATGTAGCCCTGGGTAGGTCATGTTGTACAGATGGACAGTGTCCAGGTTTCACTGTGAAATTTTCTTCTTTCATAAGAAGTAAATAAAAGGAACCTACTGCCCATAAAACAGCAGCCTAAAAGCTTGGTCTGCTCCCTGTCCTGGAGGTAAATGCCAAGGACTCAGCCCCACACAAACCCCTTATTCCCAGGTGGGGATGTGGCAACAAGCCTACAAGGCAGGGCTGGTCAGCACCTCCTTGCGTAGCATCTCTTGCATTTTCTCCTGGGACTCCCATTAAACCACCCTCCAGCCTTTCAAAGTACAACAACATCAAGGAGATTCATATCACAAGAATCTCAAAACGTGATCTCTCAAACTGTGATTACCACCTGGATGCCCCACGGCTTTTGTTTGATGCAATACCGACGCCGCTTGTACGTGACTCCTGGAGACAGCAGAGGGATCTGTAACGTTATGTTTGCAACATCAAGGGGCGCACTCTCATCATGGGAGGAGACCAAGCTGGCAGTGACCTCTGCTCGTCAAGGGTGTCAAAATCAACATGAAAAATAGAGGAGGGGGGGTGGGGGAGAATAAACTTTAGGCCTGACATCACTTTAATTAAAAGAAAATGCAAAACACAAAGTCACATCCATTTAGAGATGGTCCTGTGTTTTCGTTATAACCTTAGTGAACATATAGAGGGTGAAGTTAAAGGTCTGAGGATGGGAAAACAACTGCCAGCAACAGAATAGTGTTCTGCTATGACAAGCAACTCTTCTCTGAGCTAGCAGAATTAGCCTCAGAGTAAATCTATCCTGACCACTTTAAGGGCTGCAGCACTACAGCTGAGAAACAGTGCAGCTGGATATTTTAAGTTAATAAGCTTTTGTGGCACCTGGAGGTTGACTCTCAGCAGTGATGCCAAATACAGCAGCACTTAACAGTGGGTGCTTCCGACCCACTGGCACCAGGAGATTATGGTTAAAATTTTTACAGTGTGTTTTCCAAGCCTGCTATTTGATTAATGCACTGGCGTAGCAATATTGAACGAAGCTTTACTTGAATTTAAGTTCCACTATCTCAAAGAATGACAGAATCAAGCTATTCCAAAGTTAGCTCCTAAAATAAATAAATAGCCAAACAAGTAAATAAATAAAGAAAGAATGACAACAAAGATTTATAAATCATTGGAAAGACCCTAAAAATGTTTCCTCCTCTTTGAAAGAATCAGGATCAAGACTTCCCGAGGGGAAAAAAAAAATCAGAAACCATTAAGTTTTACTTTATCTGTCATCTAGGAGGGACCTAAAATAAATCCTTTCCCAGGTATTAGTTGCATGGCCCGGTGACCAGGTTTATTTGAGTCAAAAAGCATATAGGGTTAACCATTACTATTTGTATTTAAGACACTTTTTAAAAGGCAGTTTTAAAACACTGCCAGGTTAGTGGACCAGTAAGCCAGGTGGGATGTGTTAAACAGGAAATTTACAGTGACCTGGCTGGATAATCAATAGAAATGAACAAAAATTAGGGTTGACAAAAAGCATTCAATCTATGCCTGGATAAGATCAAATTTATTACAAAGGGACCAAGATGTACTATTTACTTTTCTGGTATAACATATCTCCCAGGCATATCAAACCGCAATGGCTGTACCCAAACAAAGCAAAAAGACACTACTCCTGATGTTTTGAAAAGCCTTATAGAATTGGGAAAATAATATAACCCATGTTTAAAGTACATGTAAGAAAAAAACACACAAAACTAAATAACAACTAAACCCAGCAAAAGAAACATCAGTAACAATATATATATATATAGGAATAGCATTTTCTTATTAACAAGCAAGGGAAATGCATCTCTTACATAGCTGTGAAGGGCACAGAACATTCAGTTCCTCTTACAATGGAAAAATGAAAGGCAACTGCAGCAAAATGAGAGCTTTGCCAATCAAACCAAGCAGGAGAGAATAATCTAAATCCAATTGTCTTAGAGGAAACTGCTGAGAAACTTTTTCTCTGAGCATATCCATTACTGTTCATAATTAACGAATGTTTGAAAACTATAGAAATTTCAAAGCACTGGAGGAATGCCAGGATTTAAAAAATAAATAAATAAATAAATAAAATTAAAAAGAATAAAAGCAGAGGCTGAGGGAATTGTAGAGGACTTAGATATCAATTCATGGAAAAAAATATGGAACCAATTTGAGACGGTCAATTAAATTTAGAGACTACAGAAATGTTCAGCATCAGTCAACATGATTTCATGGAAAGTAGGTCTTTTCAAATCAACTGTTCCCTTTCTATTGTTGGATTTTAGGTCTAACTGATATGGTAAAGTTATATTGTTATATATTTGTATTTATTCTAGACAGAGTACCCTTTAGCTGCTGATTTTAGATCTCTTGACTCTAAAAGACAGTACAATGAATTAAAACTCGGTCCCCTGATGAATCTCAAAATACAATGCCTACTGAGAAAATAGTCAGGAGTGCAGCCTTAGCCATAAGGCCACTGGGAATCGATTTTCAACTCCTATTTTTATCAGTAACTTAGTTAAAGATACAAAAGTTTTACTAGCACAGTAACTGTTCAGATCAAAGAGTACACTTAATAGTCAGGTTATTCTTACAGGGAGACCTGAATCATTTGGTAAATGATCACAAAGCAATAAAAGGACATTTTGTATAGTCAAACAAAACATAACATAGCTGGGAACACAAAGTGCAGGTTGTACAAGTTTCTGTGAGAACTAAGTAATTCAGAAAGGGACTTAGAGGTCATCATAGGCAATTGCCTCAACATGAGTTCACAGCACAAAGCTGTGGCAAGAAGTTCATGTACACTTAAAAAAGTGACTTCAAGCATAGGAGGGAAACCTTGACTTTTTTTTAATCTTTCTGCATGGCATGGGTCATGAATTTCCTGCTATGATCATCTGGGCATCTCTCTCCTAATCATTGCAGAGGCCTCAAGTACTGCTCACACCTTGGCTTCTTGTCTCTTTACCAGTGGCATACAACACTTAACTCCCCAGATAACTGAACTTCACATTATTTAGGACAACCATCCAGCAGCTTTGGACACAGCGTAGGAGTTCCTAGGTAAAAATGTAATGAAAAAGTAGTATAGATGTGGGGGATCAAATTGCATGAGTGGCAGCCAATGTTCCAATCTTCCCAGCCTGGGTAAAAAATTTTCATAAGGCCAACTGCACTAACACATCCAGATTTTATATTACTGAGGACAGGGAGAGCTCTTTCCCTTATGATGTTAGGCTGTGCATAATTGGGGTCTCAGAGTGTCTCCACTGCAGAGCCAGCAAGTAGAACATCTGATGTCACCCTACCAGAGAAGTCAAATGTGAACTGAATAAGGGTTGGATGCAGTAAACAGGCTATGGCTTGGCACCCCTTCAGTTAGATGAATCTCTCCAGCTTTAATTTTAAGCTCTAGAATTTTTTGATAAATATTGTGCCAATATTTATTTCAGAAAATTATATTTCTGCCAGTGATAGAAAACATTAAGCTGACAGCTATACTCTCAGCTTTCCTGAATTTGGATTCTCAACATAGATTTCTGTACTTGTCTGTAAGTTGAAATATGTAGACAAACTCTTAAGACCATGTTCCTTTTTTATAGTACATTGGTTTTTAATCATACTAACAATAAAAGCTCAAATTGCTGTTCACATGTTTAAGAGCTTTCCTTGGTGTTTCATACATTCAAAAGGCACAGAAACAGCATCTTCAGAACAATGCCTTATTCAGACATCTCTTCACTCAAGTATTTGGAAAAAAAAAAAAAAAGTTTA
Organism: Anser brachyrhynchus; assembly: GCF_964034855.1. NCBI lineage: Eukaryota > Metazoa > Chordata > Aves > Anseriformes > Anatidae > Anser > Anser brachyrhynchus. The sequence goes on from NC_137698.1 coordinate 64,871,113, forward strand.
TGGAACAGTCTCACAGTTTTGTGCTCAAATTCAGACTTCAGTTAATAACTACAGGATCCACAGCAACTTCTGTCCTGTCACCTGTCACCTGTCCTGCTCACAGCATATTCCTTCTGCTCTGTATCTCTGACTGCTGAGAACCCATCCCACCTCATTCCTGAAGACTCTCTTTAGCCTCATAATGAAACTTGGAGAGAGTGAACTCCCAGCCTGAGGGAGATAGAGGATCTTTCCCTACAGAGAGTCTTCTTGTCTTTCAAGACTTGCATCTGTTCCCTACCTGTTTGGTTTATCCTTTAGCAGTTTGTTTCAATGTAACTCCTTGAAGTCAAAAAGCATATTGTGAAACAGGGAATCTAAAGGCATGTCATGTTAAAAAAAACAGTCCCTGCAGTTTTCTCCGTTTTCCTAAAAGGTTTACACTAAGTGTTTGATACTTGACATTTGTACATAGATAACAAGGTTGCTTCTTTTCTTTTTTTCCTTTTTTTTTTTTCTTTTTCCTTTTATAAATCAGAAATTGAGAGGAACCAGGGGGATAAGACAGATAACTTTTGATTAAGTCATTAGCATGGACCTCTAAAAATGTGGTTCGATACATAAATCGTTTTTTGTCTGATCTTTATTATTCTCCTAGGGCCTGACTAAAGTAGGGATGATAAAACACCTGGTATATAATGAAGATGAATAAATTGATCTTCATGAATGACTTATGCACTACAGAGATGAGGGTCTTAAAAAGATGTGCCAGACGGGTATTTTTTGAGCCAGAGCAAAAGCATCACAGTGGTGATTCTTTTCCCATTTCACAGAAAAGACACAATTTGTTTCTTACAGATTACAGAGAGGCTAATTTTGCTAGAGGACAGAACCATACAAGAAATCTGGAGCATTCAAGGATTTAGTGCTGCTGCCAGGACACATCTGTGAAAAGAAGACTCTTGATCCCATTTATCTTCAACTAGAACAAGCCCAGAAGGAGGGTCAGAAAGATGATCAAGGGGCTGGAGGACCTCTCCTATGAAGACAGGCTGAGGGAGTTGGGGACATTCAGCCTGGAGAAGAGAAGGCTCCAGGGAGACCTTACAGCAGCCTTCCAGTACCTAAAAGGGGCCTGCAGAAAAGATGGGGAGGGACTCTTTGTCAGGGAGTGTAGTGATAGGACAAGGAGCAATGGCTTTAAACTAAGAGATAGTAGGTTTAAATTAGATATTAGGAAGAAATTCTTTCCTGTGAGGGTGGCATGGCACTGGAACAGGTTGCCCAGAGAAGTTGTGGATGCCTCATCCCTGGAACTGTTCAAGGCCAGGCTGGATGGAGCTTTGAGTAACCTGGTCTAGTGGGAAGAGCCCCTGTTCGTGGCAGGGGGCTGGAATTAGATGATCGTTAAGGTCCCTTCCAACTCAAACCATCCTATGATTCTATGATTCAAACAGTGAGCAATATCTCCAAGATGACATTCTCAAAATTATCTGGGAAACAACAAAACAAAAAACCTTGCTCTTTCACATATTCTCCTTTCTGGATGTTGGTTCCTGACTAGTTGAGTTTCATGGCTTAAAACTTTATGCTTATTGATTGTGAAAGTTACAAAGTTACAAGTTCAGTTCCTTAGTAACAATTTCAATTCCTCCATTGTAAAGACACAGAAGAAGAAATCACTACAGATTTGTGTTGTGTGTTTTATTGGTGTTTCTTTGTTTTCTCATCCACTTTAAGAAAAATGCACTGAGAACAATCACTTAGTAGCTCATAGACAAAGCAAGTCTGTTCCTGACCCTGCTTTGCTGTGCAGAGGAAAAGAGGTTTGAGAATCCAAGACATGCCCCTATTTCTGCCTATGGACATTTTGTTAAATCTGCACAGACTTCACCTGAATGATTTCCATCTCTACAGCCACAGGCAAACATCAACAGGTACAGACACACAGTTTAAGCTCCTCATTAAAACTGCCATCTAGCTGAAACAGGGTAGTCCAGGACCTAAGCAATCTGCTTGTCATCTACAGAAATATTTTGAGCCAGGAAATGCTTGAGACTCATAATTTCTTTAACATTTTTCCATTTGTGTTGCAGCTCATGCTGTGTGTGAACACTGTAACTTCATGATCAAGTAAGCATCTGTGAAAGATGCTTACCCTGTGAGGATGCTTAATCTGTGAAGATTTCAGAAACCAATAATATTGAGGTCCAGTATTACTTCAGAAATGATGTCAATATTAATATTTCAATTTAAAGACTATAGGCTACATCCACAACAGCCAATAAATTAGCAAGATCACTCAGAATGAACAATAGCTAGATATTCATTCAAATTATGTTAACTGCAAGTATAAAGTAAAGAGAAAAGAATGCATGAAACTTTGGAAAATTATAATATTCTATAACATATACATATTGAAAAAAGGCAATTATATTCCATGATTTTGTTAAATTGCACAGTAATTTAAAAATCCAATTACATTAAAAATGAACAATTGAAAAGAATAATTATATTTCATTATGTCAGCTGGGTTGCTAAGATGAACATTGTGTACTGCTGGATAGATACTGTACCATGGAATCCCATAATGTGATAAGTTTAAGAAAATCATGATTATCAGCCCAATATGCTGGGAGATATTTTATTATGGCTGCTGGCTACTGATATATTTAAAACTCATTAACTGGAAATAGGATAGAAACTGGAAAAAAAAAGAAAAAAAAAGAAAAGAATAAAATTAAAAAAAAAAAAGGAAGTGGAGAGGAAAGGTAGGACTCATACCTACAAACACTTTTCTCAACTTCAATTCACAAGGAACTGGAACTTTTAAGTATTTGGTTATATAGCTAGAAATTAGTTGAGAATACAGATGCTTTAAACTGCCACCTTTTGCTAAAGACAATTTCCCAAGACCCTTTATTTCTCTGAAGTAAAATTAAACTAAAACAGATGTCTGGTTCATGCCACTGCACTGGCAGGTTGTACCCCTTTTTCCAGTCTGGCTATACTTCAATTTATTTTACAGATGTTTCTGTGTGACTTTTCCTGCCACTCTTTTGCAGCTGAATAGCACAGGATGCATGGCTAGAAGAAAGCAAGAAAGGTTATGACATTTCTCCAGCCCATATAGGATTTCTAGCTGCTGTTTCAATTCCATGGTCTGAATAGCAGCCAGCATAAAGCAGGCATATCTCATGTTGGCATGTAGAGAATAAGGAAAAAGAAAAGTCACATATGCACATACAGACTTGCACGGTTTCCTAAGATATGCCTGTCTTAGCCAGCATTTGGGAAGTGTTCCTCTCCAGCAAATTTAACATCTATGTTAATCATGTCTTAGATGTATAAAGCAAATTTAGGGCAAAGCTATCTACAACTTCAGTAAGTTAGAATGAAGTTGCATAAACTAAAAATTAATTGAGCCTTTAAAAATATTTGTAAATCCCATAAGAGCTGGCAGGAGCTGTTTTGTGGACACATTTCTTATTGGAATTATCCCTTTTTATACTTGAAATCCTTCACAGTTATATTAATTTACATCCATAACGCATCATAGTGTTCTGGGACATTTTCTGTATAAATGCTCATCAGTCTTAAACGTCAGCCTTAAATCTCTGTAATGCCTAATCTATACAAGGGTATGTCATTAGTCACAACACACATTATTGGTTAGAAAGTATGACCCATTAACCAAATAATTGTGCCATTACATTTATGTCATACTTGTTGGCTTTAAAGTCCATGTTTTCTTAGGAGCTTCCAGAAACCATTTCATTTCATGAATTAGACTTTCAGTCTTCCCAGTCTTAAGGAATTGTAAATACTATTAAAAATTCAAGCCATCTTCTGTCAAGAGTTCATTTTTATAAAAATAATATAATCTTATACTTGATGTAATACTAATGGGAAGAGCTTCAAATGCACTTGATGGAGATGACCTAAATACCATGAAAAGACAATAGAAATTACCCATTACCCCCTTCATACTCAAAAAAAAAAAAAAAAAAAATAATCACTAGAATTGAGCAAATAGATAAGAAATTCATGAGGCAATATTTCAAATATACTCTAATTTAACCTCTAAATCACTGCATATAGAATAATTCACATATCCATAAATATCCACTTGTTGAAAACAGACTGTGTAGCAAAGGAAAAAAATTCCACTTCCAAATACTCTGTAGAGCTGAGGTTAATCTGCAGGTATTATACTCTCATTAATGGACAAAAAGTGGGTAATCTACTTCCTGGTTTCTCAAACTGCACTGGCAGAACTTGAAGAAAGACCTTGTGTCTGTGTAAATATCTTTATTTAAAATGTAAGACAAAATGAGGACAAGTCTAGCTGCCTTTCACCAGTCTGAAGGATCTCTCTCCTCCTGACCCTCACCTCACAGTCTCCTCTGCCTGATCTATTTGCCTCTTTTTGCCTGTCTCTGCCTCTCTCAGTTTCCAGGGGGAAATGGAGATAATAGCACTGCCTGAGATATGCAAGGCTTTCAGACACAGTGGTTTTTGCTAAATATGTTTCTCTTTAAAGAAATTGTGGTAGTCGTTAAAAGCTTTGCAAAAGATTTTAAGAATTCTGAGAGGACTTTAAGGTCAATAGTATTTATTTACCTTTCCCTGAAGTTCTAAAACAGAAACCTTTCGTGAAGATGTTTTTCTAATGTGAGGTGTTGGGCCTAGATCTGTTCTTAGTAAATCAAGGAAAAACTCGCAAGGCTAACTTCAAGTTTATACCACTGTTAACAAGAACAGACTTGTCTGATGTAAAGAAATTTGTTGTAAATTCTGTGAAGTTATATTAAGTGCAAATCAGAGTATACTTTTTGCAATATCTATTATGGTACAATATGCAACTTAGCTGCAGACCAGATGTGCATGTTGTGACAGATGCTTGTCTGTGACCCACTAATGTAGACACCTCTTGCTAGTTGTGACCCACTAATGTAGACACCTCTTTTGGATCACTTAACTTATGCCATTCTGGTGTCAGTTCAGGATTACATCCCAAAGAGCATACATTTTTCAAGTGACTTTGTTTCTAGTTCTTTCTTGTTTCTTCTTCTTTCAGGAAGAGAGTGTTCCTAATCTAAACACTTTTTTTTTTAAGTCTTTTTTTGTTCTGAATTTAACCTAAGTTAAGTTTTCACTTCCATCTATTGTTCTTAGGTATGTTTCATTTTAGCCCTATAAATAATTCCTCATACTTTTTGATATTACTACATTTGTAGTTGCATTTCCATTTCTTCCATGTTATTAAAAAAACAAACACCAAAAAACAAGAACAAAAACCACTACCAAAAAACAAACAAACAAACAAAAACACTCTTTGACATCAATCTTCAATCTTAAATGAAATCAATGGGTATATTTTCATTATCCCAGATCAGTCCCTTTTTCAATCAGTGCAGAAGAATAAGGTATATATAGCATGACCCTTTTCTTGACAGATGACAGCAATCAGTAGTTTAGAGATTCTTCAAGCTAGAGGTTACCTCTGGGCCACAGTATTTCAGATGCCTATTATTCATAAATTTGCCTAATACCTTTTTGAACCAATTTATAATTTTGACCTCCTCACAAATTGAGAGTCATCATTTAAATTACATATGAAAGTGAGAAAATGATTTTGTACATTTAAAGTGCTGCTTTTATCATTTCACTAGGCCTCCTTGTTCCTGAATGTGGCACAGAACAGCTGCTTTTTTATGCTGTTCATGTGTGCTACAGACCTTTGTCATATGCACTGCCTTTTTTCCAAATTGAAAAGTTGTAGTTGTAAGGAAGATTTTTCATACTTTGATCGTTTTCTTGCCCTGCTCTGAATTTGGTTTTGAGACAGAAGGGCCAAAACACATAGAGTAAACAAATTACTTCTGTTTTCCAAACTCTTTCCTAGTTCTGCCCAGTTTGTTTTCTCAGAATTTCAATGCTGACTGCAGAAATGCATTAGCAGTTCTACAACCTGAAACTAAAATGCACCCTGCAAGAGACAAACAAGGAAACTTTAAACTGGAGAAAGCACAGTAAAGGTGTCAAAACATTGAAAGCGGAAATGAACCTTTCAGTGCCCTGGACAGAAATGTGACAACAACATGGAAATCACAGTTATTCAGGGCCAGAGTTCCCTTCAGCTGCATTAAGGATGCATTACAGAAACATGGCTGTGAAAGCTGTGGCTATGGCTTCTCAGGGAAGGAGAGAGAGAAGGAATACATTAGTAGTTTCCACACAGCTGGAATAAAAATGTTACAAATAAACATTGAAAAACATGAATCATGTGATCTTAAAGGGGGAAAAAATTAAAAAAATCTAAGCCCCTAAGCCTGTAAGTCTAAGGAAGCTCATTGACAGCAAACTGCTATGTTTCTTACAACAGCCTTGCTCATGTCACTGTCTTAAAACAGAAAACTAACACCTAAAACCATTTGCAAAGGTGAATGCAAACTCATTCACTATATTATCTGCTACAGAATCATATTATGCGGTGTCCTTGACTGAAAGGGATGACTCAGAAAAATAATCCCAATTATAATATTTTACAGAAACAAACAAACAAACTACAAAACCCCTCTTAAATCAATGGCTTTAATATCATTATACAAAGTGCTATCAGATTTGGGTCCTAAATATCGTGGTATTCTATGTTTTGCTTAAAGCCTTCAGAATCTCACAAAAATCTCCAGAAATCTTAAATTGTGTTGAAGAAAAAAGGAAATAAATTCCCTTCTTCTAAGTCTTTCTGTCCAAAATGCTGGTAAACCTGATCCCTCGATCTGCAAGGTGTAGGAAGGTCTATCAGGAAAAGAAATAAAAGGAAACCAGCACCTATTTCTTTAAGTGATATTTTTAAGCCTACTTCTCCCCAATTCTTTTTTCTCCAGACTCCTGATCTTGTGACATTTGGCAATGCAAAGCCTGAAAGCTCTATTATTAGTCAGTGAGAAAATGCAACAAATGGCTTAGCTTGCCTTACGGAGCAGTGCTACCCCACAGCTCACCTCCTTGTAAGGTGGTGAAATAAATTCTGTTTTGAAACCAGTGGTGAGATTACAGGCAGGCAGGGAGGGAGGGAGTGCAAATCAGTATGACACGGAAGGACAGAGGAGTATGAAAGATGCTATCGAAGAAGCCCAAATTACTTGCAGTCAGTTGGACTGAGGTTTTGCAAACATCACAAGAAGAATTCTGAGAAATAGCATCTAAACTATGCTTGGAGACCTCCCACTAAAACTGCATTTCTAGTGTTGCTTTTGCTTTTGGTGAATCATACTGGTAGGTCAGCTACAGAAAAGTGCAATTGTGTTTTTTCTGAGATGTCACAGGGAGTGAGACCCTTAGGCTTCATGCACTGACAGCTAGAGGAAAAGTTAGAGGCAGAAATGCCTCTTTCCCAACAACATTGTGATAATCCTTTTTTGCCTCTTTTTTTTTTTTTCCTCACTTTTCATAGTTTAAAAAGAAAATTGCTACAGGAAGTCCATCATGAACGAATCTGCAGCATAACATACAATGCTGTCAGAAGGGAAGAGGAAATTATAACAGCTGTTAAAATCAAATATCATTAATAGAAGAAAAAACATTCTTATGAGAAGTATACAGGAAGAAAAAAAAATTCCACAAGAGCAGCCAAGTAATAGGACATTTTCATTCACAACCTTTGCACAACATTGGAGAGATACATATGTACCTCCCAATAGGAAAAGTACAGACAATGGTCTGCTTTTAGATGTTATGCTAAAATGTATCGGAAAAGTCCTGTGGCAGAGCTGTGTCTCCATTGAAATAAAAAAGTTATTGTTGACTCAGCTGAATTTAAGTATTCTAATATGTAATTTTCTGTGAATGCTGGGAAAGCCTTGGTGCTGTTCTTCTGCTCCATAGAACTGAGATGTATGCGAAGACTGCTCTCTGCCAAATCCACACTTTGATCAGGTCAGCACAACCTCTCCTAGATCATTTAATATCATTCACATGAGTAATCTCCTTGTAACCATAGAGAGTACTTCCATGTGCACCAGGTAAGCACTAATATAAATGTTTGCTGTTTCTAAAGCTATTTTCAAGGTTGAGTTGGAAAAAAAAAAAAAAAAAGAAAAAAAAAATCAAAGCTAACACTTGTACCAGCACAATATCAAGTGAAAAAGAATTCTGTCCATTCAGGCATCATTTCCATCCAGCTTTTTAGTGGGGAATTTCACTTTTGAGTGACAAATAAGCTATCTCACTATGCAAAAGCTTTGGATTTAATGATATAGGAACATAATTGCAATTTATATATTTGAGTTAAATATTTTCCTTTATTAAAAGTCTGAAATATTGGAGCTTCTCTCTGCACTGAATTTCCACTGAACATATAGAAGCTTAGCCCCTTTTTGACAGTCTTGTAGGGAATGTTATTGTCTTTATTTCAGAAAAGGAAGCCAACTAAATGTAGGTGACACACCTGCTACAGGTTCTATATTTAAGCTAAAGAGTCTTCTTTTACAGAAAATCATTGTTATTATTACTGCCACTTTCAGATTTAAATGTGAGATTCATCCTTGAATTTCATTCGATCATCAGGAACACAGAAAAAAAAAAAATCCCATAAAGCTGTTTCTCTCAAACTAAGAAAGACTCCTGCCATTCCTATTTTAACCACTGAATGTAAAATACCCTACATACCTGAAACTACTAGACATTCTTAGGAGGTGGGGTAAAAGGATGCATATTATAGAAATGTGAGTGAAAATTTTAATGGACCTTTTTATTTGAATTTATTTGACTTAATCTAAAACAAACAAACAAACAAAAGAAAACAAACAAAAAACATGAGTGCAAAATGCTTTTCTTTTGCCTGTGCATGAATTAACATGAGAATTAGGTATTTGTGTTTCATTTCTCAGCAGATTTTTTGTCATAGTCCTTCACTTTTTTCCTGGCAAAGGCTATTAAACAGCTCGTAACATTTCCAAAACACTCAGAAATATTGTTCAGGACTATTATTTTTTCCAGTTCTTCATTCATTCCTAGTGATTATCAACCCAAAATAAAAAATCTCTTGAAAAATATTGTCCTTTGGAAACATATTCTCCAGTATAAGAGTGTGTTAATCAATATAGTCTTCATCTCCTTTCTTCAAATTTACCAGATTTAGAACTGTTAAAGTTCAGAAGAAGCCCTCACAAATTACATTCTTGTGATTGTTTCATTGCTAGGGGAAAGAATTATATGCATAGCATTGGTATCTTTACAATCCTTGCATTATATATATATATAAAATTCTAAAAGCAAAACAAATAAAATTTCGGTGCTAGTTTTAAACTAAGAGTGTCTCAAAACTGCTCGTGTGTGGAACTGGACAAACCAAACAGGTATCACTACAGATTAAAAATAAATAAATAAATAAAAATCAAACACCATCCTAAGGATTATGTTTCAGAAGGTAATAAAAAGAAACAGGACATACTATTATCTTTGAATTACTTGTGATTCACTCACATTTTACTACAGCGGATATCCTTACAAGTTTAATTGCCCTTCATATGACTTAAAGAGTAGCTACTGTGCCTACAATGTTCATCAATCATGGAGAAGATATATTGTGAAAGCAGACAAAACTCCAAAGCATGAAGACAATTCTGCAATCAGAATCCCAATTCAGGTTTGTTCCGTTTTACTTCTGTAAATCCTTCTAAATTTTAAAATAGCAACTACAAATCATGTACATGGAAGAAAACTGAACAATCATGAAAAAACATCAACATCTGAGTAAAAGCAAAAAAAAAGATAATAATATCAAAATATTGAAAACAAATATTTTAGAATTAATATTTTGTGGAACAAAAGAAACCTTAGCTGAAATTTCAGTGAAATCAAATATTTAAATGAGAAATTTTTCCAGAAATAATATATCAACTAAACATTTTGAGAGTTTTTCCACTACAAATTAAAATGCAGACTCTCTTGGAAGGCAGGGTTTTTTATTTCCAGAAGCTTGGACATAGTTGCTTGGGTTGTTCTTATGTCCATATTATTTTTTACCCTCTTTGTCTCTTGATTCAAAATATCAATGTCATAAAATTGCTTGAATTTCTTAATAAATGTCACAAATATTAATAGCATGTGAAAAGGAGACATAATCCTTCCCATTAATTTAAATGGCATTTGGAGGAATATCTTAAGCTGGCAAGTACTAACATTCTCCATTTTACTGATATTGTGACATTTTAATATTTCTTTTCCTCTACTCAGAAGAAAAATATTTGTTCAAAATTCCTGACAAAATGTACCTTTTAAGTTTTTTTTTTTTTCTTGAAAATTTGTGTATGTTAAACATAATTTCAAAACTTTATTTGAAATATTTACTCCCTAGTTGGGAAAAAGCTCATGTGGAAATGTCATGAACATCTTAACTGAGTTCAAAAATCTTGGTTTTGTTGAAACAGCATTTTCTGATGCAGATCTGAACTGAACAGCAGCTTTTGCTACAACAGGTCTCTAGACCTTTATTTACACAAGGATCTAAAAAGGACACACACATACAAATGTCCTTCACTGGAAGAGTTTATAAACTGAAGGATGTTTTACAGGAAATGCTCTCATTGTAGTTTTACAGTTAAAAACAAAGATTAAGCTGTCAAAGATAATACAGGAAGTCTGAGGCAGAAACAGGATTTAAACATATGTTTCCTAAGTGCCAATGCAGCTTTTTTTTTTTTTATCACAAGGGTAAGTTTCTGTCCCACAGGCATACATCCAAAGATGCTTATACCGATATACAAACTTTGTTTATGAATTCAACCAATCTTTATTATAGAACTAGGTCTGCAAAATAGAACTAGTAATTGCTTACTGTATACCATCTTACATTAAAGAGATCCAGACTGAAAACTCTGCATCTTATTTAATATAAACATAGATTTAAGTTTAAACAAAAGTAATTGCCTATAAGGATGACACAGTATTTGCAAATGAATGACCTCTGAATATGTGAAGAAAGATTCATACTCCACTTCAGCTCCTGCTCCCTCTTTAACCCCCCTGCACAGCCACACACAGAAATTTCCAAGTGCTTGTCTTATCTGTGATATGCTGACTTTTCCAACCCAATGTTACTGTAGGTGTTGTTTTCACACTGTGCTCTTCCAAACCTTCAGATTTCACTAAAAGCAAACCTGTTCCAAGATGTTGCCTGCAGCACTATGTGAACTTGCTGTCAGATACATTTATTTATGGATGATAGTTGAGTTTTATTATCTAGAGGTCAATATTAGTTACATGTACATGTATGGATAAAGATCTGCATAGCTGGCCTGACACATTACTAGCATTTTTACAAATTTGTTGTACTTTTCACAATTACAAATCAAAATGAGTTATTAGCTTTAAAAATATTTCCTTCAAAATGGGGAGAAACAGCAACAGTTAAACTTGTATTTTTTACCATGTAGACTTATCTTTTTCAGTGGGCTATGGAGCCTGAACCCAGAGTCATCCATTGGCAGTATTACTCTCCGGAGTAGATGCAACAATAATCTATGGGGTCAAGAGGTCTGAAGAGTCAGCAGCCTAAAAGCTGACTCAGCATGAAAGCAAAACAGCCTTTACAGTCTATTCAGGAATATCCTAGTTTCACACAGCTGTGTAATGGGTACCCAGAAGGTCACACAGTAGAGCACTAGCAGACATCACACCACAGTATGCATCATTCTGACCTCAGGTATGAGCCATAGCAATTTAAACATTTTTCTGAGCTGAAGGTTGAAACTATAAAACCATCAGTGGATGCAGATGTAGCCACAGTCCAAGTGGTAAAGTCCTATCATGGCTTTCTCTGTGGCAACACTATCACCTGTAAGCCTGTCTCAGCTGCTTGCATCTCACTGTAACATATTGTAAAGTTTTGAAGAAGCTGTTATCTGGCTTTTCTTTCCTTTTCTATGTTTGTTTTGCCATGCCTTTGATTTGCAACTGAAGTTTAATAACAAATAGTGTTCCTAGGAAGGAAGTCACAGTTGGCAAGAGTCACCACACTTATTTTAGTGATTTCTTCACTGCAGAGCCTGAACTGCAGGCTGAACACTACCGTGTGAAACTATGACAAGTTCCAATAGATTATATTCATTAACACAGTCAGTATATTAAATTCACAAAACTTGTTTGATTTTGTTCAAAGGGACTTTAAAAACTCCTTAAAATGACTATATTTAAACACTTTTAAAATGCATTAAATTAGGTATTGCAAAGAATTAAACTTTTGTAAGTCTTGTCTCTATGATGATATTCCATATACAGACCATTATGCATGATATGTAGATGCTCTTACTTTGATTTATGGGATCAGCATATTCACATCATAAGCACACATAAACCTATTCAAAGGGCTAATAAGGCAATCATAATCTTTGGCAGAAACAATAGATCTTGAAAAACTATACAGCATCACATAACCTATTCAGGTAAGCATTCTTAAAAAAAAAAAAAAAAGTGCTCAGATTTTGCTGTGTATTGCATTTTATCTATAAATAAAGAGAATTCAGTCATCAGAGCTGTAATATCTTTTACATGTAACCAACATGTCGATTTGAATTCCTGAATTAATGAATCTACTGTACAGTTCACAGCAGTAAGTACCCCTTCAGATTCATGTATAATACCATGTCTAAGTTTTGAACAAAGCAACTCTCCTGTTGAATACTACGCTACTTTAAATTTCTCAATTCTCAGGCTTCAAAAATGATATATCTATAAACTGAATCCTGGTGAGATTCGTGGGTGTAGGGCAATATTCTCCATAAATCTGAAACACATTACAAGCTTAAATTTTCAATACTTACAGATAAATGAACAAATTACAAATCAAAGAAAATCTGTAGTTTATATACACATTACTTTCGATTGTTGGTTAGGACAGAGTATATTTTATAAGTTACAGTAGTCAAATTGACTTATGCTCTACAGTTGTACAGTCCAGTAAGGAATTCATAAATGGTGCCAGATAGAAAGAGGAATCAATAAGAAACGTGAATCTAAGCCTCCATACAGCATCACATAGACTTATGTAGAAGTCTGTCTCTATATTCTTCCATCATTAAGGCTCAACAGAACCTAGAAATTCAATTTTCGTATTCCACAGGGTTATGGACTGTTTGTAATTAGATTAAGTAATTTTCCCACTTAGAGAAATGGTTCAAGATTAAAAAAAAAAAAAAACTTTTTCTTTTTAATGCCTGAAGACAAAATGAAAGTCCTTAGACCAGAAAAAAAAACTCCTAAAAAAAAAAATACATTTTCCAACATCACCTGGAGCTTAACTGCTTGGATGATGATATTGGAAAGCAGTGTTCACATTGCTACTGCATTTGACTTAACTCAAAGCCTCCAGTAGTGCTCTCTCATAAAGAGTTTGATCAGAACCTCATAGACAATTACAGTAAAATATTATTACATTTCTATGTCACAAAAACAAAAAGTAAACTTGCATTACTGTGTTCTGTGCTTTGCTTGTGTTTATTTTTTTTTCTTTGTTTTGTTTTGTTTAAATGAGGCCCTTGCTGTGTGCTAAATTAGCTTTGTTGTAACTTTTGTACAGGGTAAAGATTTCTGCAGACCAAGACTCACAGTGACAGAGCAAATCATCATGCAGGAAACCAACTCAGGGAAATCATTGTTCTGAGGGTTGTTTGTCTTGTTTTCCCCGTGTGCTCTGCTTTGGATTGCAGAACAGAGTTCAGAGAAAGTAGGTCGAGAGCTTTTTGCACTGGAGGTTTGAGAATTCCCAAACAGAAAGGTGCAAAACAAAGGGACCTATTCTCAATTTATCTGAATTCAAGTGTGTTCCTTACTTGAAAATGGAACTTGGAGAAGCATAAACTTCACAGTGGCATGTACAGAAATCACTAGGGTAAATCAATAGAGACTGATATACGTAGACTTTATTCTGAGATTCTTGTTACCACTGAGTTCAGTGAGCACAGGATCATGCAGAGGGTTCCTAGGTTTAAGAAAGTTACATTCACTATAAGGAAAGGGAACCTTGACAGCAATACTGTCTGTATCTGCAGCCTCTATGGACACATCTGGAAAACTGTTTTACCGCAATGACAGCAGAGAGGGCACCACTGAGATCAGAACTGAGGCAAAAAGAGATCAGCAGGAGTCTTGCAGGGGGCTGCCAGAGATAATCTAGCTTTTGGGGCAAGGGTGACATAGGAGACTAGGAGAAAATGATGAGCTTTTAGAGGGGTAAAAAGGTATTAAGAGGTGGTGTTGGAATTCATGGAGAAATACAGAGAAGACATCTGACTGAGCAGCACAGTCTGTGCTGCCAGACCAAAGGTCCATCCAGCCCAGTGTCCTGCTTCCAAAAGTGGCTAAAGCATGTTTAGGATCTTCATTAAGAACAAAGAGAAATGCATGCTTCCTCACATATGCGCAGACTTCAATGCTTGGGCTCAGGGAAATGAGGTAACTGTGGTATGACAGGAATCTCTCATCTGAACTGTTTTATGTCTGAGAATTACCTCACTTTGGGAAAGGATTCTCATTTTAGGATCATGAGTTCCCCCGTACATTTGCTGGTAACCACCCTCTCCCAAACCTTGCACCCTTTACCTGTGCTTAGAGCTGTTCTTTTCTTTTCCTTTTTTATTTTTGTTTTGTTTTGTTTCTCATACACATACATTCATAAGTGAAACTGGTCAAAAATATGTCCAAAAAAAATCTTTACTAGCCATAAGAAAATATAGTCCCTAGCTTTTGTTTTGCTTTCCATGAACAGCTGAAGAAGCATAGACACAAAACAAACATTAAAAGATCAAACATCTCTGGATGCATCCTAGAAAGAAGGGAGACTGCAGTGCACCTTAGTCTAGTGAAAAGGACCATCAGAGTGCCAACTGTGGCATGTAACCTCTGGCTCCCACAAGGCTCCAAGCAGTTATCAGGGCTGAGCTGACCATCCTGGTGTTTTATTTCAGCCAGAAGTCAGAAATTTATTCAGAAATGAGAAGACACAGCTTTCAATAAAAAACAAACATCTTGTGAAGAGCTCTACATCGACCTTACAAAACACTGGTATCCTCACCATCTTGGATTTTAGCACAGAAGTTTTCATGTCTGTCTGCCTTAAACCCAAAAGAAAGATTAAATGGTTTTACTCATGACCTTAAACTTGACCTAAACCATTTGCAGGGTCGTGATCTTTTTCCAGTGCTAAATTGCAAGCTGCAATTAACCTGTCCATTTCTTTTCTTGTCTTTCCAGACAGCTTCTGAACATTTTTATTTGCAAAGAATTTTTGTCAATACAACGTTTATGGCTTTCTTCCTAATAGATAAGAAAAATGTTTTAATGAACAAGCTCAGTAAGTGGTATCATCTCAAGTTTAATCTGATTTATTAATGAGTTATTTTGGATTCATATTTTACTCCTATTCTAATTTTCTCTCTCTCTCTTTTTTTTTTTTTTTTTTTAATTTTTTTTCTCCTCCTGTTTTCCCCTTCCAAGTTTCTGGCCTCTCTTATGAAGGGCTCGACTTGTACTCCAGGATCACTCCTTTAATTTCTAAAGTGCTTAAACATAGGTGTTTAGGAGCTCCAAAGAATCTGGACCTTTTTTATTCACCTGAAAACATAGGGACTAGTCCCCAGAGCACCATGAGAGGGTCAGATGAAGAATGACTCTACAAATCCTGTCTGAACAACACGAGCATGTATACATTCACAGAAACAGAAGTTCTATCACCACTGCACAGTCTTTTTGTCCTCTGACTGCATCTGTCCATGTCAGTGTTACCCCACAGAACTCTTACTGCTTTGCCCTTCCTCTCTTACGCAAGTGTGCAGTGACCAAGTACTGAGTGGCACATAAAGAGTATTGTGCTGGCAACAAAAAGAAAAGGTTATGTCAAACCAGAATCAATAGCAGAAACATTAGAAATGTCATCTGCAGAGAGTAAGATGAATTTCTTGAACCATAGTCTCCTCTTCTCCAGTAATAAAATAAGCAGGTTATGAGCAAAGTTCAAATCTTGTCTTGCAGCATATACTTCACATAAAAATGCAATGATATAGTAATGATAAATAGTTTCTATTTTGAAATCACCTCCAAATTATCAACTCCAAAGAATCTTCATCTAATAATAGTTCCATTGCAATTATCATTACATACACAAGATTCAGAATCAGTCTAATTGTACTAATGGCCTTTGGAAACAATTTGAGAACTGAAAGTTCTATAATTCAGAAGATATTTACAACACAGTGATTGGTTATATGACAAAAATACGTAGTTTCATAAAAGCCATCTGCTACGTTGCAGGAGAAATAATTGTGTGTTCTTTAGGTTACTGGACATGAACTTCTCTTTAGTAGAAGATGATGAAAAGGAAATCAAAAATAGTACTTAAAAAATTCCTAGAGGAATGCATAATGTGACAAAATGGACAAAGTGGCACAACTTCTTCAAGAAAAATCAAGATTCTTTTCTGGGATTTTGATGGTGGTGGCTGGTTATTACTTGTTGGTGGTCATACATTTTTCTTTGTTTCTTAGTTTTGTTAGTGTTGATTTGTTTTTTTTTTTTCTTTGTTTGTTTTGGTGTGTGTGTTTTTTTTCTGTTTGTTTTGTTTTGTTTTTTGGTCAACTTTCAATGAAATTATCCAATGAGAGCTAAGACAAATTATGGACATAGTTTAGTCTGAGTTCTGAGAAAATATTTCAGAAAAAGAAAGATGTTCATTAAATTCATTAAATTCACCACGTGTATGCCCACAATGAAAAGTAGGGATTCAGACCCCTTTTTCATGTCAGATTTGCTTTGTGCTTCTGGGAAAAAAACACTTGAGACTAAACTCAGTAATGACTTGAGAGCATAGGATTTTGTCCACACTGTCAGATCCCTGGCCCAGGTGAAGTCTTGAATCCACAGTAAGATACATAGGCTCTGAATTGCATTTTTGCACCCATGAGTATGGTGTTCCTGATGGTGCATTCTTGGCCTATCATGGTCAATAAGAAAAACAAGGCACAAGAAACAAATAAAAATGAAAACTCTTTCATCATGCTGAAGAAGTAGTACTAATAA
The DNA here is from genome assembly GCF_964034855.1 of Anser brachyrhynchus. NCBI lineage: Eukaryota > Metazoa > Chordata > Aves > Anseriformes > Anatidae > Anser > Anser brachyrhynchus. The sequence goes on from NC_137698.1 coordinate 64,888,171, forward strand.
ATACTGAGAACAGAACATGCATCCTGACTGCTGTGTCTTTTCAGAACCTGACTGCCCTCATATGTTCAACCCAAAAGGTCAGAGTCTTCCTTTCAATACAAAAACAACTATTCTTTGGAAGAAATGGAAACATGTCTCCTTTTACATCCTTCAAAGTGCAGGTAGCAAAAGAAAAACCTTTCTTTTCTGTATACATTTTTAAATTGTCTAGCAGCTGGTACACTCCTCTAAGAAGTAGTAAAACCCTAGCTCTGACCACTAACTGCAGTTTGAAGGGTGGAGGTATTCCTCAATTTCTCCTGCAACATCATCACTATTTGTCATTGTATACTTCTTGAAGAAAGGAAAGACACAGGAAGAGCAAACTGCTCTGGTACAGTAGTTAGCATCCTCACCAAGAAGTTGGGGCCTAGATTTTAAACTTTCTTTATGAAATGAAAATCAAATATGGGTGCGATAACAGAGTCCAAGCTTCCTCCTCTGAGATGAATTTCCTAACTTCAGGTGCAAAACCAAGCTTCCCCTTGCACTCTCTCCTTCTGATCTCACAGATCTGGAATTTCTTCCTGCACAATGACACAACTTTACAAGAAAGACAGGAGAGGTTCCCTCTCCTTTCCCACACTCTAGTACTAGCCTGAGAAGAAGTATTGGAATTTGACATTCAACTTCTGTTCTAGATGCCTCAGGCCCTTTTAAATTTAGTGGCTTTATGGTGTCTTAGTATGACTGAAGATTCAGGAGACGTTTGTGAAGACTCTTCTCACTCAACTCCCCTATGAATGAACCTCCAGTTATATGGGCAGTGGAATCTGTAGAAAGCTGAATGCTCCATCAGAAGCAGACTGTATGCAATGAAGCTGCCTTCCACACTGAGGTATATCTTAGTTTTTCTGATTGAAAAGAGATTAGTCATCTACCTAGAGACAAAAAAATAATTACAGAGATTCAGACTCTCACATGAGCAAAGGTGAGGAAAAAAAAAAAAAGACTGTTTAATCAAGAGGACTTAATAAGAAGTAAGATGGCAAAGAGATCATAATAAATGATTGACAAAGAACACAGAATCAGGGAATCAGAGAATATTGCAAGTTGGAAGAGACCCACACGGATCATCAAATAGAACTCCTGGCTACACACAGGACCACCCACTAATCAAACCATATATCTGAGAGTGTTGTCAAAATGCTTTTTGAACTCTGGCAGGCTTACTGATGACCATTTCCCTGGGGAGCCTGTTCCAGTGGCTGACCACGCTCAGTGAAGAACCTTTCCCTAACACCCAGCCTGACCCTCCCCTGTCCCAGCTCCATGCCGTTCCCTTGGGTCCTGTCGCTGTCCCCAGAGAGCAGAGCTCAGCGCCTGCCCCTCCGCTCCTCTTGTGAGGGAGCTGCAGGCCGCCATGAGGCCTCCCCTCAGTCTCCTCTTCTCTGGGTTGAACAAAACAAGTGACCTCACCTGCTCCTCAAACATCTTCCCCTCCAGAACCTTCACCATCTTTGTAGCCTTCCTTTGGGCGCTCTCTAGTAGTTTTATGTCCTTCATATGCTGTGGTGTCCCAAACCTGCACACAGTACTTGAGGTGAGGCCACATCAGCACAGAACACAGCAGGACAATCCCTTCCAGCTAGCAATTCCATGCCTGATGCACCCCAGGATACAGTTGGCCCTGTTGTCTCATATTCAACTTGCCATCAAGCAGAACTCCCAGGTCCCTTTCCACAGGGCTGATCTCCAGACTGTCGATACATATATCCAGAATTGCCCCTTCCCAGGTGCAGAATCTGTCACTTGCTCTTGGTAAGCTTCACGTGGTTGATGATTGTCCAACCCTCTAATTTGTCAAGATCTCTCTGGAAGGCCTCTCTACCCTCAACAGAGTCATCTGTTCCTCACAATTTTGGAGGGAGTTTACCTACTCAGTGTACCTTTGAGTCAGGCTTCTAGGTCCTCTTGCTTGTTTTTCTTGATGTGTGCATTGTTGTAGAAACATTTCAAATGTGCTTCATCGTACCAAGCACTTCATGGAGCAGACTGAAGGATCTCTCTGGCATGCAGTCCCTCAGATTTTGGCTTGCTGTCACATAGTTTATCAATGGTGGGCCTGATTTTATCCCTTTCCCTCTTCAAATCTAGTTTAAAGCTCTACCAATCAGCCCTGCTAATTCATGCACAAAAATCCTTTCTCCTTCCCACATCATCATTTGCCTGTTCATCAAGTTCCAGAGCCTCTTATCTGTTGTGCGATGGCACCTGGGAAGGTGAGGTAGGCAGGGAGGGGATTTGCCTGCCACCACCCCAAGCCAAAACCTGCTTCCATTCCTCCCTGTCTCTTAGGTTCCCTCCTGCTGCCTGTTGGTAAGAGCTTAGGGGATACTTGTTTCATGTGTTGTGGCTGGCTGATGCATCTGTCTCAGGGACAGTAGAGTATGATTGCACCAGTCCATTTTCTTCTCTGACACCCTGATGCTCCTCAACCTGCCCATTTTCTCCTGAAGCTTTGACACCAAGCTGACCAGCTCTTCTACCTGGGCGTACCTCCCACAGGTATACTCACTGCTGTCATCAGACACTAACAGAAAACACAAGCACACCATGCATCCTGAGACTTGGATGGCTGCATGTTTTCTTGGGAGATCTGTCTGGGTAGTTGTGTTGGTTCCTGTGGCTGGAGGGGCTATGGGGTACACAGTGGACATAGCTTTCTGCTGGGAATTGCAGATTGCATTGTCATCATTCTTTTGTGAGATAAAAATAAATAAATGAAGAAAGAGCCTGAAGCTATTTGCATTATATCCTGATTCTTTTTCCAGTTGGCATTCAGCTACATCAGAAGAGGTGATTTTGCAAGTGGGAAGTTCATTATTATTGAATTCTTCCAGGGTCAGCAACAATTTTTTAGGAAATTACAGGTCACATCTGAACTCACTTTAATTACATAGCTAGCCTATTAAAAAGTTCATGTGTCGTCAGTTATTTCACAGAATTGCTTAACAATGTTTTTTAACGACTATATTTGCTACTAGCTTATCAGTCTAAAAGTTTTTCTTAGCTTTTTTTTTTTTTTTTTAAAGACCTAAAGGAGGAAGAACTTAGGTGAAGACAAAAATATCATTTAAAACAGTGAGTCTAAACATTCTGAAAGGACATAAAGATATGTTGAAAAGTTATAAGGATGAAAATGCATTACTTTCTGTACCAATGAATTCAGGGATCTTTCAGAATGTGTAGTGTAGAAGTATAAGTTCTGTAGAGATTTAAATTTTTGTCTTGGGTTCATCTGTTTTATGAAGAAGTTTAGAGATGTATAGAAAACATTTTCAGATAGATTGGCATGAGCTTGCCTGTGCTAATACTTTCTGATTTAATATCTACATCTTCGTATGAGCAGCAGCTGGAGAGTGTCCATCCTCAGTATTTTGACCTTCAGCCACCTGAGGGTGGATAACTTCTTGTTAAAAGCATCCTGTTCTTTGTAGGTATCTGCAGTCCTGTAAATGGTAAGGAAAAGCTGTGATACAGTAATGGCTGTGATGTTGGCAGCATTTCCTCATTTATTTATTTATTTTTAGAGTTAATATAGAGTCAGCCTTACATAGGGGGCAAGATAGACTTGTTCTCCTAGTCCTGCAACAATATAAATAATATAAATATTTTAATGATTAAACTGATTCTCAGTCCACATTTTTTTCTCACTAATCATTCGCCTCTTTCCTTCTGAGATGGGATCTGTTTTCTATAGTATTTCACAGCCTCTTACCTTACAAGATGAGATTTTGTAGCAGTGAGGTTCCCTGTGATATTTTTCAAGATGTCATCTTTTCGACAGTATTTTAAGTGAAAACATTTTTTTTTTTTTAATGTGAACAAATAAATAAGCACTTAAGCACTGTCACTAGCGAATTTTCAACTAGACTTAATCTTGCAAAGATGGTTTGTTGTAAAGTATATCAGGAAATCAGAAGAAAAAGCATACATATTACTCTGATTGTAAATGCATCTTTGCCTTAGTTCTGAAAAAGAACAAAGGAAGGAAGATCACATACTGGAGACTGGAGCAGAGTTTTCCGAGGAAAAGAGTAAAATACACTAAGATTTTATGATTACAAGATGGTAAAAAGTCTGGCAACTAGATGTAATAAAATGTGACAAGACAGCAAATCTAGATGAATAATGTCCCGTCATTATGCAATAAGTAGCAGGGGAAGTAGGAAAGCCTTTGGCAAACGTTATGGATAGCTCACTGCTGATAAAGAAAGCAAAAGAGGAATGGTAGATATCTAATATAATTCAAAATTTTAAGAATGATCAAAAGAATAAGAATGATTCTAGCTGTCAACTGGGTGCTGAAATCACTCATTTGGGATGAAGGTTATATAATATCTACAAATTCATTATTTGGTAACAGATAGTTTATATCTCTCACTTAGAGAAGAACATCTTGGACCTGCCTATCCCCCCCAAAAAAATAGCAAACTAGTGAATGGCTAGACACAAATGACAAAGATTTACTTTGAGGTCTTTTTTTTCCAAATAAAACTTTTATACAGAGGATTATTTTACTGTGATAGGGAAAAATATTGAAGAAAATTAGAAAATGGAAAAAGTACAGAGAATTAAGTTATTTCAACAAAAGAAATGGCTTATACTGCAGTTAGAGGGGTACTCAGCCCTACAGGTTTTCTGTTAATTCCTCTGGTATATATACACATTTTAAACCATTATTTATATAATGACACAAAATTGAAGAGAAGTATAAAAGCCAATGCAATAGAAGACATTAAAATGGCTAAAGATTAAAAATGCAGAACAAAAGAGACAGCTATGTAATTCAGAGAAAATAATGGAATTTAATGAGACTGCTAATAACTTTACAGTTTTAAGTATCATCTACTACTGAACACAATGGAAAACACTTTGAAAAAGAATTGAGAGTGAAATACGTAAGGAATCACAGAGTTGACTTAAAATTTTTCAATGTGTTGGGGATGTGGCAATATTAGGAGAAAAATTATCCTTTTCCTACTTTCCTGTGCAACTAACAATAGAGTTCAGTCCTTCATACTGTCATACACAAATGTTACCAAAATATAGTTCTTCTTCAGAAGAAGAGTGTACAGAAGACATTAATTCAGGCATATTTCTTTTACCTCTATTCTCTTAACAAACTGTGTAAAGTAGAAGCCTAATCCAAATGTCAGTGGTATCTGAAGGAACATATCATTCAAATGTCATAATAGACTGGTATTAATAGTTTATTTTTGCAGGAAATCCTAGATACTGGCTAATACTACCAGTATATGTATTCACTCAGGGTCATGAAGGATGACAGTAAAGTTTACATTAAACATCTCTGAGCACTCAGAAAAATGTACTGCATTAAATTATTTGGGTCATGAACTGTCTTTTCCTGAGTCTTAGTCCGGTCCAGAACTATTTCCATCATTATATATTTCCTCATCTAGCACTTGGTCAGTTCATTAAATCTGAGACCTGTAACTTGGGTCTCCAGACCTCATTTTGTTCGCAATCCATCTTCTGAAATTTTCCAGCAAGTTAAACTCCTTTTTCCCCAAAACTCAATACAAGAAACGTGAACTTCTGGTCTTCTTGTACATAAACTCCCTCTTTTTTTTTTTTTTTTGGGCTGACAATATCCAAGGATCTCTCCTCCACAGCTCATAGCTTTACTCCTGCTCTCTGCAATCTTTGTGACTCACCGTACTTTCTCATACCTTAATTTTTATCAAAGCTAAACCAGGACTCTCCTACTAGGACATTCCATATCTTTCCCTAGCCTGCCCTAACCTTCCTGTGAGTTTTTCAAGAGACTTCAACCTTTATTCCTCCTACATCCAATCTTTTAAAACTTCCTTTATTATTGGCTGTCTTCTTTTGTAGCTGCTGGTAGTCTGATTTCCCTTTCACTCGCCCTCTGCAGAAAACTCAAACTGGTGTCCTCACTGAGGCAGCCTCTTCCCAATTTACACTGTATTGTTTAGATGGCCTTGCCCCTAAGTCAGTGAGTCTCACTTGTTAACAACACATTACATCTCTCATTCACTTAAACACACACCTCTCTTAGTCATCTTGATCACCTAAGCTTTATTTCCAACATCTTTTTAAAGTGTTCAATTCTTTCTGATCATGTCAAAAGCAGTGCAAAATCAAACAGATCCACTGACATTCCGACAATGTTCATAGAAATTGTCCTCATTCTTTGTTCTCAATTCTTGATGTTCCCATTAAATAGTACCATATACTGATATAACCACCTGGAGAGGTCTGATATGCTGCAGATGCAAGCTCTGTACTTGTCATATAAGAAGACAATTTGAGTGGATGCACAGAATTGTGACTTGAGAAAGTACAAGTTGGAAATATTGCCTTCTGCTTACTCACACCTACCTCTATGAGTACAGAAGCCTGAGGCAAGCATCAGAATGTGGTTCTGATCAGCTCTCAGTTAAAGAAAATCATTTCTGGAGTGATGAGTTATCATAATATAAGTCTTCAGTAACTAGAGGCCTCTCTTCAAAGCAGACAGATAAGTAAGGGGTCGGTCATAGCTAGTAAACTTAAAGTCTTTTAAATGACCTGCTCATTTCAAACAGAATGAATGTTCAATGACATTCACCCAGATCAGGAAGAAAAGCTTTCTTGTGCTGGCCCTGCCTTTTTGCATTAGGCAAACAGCTTTTGAAGAGTCCTTTACAGCACTATAGAAAGTGTCTCCTACAATGGGTCTGAATAGAGATGATAACTTACAAAACCACATCCTTAACTGCAGAAATTTCTAACTCAAAAGATAAGCCTTATGCTTGTTGTATCACACTGCGTAAAGATGAGACTCACAGATAACATCAAACTTTACTCTGCTATCCTGGAAAGAGTATTATTAGAAATACAGGACATGAGAAAGCTATCTGGACAGATCAGTTAAAATATATTATGTTCTTTTTATTGCTGATGTCCCTGACTTTTTGTGTTATTAGAGGACATGCTTCTTGATACTGCAGTTACACTGGACTCCCCAAACATTCCTTTAAGTTGGTTTGTGTTCACTGCAGAAATAGCATTTGAAAGAATGTTAAATGTCTATCAAAATATCTCTGAGCACATCCAGCTTTTCTTCCACATGTTGCCAAGTTATTCAGTATGCGAATGAGTACAATTGTCTGAGGGGTAGGTCATGTATTTCCATTTGTAAAATAATAATACTAATGATAACAATAATAATAATAAATCTGCTAACAATGATAAATAAGCAAAGTGAAAAAAATCTTAATAAAAATCAGATAACACAGATATAAGGAAACAATAATTAAACAAACAGAAAAATCTATTATCAGCTGCTAGCTTAATTCTGCAATATGAACATAAGAAATGTATGCTCTGAGGAAGGAAATAGATAATATTTGATGTGAATCTGGGGAAGTCTACAGATCGCTCACAAGAAAACCAAGAAAACAACCTGAACTCATTCCAGGTTGCAGCTGGCCCAGCTCAGAAAGGAAGGATACTCCTATCTCACTGTCTATCTCACACTTCCCTGAGCTTGTACTGAGACAAAGTAAGGTGATGTGGTTAGGAAATGCTTTGGTTAAGTGCATGCTGAGATTTAAGCATGTTCTGACTATGGCTTTGTCTTCTTCATTTCATTGGCTTCAGTTCACATCTTTGGGCGTTCAGTAAAATACAGGCACTGAGCACCTTTGTAAAACAATTTGAGATCTACTGATTAAAATTGTGCTGTTTTTTAAAAACAAACAAACAACAACAACAACAAAAACCACCACCAACAACAAAAAACAGTATTACTCTGTAAACTGAAACCTTTGCCTTGCATGTATCTTGCAGCTTCCTTGACTGACAGATTCTTTGCTCTCAGCAGCCAGGAAATCTTGACCCCTCTCAAAGTAGCACACCCATTCTCTTGAGGACACTCAGGCTGATGTGAGCTGTTTGAGGGCCTGCCAGCTCCCTTCCCTTGCAGCTCAGCAGAGTGAAGATACTACTCAAACACTCAATATTGCATGAAAACAAGCGCACAAGTCATGAACAGCCAATTCCACACAGGAAAAAAAGGCACATTTTGGGAGGGGCCCTCCCAGCAATAACATTCAGAGGTTGTTAGTAATTTGCCTTGGGTTGAAAACACAGAATTCTTTGCATTTTTAAGAGACCAGATACTTCTAAACAGCAAGATGGTTGCAAAAAAGCAATATGAACTACACCTCATCATTGATACCTGCATGGAAATAGCATCTCCTTTTCATTGTAGTCTAGCTTTTTCCTCATAATTATTTTCCTGATAATCATATATCACTCTCTTGGCAGAAGAATATTTAAAGGTTGGACTAGATGATCTTAGAGATCTTTTCCAAAATAAATGATTCCATGATTCTCTGGAATTTAGCATCTCACTTTCAGTTTCAAAACAAATTTGTCTACCACACAAAACAGAGGAGAAAAAGAATAATAAGGAACAGCTCTTTGGCTCCTCTCTCTTTCATTTAAACACAAGTTGCAATGCATCTAAACAAGAGCAGAAATTGCAAATGTCATTGCTCTTCCCACAAATGGTACAAATGAATGACATCAGAAACTATTTCTCCTGACCTAAGTTGACAGCTCTCGAGAAAACAAAAAGAGAAACAAACAAACAAACAAACACAAAACCACATTCAAACATTCCAGTAGACTCTTGCTATGAATCCTAGTCTCTGAAATTCTCTGGGCATCATGATTACATCAGTCTCTACATCATTATTCCTAGACTGCAGAAATGTAAAGTAATTGGAAATAATCTAAAATAGGAAGCTTCTAGCCTATACAAAAAGTACAGTGTTATAATTAGTCCTTTTGAATTCCTATCAAATTCAGTTTTTAAGATTTTTTAATTCTCATTTTATTACTGTTGGTGACTTTCTTTCAGAAGGAACTGTGGACTTCAAATGCTGAGCCAAATATCAAATTTTCACTGGCTTTTATATGCTATTATAGTGGCTTTTCTGGATCTGATACGTGCAAATCAGAAATTCTTATTCATGTGAGTAACCCTTACCCCCCTCCCCAAGGCATTCATTTAGGGAAACTGAACATCTGACTAAGACTCGTCTATGCTGGTCAACTACGTGAAATTAAGTCTAACCAATTTTTTTTCTTTTTTACCCAGATAATAAGGTCTGACTTTTTTCTGTGTTTAGAAGCCAAATTGCTCTTAACTCCAGTCTAATTTAGCCAATGCTTTACTCAAAAGCTCACTTAATTTTAGATAAAGACATGCTGGCAGTCTATCGGCTGAATCTGGTACTTTCTGGTTTCTTGCTTCAGTCTCATATACATCTCTTCTTCTAGAAGAGTAGTCTGCCAAATCCTTTCAACCATATGTTCCTTGAGTATTTCTTTACTTTAGGAAGTAACAGATGCCTTCCTTGGGGGAAAAAATCAATTTATTTCTGTTACTTAGTTCCAGTAAAGTAGCAGAGTTATTTTGCTTTAAGGAAAGGGCAACCAAGCCTGAAAGGAGACTTCTTTTACCTTTAAGAAATATTACATAAGTGGTTTTTACTGAATAATTTATGAATTTATAGAGAGGAGTTATTCAAAATAGTTCAAAATGTACATTCATCATAACCTTTTCTTCAGCTTTCCACTAATTAATGCTTCTGAAAATTCCTAATTTTAAGTTTCAGGAAGCATCCATGTTTGGAAAAGTACTTCATTTTATGTTTGCAATGAAATATACATGAGCTATTTTATAAATTTTAATGAATCTTTATTAACTTTGGTCAGTTAACATTATTCATTAACAATTTATAAACATTTCAACTTAGCCCTATTATGCAGCTTGATGAACTCTTATGAGAGTGTTTGATACAAAACAGGCATAAGAACAGTTCTGAAATAGGGAATAAAACAAATAATCCGTAGACTGCTTGCTAGTTCAAATGCTTCTGCATATGCCAATAACATGCTTTTCTCAAATTAAACTTTCAGGAGTCTCAGAGATATTATGCGATTGGGTCCACAAGGATCTAGTCATGCCTAACTTCAGACCCCAGACAGTGCTACGCTCTCAATCTGGAAACAATCCCATTTAGGAGTTATTGAATTCACCTAATACTAGCCCCAGTGTAAAATGTAATCTGGGATTAAGGTTCAATTATGTTCATTCATTTGTTCTGGAAAAAGTAATTTTCTGCATATCACTTATTGATCTTAGATTTTTCTAGGCAAATCTGAGCGGGATTTGCTTTGTAAAAATACCCCCTGTAAAGGAAAAGGAAAGATCACTTATCTTTCTTTTACAGTAGTTCTGCATAGAGGTTTCGGGCACAGCCTATTCAGCCTTTGGGGATTACTTTCTATGGCTTTCTGATAACCCTGCTGTATCCATATCACTTATGCTCTTGTTATTGTTACCTCCTCAACATCAGCAGGAATCCAACATGACTAGTTCTGTTCTAGAGAAGAAGGGCAAAGCTCTCTAAGGTTACCCACAAATCAGGTATGCATGCTGTGAATATGAACCGAACTTTCCTACAACCTAGGCATCAAACAGTTGAGCTGCTAGACTGCAGTTCCTCTGGGAGGAAAGGGCTGGCCTGACACAGGCACCTATGCTGGAAAGTTATCTCAAGCATCAGGAAACAGAGCTCTATGGATGGGAGCTGTGTCTCAGATTCCAAGTGCGCTCATTATTCTTTACCTAAATGCCTTTTCACTCAGCATTTGGGATTTTCTGAACATCATGCCTAGGTGTTTAATTAACGTAAGATGTTCTAGCATTGTGAATTATTCTGCACACCCGAGTCAGGTGTTTCAGCACAAAACATGCACCTTGCTGGGATGCTACTTCTACATTACTCTCTCGTTTCAGACGATCGACCTGGCACAGGGGAGGGGTTTGAATCCAGATGCCCAATTGTCAGAGCCCTTACCACAGATCCTCATTTTAGGCCAGAAGCATGTACTAAGCAGGAGCAGCTGAGCTATGCACTTCCAATAAAATCTGTCATAGCAAGAAATTTCACCAAACACGTTTTATTGTCAGAGGAAAGAGAAATTGGGAGAAAATGGCATTGCTAGGAGCATATGAAGTATATAACAAAATACAATTTGTTGAGGATGCAGGTAGATGAAAAACATTCCCATTGACAGAATGAGTTCTGTGGGCATATTTTACTTTTTTTCGTCAGGCCTCTCAATCTGTTTGATCAATAAAGTGCATGTTTTAAGCCACTCCAATCCATTCTATACTCAATGTCTTAAAATCAATTCATTGGTGTTTTCCATAGACAACACACCACAAGTCGCTCTCCTGTGTCTAATCCATCCACAAAATGCATTTTGTCAAACTATTCAATCCTTTCCCTTGAATGAAACACATTCCATAAAACCAAGCCATCTGCTCTTATGACAGTATGAATTCTGCCTAATGCGATAAGCAGTGCATGAGGAGAGGCATTTAATCTAACACATATGTTTAACAAAAGAGAATATTCCTTATTTGGTAAGACACACCTTTGTTCTTTATGAATTTTAAAATACTGCACCAGTGTAAGTCAAAACATGAATTCTATGTAGGTTGTGATCGAGACTGTTATTTAAAAATATTTCTAAAATTTTTTATCATTAGAAAATTCAGGGACAGGGGAATATTAACTAACTTCATACTTTGTAAACTCCATTAATTTAAATGAAACCATTAAAAAAATGATCTAGTTTATACTCCAAACCAGTTTATAGTGGCTAACTAAGGGTGCTGTGTAGAGGCAGGTACAGCAAAAACTATGGTACTATACTAGGAATTCCCTAAAACATGCTTCCTGCATTCAGGTTGGTCATTATCGGTTAATGGAAATCTCTTTATTTACTCCCAAAACGCCAGAAACAAAACTCAATTCTTTTTGAAAAGAAATGAGATGAAATATGACCTGAATGACATACATTAACATTTCTGACATCTGGTCCAGGAGTCTGTTTTTGCTGTGTGCCAGGGATATTTCATGGGTTGCAAATGAACACTGAAATTGTAACCAACATGTTATTTGTACTGTCCTCGTTCTTCCATGTGAATCACTGAGAGCTTTTCTGTGTGGAAAGTCTGGACAGATATAGGAAATATATGCGCATGTGCAGTTTGGGTTAAAAGTTTTATTGGCATGAGTTTGAGCTGACTGCATTAATTCACCATAACCTTCCCAAGTCATCCCAAACAAAAGTAGATAAAATATTTATCTTAGCAACAAATGGCTTAATTCATAGTATATGCCACTTTCTACAATACTATAATTATTTTAAACATTGTTATCATTTGGGCTGAACATTTGCTATATTTTTTTTCTGAAACAGCTGCTTATACTCACCAAAAAAATATGAAAAACAGCTGAAATCCCTTATAGAACCAAACAGATGGAAGGATTATAACCTTTATCAGAACAGAGGTCTGTATGTGGGCTTGGGGGAGACTCACTAAAAGCACCATTTGGTGATAAACATAACACTTCAGAAAGAAAAAAGACAAACAACTGGAATGTAGAGAGAGAAGCAGCAGAAAATCATGTCTGATTGGGTACTGCAAAATGACCTTGAGAAAAACTGTGAGGAAATTTCTGAGCTGAGCATATCTGAAAAGAAGCTGGGAACTCTCCTGTTAATAAGATAAAATAAAATAAAATAAAATAAAATAAAATAAAATAAAATAAAATAAAATAACATAACATAACATAACATAACATAACATAAAATAAAATAAAATAAAATAAAATAAAATAAAATAAAATAAAATAAAATAAAATAAAATAAAATAAAATAAAATAAAATAAAATAAAATAAAATAAAAAACAACAACAACAAAAAACCTTTCCAGTTGAAAATCTCCTGCAAAGGAAAGCATGTTTTCTAAAGCTTTGATAAATAAACAAGAATGACTCTGTTTCTTTTCTCACTCAACCATGTGGTCCCAAATTTTGACAAAAGTACCCAAGGAAAAAAAATGTGACAGATCTTTAGAATTCCATTTTTCTCGAGAATAAACCAAAAAGCATTCTCCTCTCTACCACCTGCAAACACAGCTGCTCTACTTACTCTGATGCTAACTACACATCTGACAAAATTCTAAATCCTTTCCCCAGTTACAGGATTTTTTATTTTTTATTATGTCTAATATCCTTTCACAGCAAACAGAAAATCAGTTCATATATGTGTTCTGATATATATCAGGGCAAATACACAATAAGATCAATATCTAAGAACAAGCTTAATGATACAGGACAAATTTTTGCCTACATTTTATGATAGAAAAGCAAAAAATATCAGATGAGGCACACATACATGCTTGAGGCAAAATGTGAGCAGCAGAACAGTTCAAATGAGCTGACATCAGCAGAAAGGCTCTCATGAGCTGACACAAGTTTCCAAAAGTGGAGGAGATGACGTACAATACAGCAATGGCAGCCAGAAGCTCCATTTGTCTGCAGGACTTGGGCCTGATCGAGTTCCATGCAGAGGGTTGCCCTGCATCCCATGGAGCTGCATTCACCTCTCTTCAGGATCAGTGCTTTCAAGTCAATATGTTTCACCCAGAAGTGCTAAAATAAAATGTTCAGTTCACCTATCTGATACTTAACTCAAAAGAAGGTCAGAAAGCTTAATTTGGAAAATACTTTGAAAACCCTAGATAAAAGATGTGCTCTCTGATGAGTACAGTGAATGACTTTTTCCTCTACCATTTAATAAAAGCTAAGTCAAAAGGCTCTTCACTGAGCAAATGAGTTTGAATTGCTGACAAATGCACAAAAATTACTGCTCAATGTATTCTATATATATATATATATATTTTTTCAGACTGCAGGTTTTTGCATGCCAAAGTCCTATAAACATAAAAACTGAAATGGATGCATCACCAAATTCACAGCATCGCTTCTTATCTACAGGCTCAAAAACAGTGTCAGGCTTTAGATCTCTTCATAGCAGAGAGATTTCTTCATTTGAAATGGTAACACCTAAAACAGACTAATTCAAGCAAGGTCTGCATGTGCAGAATCAGAAGTAGAATGCAAAATATATCCACCTGCTCTGCATATCTAACCAACATTTTGTGGCTCTGAAGTCTTCTGACAGACCCTAACTGTTACCCTTTTCTGTTGAACCTGAATTCCAATACACCTGAATCAATTCCTTTTTTGCTTTACAAACCATGAAATTCCCCATTATCCAGGTAAAGGATATCAAAGGTAATATGAAAAGAAAAAAATAAAAAATAAAAAATAAAAAATAAAAAATAAAAAATAAAAAAATAAAAAATAAAAAATAAAAAATAAAAAGGATATCAGCTTAGCATAAGATTTAACTTGTAACTTTTTGCAGCTGGAAGGTGTGATCTGTAAAAGGCTGACTCATGCAAGATAAGACAGTGTTGCTCCTTTCTATTTTTGCAGTACCTTGAAAATACGAAGAGTATTTTACAAGAACTGAAAGCTTTTATAAAGGAGAAAAAAAAATGCTTGTTTGCTTTGACAGGGAAAAGTAGAAAGTTTTATACTTTTTGTTACCTTTCCAATACTGAAGATCATGAAATAAGACAGAGTTCTCTGATCACCCACAATATAATTTTTAAAAGCACAGAATCATAAAATCACAGAATATCTTGAGTTGGTAGGGACCCACAAGGACCATCAAGTCCAACTCCTGGCTCCACACAGGACCACCCAAAAATCAGACCATGTGTCTGAGACCATTGTCCAAATGCTTCTTGAACTTTGGCTGTCTCAGTACTATGACCACTTCCCTGGGGAGCCTGTGCCAGTGCCTTCTGGGTGAAGAACCTTTTCCTGACACCCAGCCTGACCCTCCCCTGTCCAGCTCCATACCTGATGCACCCCAGGATATGGTTGGCCTTTTTGGCTCATATTCAACTTGCCATCAAGCAGAACTCCCAGATCCCTTTCCACAGGGCTGATCTCCAGCCTCTTGTCCCCCCATCTGTATGTATATCCAGAATTGCCCCTTCCCAGGTGCAGAATCTGGCACTTCCTCTTTTTAAATTTCATGTAGTTGGTGATTGTCCAGCCCTCTAATTTGTCAAGCTCTCTCTGCAGGTCCTCTCTGCCCTCAACGGAGTCAGCTGCTCCTCACAATTTTGTGTCATCCGCAAACTTACTCAGTGTACTTTTGAGTCCTGCATCCAAGTCATTTCTGAAAACATTAAAGAGAACTGACCCTAAAATGGAGACCTGCAGAACCCCAGTGGTGACTGAGGTTCTGCTAGATTTTTTAAAATATATTTACTTTGCTCAAAAAGATATTGGATATTGGCTTGAAAAATAGTTTTAAAAATTATTACCAATGTTCATAATTAAGTATCAGGATACGGAATTTAAGGTTTCTGATTTAGGCGGTACATATCCAGTATAGTCATATTATTACTGTTCAATATAACCAAGTTTCACAGAAATTTATAATGCAGTCCTTGCTAACAGGTTTTTATGAGTCATATCTTTTTATTTTTTTTAATCTCATTTGCAGTACAGCCTCCTTTCCAGTTCATAAATACATAATCATTCTTTATATATGTCTCCATTTACTTAAAGGTATTGTCACAAGTGTTTGGATCTATAGCATTGCTCCTGGTTTGTAATGTAATACTTAAAATTCATCTGGAAGTAAGAATATAAATTAACCCAACATGCCTAGCCTGTTTTCAGAGACCTATTGTATAAGAAGCTCTATGTTAAAGATTTCTGATTTTGTTAAAGGAGAAGATTTGAACTGAAAGATTCCCGAACAAGGTTTGTATCTCAGATCTGACAGAGTCTTGTGGGAGTGATATAACCTGTGCTCTGATATGCTTCTGACTCTGGTCAAAGGCACAACTCCCACTGGCTTCAGGCAGCAAGAACTTGCTCTTTGCTGTCAGCAACACACAATTTTGTTAAAAAAGGAACCTCAGCCATACCAAAGCAAGATTTATCCATGTGTGAAAGTGATCTGATTCTGTCCAAAGAAAACACTGGTCTGCTTTTTTTTTTTTTTTTTTTATGTGCTTGTTATTTGTTAAGTTCAGAGCAGATATCGTTACTGCTATGAAAGAAGCCCAGATACATTTTCACTAAATTCAACAAGTAAAATTATAAAAACAAGATGCCTTCAACTTTGTTAGCATGGGAGCCTTGTATGAAACTATAACAACAGAGCATCTGAGCACTGACACTTCTTTCTGATAGATTGGTTTTGACTTCAGAAGTTGAGTGAAGCAGAAAGATGAGTCTTGTGACTCCAAGGGGGGATATTGTGTTCATCACATACTTAGTATTTTTGTCCAATATAAAGTTACTTTTCTTCAGTCAAAATTTTAGCTGTATGAAGCAAATGGTCTCAAATGTCAAAAATTCTAACCAACAAAAGAAATTGCATGCTGATTATTATATACTGGAAGTTAGGATATCAAATCTGGCCCTGTTTTGATACCCAGTTTAATTGCTTCCTTTCTGTTGCATTTGAATTTAAGAATTGTATTTGGTTTTTAGTTTATTATCACTAACTGAACCAAAAAAAAGAATCTCTATTTCTTTCACTTCAGAAACATCTGGTTCTGCAAAACGTTTAGTACAGAAACATCAGAAAATATCTATTTAACCTTGGAGGGACATGAAAGCATCAGTTTGGAGGATTCTCATATCCTAGGAGGAGGATCCTCATATCCACCAGAAATGTGGTGAGCCTTGTCTACCATTAATCTCTGCTCAGAGCATCCCAGGACACGGATCAAACAATTCTGTTACATGGTAAGATTTTACCTGTAACAACTTCGTTACAGGTAAGATGCTTCCAAGCTCTGCAGTATTAAAAATACTTCAGTATTGGTACTTTGAACCAAAGTGTGAAAGAAAGAAAGAAAGAAAGAAAGAAGGAAAGAAGGAAAGGAGGAAAGGAGGAAGAAAAGGAGGAAAGAAGGAAAGAAAGAAGGAAGGAAGGAAGGAAGGAAGGAAGGAAGGAAGGAAGGAAGGAAGGAAGGAAGGAAGGAAGGAAGGAAGGAAAGGAAGGAAGGAAGGAAGGAAGGAAAGAAAGAGAAAGAGAAAGAGAAAGAAAGAAGGCAAGAAGGCAAGAAGGCAAGAAAGAAGGCAAGAAAGAAGGCAAGGAAAGAAGGAAGGAAGGAAGGAAGGAAGGAAGGAAGGAAGGAAGGAAGGAAAGAAAGAAAGAAAGAAGAAAGAAAAAGAAAG
Organism: Anser brachyrhynchus; assembly: GCF_964034855.1. Taxonomy (NCBI): domain Eukaryota; kingdom Metazoa; phylum Chordata; class Aves; order Anseriformes; family Anatidae; genus Anser; species Anser brachyrhynchus. The sequence goes on from NC_137698.1 coordinate 64,905,399, forward strand.
GAAGGAAGGAAGGAAGGAAGGAAGGAAGGAAGGAAGGAAGGAAGGAAGGAAGGAAGGAAGGAAGGAAGGAAGGAAGGAAGGAAGGAAGGAAGGAAGGAAGGAAGGAAGGAAGGAAGGAAGGAAGGAAGGAAGGAAGTTAGTTAAGGTTCTACAAGATTGCTGACAATTTTTTGACACAGGTGGTGGAGGAGCCAATGAGGAAAGGCGTCCTGCTTTGTTTTTACTAACAAAAAGGACTGGTTGGAGACATAGGGATGTGACTATTCCTGATAACATTCTTTCCCTCAAGACACTGTCTGCAAGTACAGAAGAGAATATTATACATAATATTCATAATATTTTCATAATATTTTATAAACCATAATTTAGTTTCTGTGCAGATATAGTTCATGAATGTATATGAAGGCCTTCTCTCTCATCCAGATCTCCACTTGCTTTGATTTCTTAAATAGTGTTTGGATGAGATTGTTACTTTTATAGAGTACAAAAGACAATCAGAAAATGTAGAGACACAACAGAGGGCATGATCCTTTTCCACTGGTAGCTTGAGTAGGTGGTAGTGATAAAGTAGGTGGTCACATTAAACTGTGAGATCAACAAGAGTAGCAGTAACAATGGCGGGGCACCAGCCCAAGCTTTACAACTACTGTAAAGCCCACCATAGAGAGAAAAACCCAAATGCCTGAGTTTAGAGCTGCAATAGTGGTAGCTGACGAGTAAGCAGGTAAGATGACTACCATCAGCCTTTCAGGCTGATGAAAGTGTTGCCTAAACATAAAGGAGGAAGATGAAAGTTCTGCAGAGGATTGAAATGTTATAAAAGGGCTTCCTTTCAGGGTGCTTTATTTTAATCTAGCAAATTCACCTCTCCAGAACTTTGCACTAAAATTCAATAGTTTCATTTAGATGGCTATTTTCTCACTGCAAACAAGAAGAACATAATTCAAAATCGTAAGTATTACTGAGTCAAGGTGAGCCTATAAAAATGTGCTACTTTCCTTTCTTAAAAAGACAAAAGAAAAATAATATCAAATGCTATTAACACTTATGAACTACCTTGAAGAGATGCAGAAAATAAAAATTATCTGTAAACTGGCTACTTCAGGGCTGTAGCACTTCTATTGTGCAAAATATAAAGGGCAATTAACAAACCTTTCTGGAAAGAAATAGTGACAGTAACTCCTTGAGTCTGAAGGGTAAGTACATAGCAGTCAATTACAGGAAGATAGTAAAGATGAAATAGTGTTGTGATACAAGATTCTGCTAGATATTATTTCTGAATTTATCCAAGTGTGCGTCTAAGTAATTCTGTAGATTTTTAATATTTTTAGTAAAAAGCACTTTTAAAAGGCACTCTTTCCCTAATTCAGCATTTTTATATATATGGAAACACATTTGATGTTGAAACCGCTTACTCCTCTTGCACATTAACTTCAAAGAAAGTTTATATACCTTATATATATCAACTAATACCTATCTTTGTAGATTATACATATGTTAAAAATGGTACTCTAACACGGGGCGGGGGGGGAAGGCGAGGGGGGGTGGGGAGAACACCGCAATTGTAACACTGTATTGTAAAGCATACCCTTTTCTTGCAACTTTCTCTGTTCTGTGACTTCAGGATGAATCTGGGTCAAATCACACCACCATTATTGTCACCTTTTCCCAAGCTAACAGGAGTGTGAAACTGAAAAGACTAACACCATGTTATTCAAAAACACTCCAGAAAGATCTTGGGATAAATTCACAACTCATGTAACTCTGTGCAGTCAGTTTAAGTTAACTGATTTTAAGTAAATTGATTTGAAATAAAATATGCCAGAGTCAGATTTGAACCTACTGTTTTGTCTATTTAGTCTATTTATTTGTTGATCTTCCCTTCGTAAGTACAGCTGTATCTAGTGACTTGTCTAAGTTTGGTACTGTAATGATAGTAATAATCTTACTTTACCAATAACAATCAATCTTTTTTTTGTTTGTTCATTTTTCCAGCTACAGGAGACATTGTTTAATCTGTTTGGGTTTTGTTCAGTTTTTCTGTTTTTTGGGGTTTTTTTTGGTGGTGGTGGTGGTTTTTTTTTTTTTTTTTGGTGGGGGGAAGAAGAAGGGAGAGTTGCTGTGTATGAAAAGCATTTACTGAGGAAATTAACTGGCAGACATGGTAGATAGCTCTCAGATATTCAAACTAACAGTTAATCATTTCCACTGTGTGGGACAGGAATGGACTAAGGCAGGTTCTGGTGAAAGCATAAGCCTAACACTTCTCATACCAACCTGGCAGCAGCCTTACCTATAGACTTAACCAGAAAAAAAAAAAAAAAGTGTTTTGATCAAATTATTAGTTTTTCTCAGAAACTGCCTATCAATTACTATGGAAATATTTTTCAGAATATTCTGAAATACTGGGCAAAACTTCTTCCAATTAGAGACCAACGTTATAGGCAGTGGTGAGAGCAGATTTCAAGAACTTCCTTCTAGCATGGATCATCTCAAAAAATCAAAGATCAAGATAGAAATTTGTATTATTGCCCTTCGTAGAAAACTTGCTCCATTATTTTTATGTCATATTTATAAAAAAAAATAATCTGTGCATTTATTGTCCATAAAATGGCACTTGGTCTTATACCACCCAGCATGCTTAGACAATGTGGATACTATGATAACACCGTCACAGAGTAGAAAGGAAATGAATAATTGCGATGTATCAGGCAGGATATAAGCATTCAGGTATCAGCTGTCAACAAATGTAAATAAGCATTCATGTAATTAAGAGCACATTGGACTGAAGACATTGAGGGGAAAGAAAGAGAGAGAGAGAGACTTTATAGTTTATGTATTAAGTTTATATATTAATACACAAGTACCCATAAAGAAAAAAAAAGAAATGCTAAAAGAAGTCATAGGGGAAATAATCATGGGAAGGCATGGGAAAAAAAGTCCAGACACAGATGGTTACTACTGGTATTTCTTGTAGAGGAAATGTCACAAGGCAACACATCTGATATTAAGGAAATAGTGTGTTTGGAAGTGAATGTATACCGTGTTTAAAAAGATCATCTATCCTGCCAGAAGCAGAAATATTCTATGTAGGAGGTTTGGAGACTGTGATCTGTGATCTGCTTTTTACACCCCAGCAGCTCCACTCCCTTCCTTTTGCTGGAGTCCCAGGCAAAGATAATGGAAGGCATTTCAGGTTCAGACCAACCAGGGCTTCTAGTGCTAAGCAGAATAAAATTTCCTTTTGTGTAGTTCCAGCTGTTTGATCTATTCCCTATGCCTTTCACTGGCTTTTTTTTTTTTTTTTTTTTTTTGTACCACATTCAGTTACTCAGTCTCTCCTGTCACCCTGGTGCCACCACTGCAATGTACTTACATTTTTATCTGAATTGCCACAGCACCTAGAATCTGCAGCAGGGAATCCACACCATTAGCCCCTGTACCCTCAGAGCAGAAAGGACAGTTCCTTTCTAGTTTACAATTTCCATTCATTTTGTCTCCTGCAAACAGTTCACCTCTGCACCCAAAAGTCTTCTCTTTATTCCTGCTTGTTTCCAGATTGAGACCTTATCTGAACCTTCATTTACACTTTTATTTCAGTGGACATAATGCATAAATTCGTAATGAAATGCAGAAAACAATTACAAATCTCTTTAGACTAATCTTTAGAAGTTAGTTTTTTCTTTAGCAGAAACAAATTCATAAAAGTTTTTTTGAATTTTAGGGGGTTAAATATTATCACTTTTAACTTTTCTTCTTTTCTTTTAAAAATATAAAGAATATTTTAAATATAAGATTAAGGAAAAGTTTGCATGCACAAAGCCACTATTTTTAGCTCTGTAGCACATGTGATTGGTGTCGAAAGTGGTTTACTCCATTATGTTTATTCTGTACACTTTTGGGGATGAAGAGGTTGTTTTTCTAGTTGTCAAAATAAGATAGTTTCTCTTCCGAAGAAAATTAGACTACTCACAGACTAACTTCCTGAATCTATTCCTACATTAAATACCTCCGGAGCTCAGAAACACACAGAAAATAAATAAGTCGGGAAGCAAATAAATAAATAATAACACAAAAAGCGAGCAATGTTATTTCAGATGTGCATAATTTAGTCCTGGTCAATAATCCAAAGTACAACAGAACATAATTTCAATAACCAAAATGGAAAGTACAGTTAAAATCATTGCTTCCCTTGTCTTTGTGCTTGTAAAGTCAGAAGGTTTTTGTTTTTTTTTTTTTGTTTGTTTTTTTGCAACAGTTTTCAGTACATACAATAGATAAAGAGCCTTATCACAACTATAAAGTACAAAATACTAACAGTGTTCCAAGGAAAATATTAGGTTTTCTGATCCCTTACCAAATGATAATAAGGGTACTGTTCAGAACCTGTCACTGCTATCTTGTTTATTTTAGTAATGGCTTCCTCAACTCTGTATCCTGTTAAAACTTGTTAATACTCTAGCACTTAAGTTAGCAAAAGAAACAGTCTGGTTTTGCCATAACAACGGCCAAAAATTGTATATATTCCCATAGAAAAATTAATTGGAAACTGCACCTAAAAATAATTCAGAAAAATCTTAAACTAGTTTTGTATAGAACAAAATCCACACTTAATTTCTGACATAAAACAGTCAAAGATCGCCTTGGAGGATTCATCTAAGAAAGCTCTTGGGATCTGGTCCAAACGTTTTTGCAAGTGACGATGTATTCAGGGATTCGAGTTTTTTGGATCTTGGAAAGAAGAATAAGTTTGAACCATTTAGTTTCATACACTATTCTTCCAAAATGATAGGAAGATCATATTTAGATGTTGAGGATGGCTGGATGGTCACACTCAAAGAGTTCTGGTCAACAGCTCAATGTCCAAGTGGAGATCGGTAATGAGTGGTGTTGCTCAGGAGTGAGGATTGGGACCAGCACTATTAACATCTTTGTCTGTGACGTGGACAGTGGACAGGAGTGTTGGAACAAGGTGGTCTTTAAGGTCCATTCCAACCCAAATCATTCTATGATTCTATGACAGTTAACAGCATGGCGATAGAAACAAGCCTTTTATCTTAAGAGTAGAAGACCTTGCATTAACAACCATGAATCTTAAGTTCAGCTTCAATGCTATCATAACATCACTCGATTTGTATAAACATATATAGTATATTACCATTATCTACCTGTTTAAATCTGTAATGAATAGATAGCTTTTGATAAGGAATATCTTCTTCAGACAATGCAAAAACAGTTCCATCATTTCAAAAGTTTACTATTACTCTAGCTGGAGAAATGATCAGCACCTGGACTCCTGATGGTCACATTAAAAAATTTTGGCTTCCTATGTTGAACCTTCAGACTTATCTCTCAATTCACTGAAAATATTATACAAATGTATGAGTTTACGGACCATTATATTGTCAAGAGCTTTGTTGGTCCAAGTGCACAGTGTCATGAAGTACCAAGCATGTCACTGTACTTTGAGACCACTTGCTGCAGTCCCATTACTCCTCCCTGACTTCAGAGTGCATCCTTGTGAAAAGAGTTTTTTCCCATTTAACTGTTTACATGTCCATATTCACATCTCTCTGTCTTTGTTTTCTTTGCTAATCAAGCTTATTTGCCTTAAGAAGGTCTAAAAGCTATTCTCAAACAACTGAAGCCTGCTGATCACTTTCCAGACACGAAACCATAATTTTTATGTTTTCTTTCTTCAGTTGTGAGGATGAATTTAACATTTAAAATCAATACTTTAGGACTATCTGCAAACTTGATGCTTTATCCAAACTGCTTGATCTTTCTAAGTGTCTACCTCTTTTTTGGATAGCAACAAACTCATTGGGTTCAAAGCTATAATAATGAAAGGCAAAATATCTGCAATAAAATTAAGCAAACACTTTTTAAAAATCCTTCAAAAACAAATTAACCTTCTGACTTACATTATTAACCCCTCAAATATAAAAAAATACAGAAATGATACAAATTGGTAGTTTTCTTTCCTCCACAGTTACTAATTACTTAGAGGCCCTGATAGCTTCAAGATATGATTGTGCTACAAAGTAATGGTGCATCACTGAAAAATTTGAACATTCAGATCTCCCTGAAAATCGCTTATCCATGATGATCATGCAGCATTCAGGGTATTGCTGTACAAATTATTAGGTTCAATCATCCAAACTAAAGCACAGCTTTAAGTAATCATTTTGTACATAGCTGTGTGACACCAGCTGAGCCTAACTGTCTTCAGTCATCACATTTAACATTAGCAGTTAAGCCACCTTAAGGAGTTTAAGACATTCAGAAAATAAACTTTATCTGAACCTTCTGTTGCTCCCAGAAAAAATGCCTAGTGAATTTTAATGCTCTCTTTCACAGACTGTCTAGATCCGCCCAGTTTTATTTCACAGTTCTCTGGTCTGTATCAGACCTTTCTTTCAACCATTATTTACTGCAAAAACGGATAGTCTCAAGGCATCATATGTGTGCCTTAATCAAATTATTGATAACTAAACAGAAATAAAGAGTATCCCACAGTTTCAGAAGCCTAGCAAAATCTTTCTGCCATGCCTCTTGTACTTCTGCTGTTATTAAGTCTTCTAATTTATTATTCCTTGTAATAGGTATTCCTAATAAATTCTAATTCTGTAATAGTATTCCTAATAAATTATAATTTATTATTGAGACACATGGCCAATACAATGGCGCATGGCCACCTTCTCAAAGTAGTCAGTGTCCTTGCATCTCTCTATGTTTGCACACATCAAACACCCCTGTGTTTATCACTTCTGAACAAGGCAGAACTGGAATTTAGCTTAAAACTACTCCTGGCTCAGAGTTTAACATCTTAGTTGTATATTTTGAAATTCTTCCTGCAGTTCTTTCTACACATGATCATTAACATGCAATCTTTCTTCTTTGGACGTATTAAGTGTGCTTGAACCTTTGAAAATTATTCCATTATCATTACTACCAAATTTGTGCACAATTTGTCAACCAGAAGGCACAAATTTGGGCAGAAAATTGCATACCTTACTCATAAAACATAATACAGAGTTTTTATCACCTTGACATCTTTGTCATGTTTTTGATAGATCAAACTTCCATGACAATGTTAACCTCAAAGCCTTTTAAAAGTATTTGATCATACAGGTTGCATTTATCATTGACATGTTGAGCGGCAGCAGATATTTTGATTGATACTAAAAATCTGGATTGTTTAAAAAGTATTGGCCTGTAGGAGGCATATGTTTACAGCTCAAGGTTACCTGAACAAATATAAGTACATAGTCTCTGAGTATGCAAAGTATAAAAATAAGAATCTTTTTGAGATTTTACCTGAGTGTCTGAGTGTCCAGTCAATACCAGTTCAGTAAAAGGTTCTCTGTGTAGGAATAAAGAAGGGAATGAACACTGCAAGCAGCCAGAGGACAGAGGAAGTGCAACTTCTCAGGATTCCAGCTGGCAATATGTGGCAGGGACCACCCAGAATTTCAACACTTCCAAGATTCAGTCATTACCAAAGACTTTCAGATACCCTTCAAGGCACAAATGTGGTCTGACCACCCCTATCTGCTGCATCATTTATTAAAATGACTGCTTCATTTGTGTGTGTGCTTGAGTGTATCTGTGTTTTTTTGTTTTTGTTTGTGACAATAACCAGTGTTGTGATCATTTAAATATGTCTTGGATAACTCTGGGTGGGTTTCTGGCCTTGTTCCTGTTCCATGACCTCAGTGGTTAGCCCAGGCAGAAGTGAAAGCCTTTTTCAAGAGAGCAGAATTATTAAAAAGCAGCAAACAATAATAGTGTTCCCCCATTATTAAAGACTAGTGTACTGTATTGTCTACATTTCGAGACTGAAAGTTTCTGGGATATAATACTACATTTTCCCTTTTTGCTTATTCAAGAACATGTACCTTAATACTTGTTCTACAATTTGCTGAAGTCAACAGGCATCTTTCCATTAAATGTACGTAGCTTTAGATGTGGTTTGAAAAACTCAATAGGGATCAGACGGTACTGATCAATTTCCTTTGGGTCAATTCAAATTAGTCAGTATCAGAAAAAAACTCATAAATGTTATTGCAGTGTTAATGGGATAAACTGATGCTGTATTTGACTGTTACAGAAAGCCAATCACAGAGCAATAATTCTAGATCCTGGAAATGAAAGAATACTACCAGCCCATGAAAGCACCTGTTCTCCCTCTGTGATGTTTTTGTTCCAACTGCTAATGAATGCTTTGTATCAAAAACCTTGTATGGCTGCAGAATGTATACAAAAGGGATTTTTGAACAATATTACTGTTAATGGTACTGGGGTTAGCAAGAACTAAAGTTTTTCAGAAGTTTATTTTGCCCAAATCTCTAGAAACACACCTGGAATTTGCTAAGCTGTTAGGTTTGGGGCATAGGTCTGTAAAAAAAAACATAATAATAATATATTTTTTTTTCACATGATACATGGTTAGAGTGGTATGATATTAGAAAGAAAATTTTCTTCCTTGGATCTGTCTCTTTAAAATAAAGTGAATGGGTAAATAAAGTAAATATGCAACCAAAATGTTTTTTTTGTTTGTTTGTTGGTGGTGGTGGGTTTGTTTTTTCATATCTTTTATTCATCTGCATTTAAGAATCTTTGGTCTCCCTGTACTGTTTAGAAAGTGAAAGTGAATCCCCAGTGATACAAGCAGTGTTTCCTTTATAGTTTGTGTGAAAGAATTCCAGTTTCATTGAGAAACACAGAGAACATGAGAATGTATTGTTCAGGAAATATTTGTAAGAACAGCTTATTTATCTGTGTCCATCCATAAAGTAATAAGGAAAAAGGGGTTGATCTGGATTTCACTGAGGTTATTGTGAGTCTTCCATTGACATTAATGTACTTTGGCAGAAGTCCATAATAACCGTTCTAGTACATTAACAGATCAGCTTTCAGTCCAAAGGATCCTCAAACATATCACAAACAAACTTTAAGTGTAGGTACTTCAGAGATACTTCTAAAAGTGTATGATTACACTTTACAGGAACCTTAGAAAATGGACTACCTACTTGAAAATGCAGAGGGAAATAAGCATATAGTGGATACTCATACTGGAGCTGCCCCGGACAGTGGAGTTAATGCAGTTTAGATCTGCTCTTCGAATGCTAAAACTTTAAGGAATCTTTGTATTTTATCTCTTGTGAACATGTGCAAATTGTGCCAGATAAGCTTTTAAAGGAAGAGAATGGAAAAAGTCTAACTCCAGGTCTCAAGCCTTTCTATAAAGGAGAAGATACATAAATAAAGAAGGAAAATATTCTGTGTGAGGTTTGGGTTTAAGGTTTATATTTTTCGTTTGATGGAAAATTGCTATGTGTTTCAAGCATGCTCTGTTAAAAAATGGAATTTGGAAAAAATTTGAATGTCCTCTGATGAGGATCAAAGTATGACAGTGTTCCTTCACACTTTGTGTGTACTGTCCATTTGGATGTAGGATGTCTGGGCAGAAAAAAACTCAGTGTAAACTAGAGTCAGTCTTACATGTTTCTTGCCCACTCACTTGCATAAGGCCTGTTTTATTAGAAAGTGAGGGGGAAAAAATCTCATCCTGCGGTGTTCAAAAGATAGGAAACACGCAACTGCAGTGAAGGTGAATCCTACAGACAGAAATTAGGTAGGGGCTTGAAAGCAACAGGGAAGGGTTTAGAAACTAATGAATTCCCACAGGCATTTCCCACTCTCCCTCTGGGGATGTCTGTAGCTGGCACTGTTGCCCACATACTGACTCATGATCACTGCATTTCCCCAAGCTCCTGTTGGTGTTGTCATTTAAATACTGCTATATCTAAGAAGACTACACCATATGGTGGCATTGCTGCACTGAGTACTGTTAAATACAGAAGTGACGTGAATTGCATATATAAAACCATATTTTTAGTATTCAGAATGACAACGTAGGCCAGATTTTTCCAAACTTCTAAGCTCTCATTAGGGTAACAAAACAAGGGCCAGATTCTAAAGTTTTCAACTTGCAGCTGCTTATACCGGGACTCTAATCTTTAGATTTTTCAGAAGTTTTCAGTCGAAAGGACTATGATTATGTTAATCTGCTATATAAACAAGTGCTAAGATACTGCTGTTTCCCCACGGAATGGAAATTTTTATTTCACATGAATCGAGCAACTCATGGAGTCAGCTGGGCTTGCTCTTCCTTTCCTCATGTTCATCCACTTAAATCCACAGACTTTCTGAAGTCTGTCCTGAATACGCTGATCTAAGAGGATCTAATTCCATATGTAGAACACCTTCTAAAGGATCACAAAAACCAACATGGTCCTAGCATGAATGAAATTATAAATGCCTGATCCTAGCTCTGGTTACTTCTTATTTAACTGAGAGTTTATTTCTCCAGCAAAAGTTATTAAAAATAAAGTTCTGTTTGTCTATACAAGTGATTACCATAGGTGATTATTTCTGAACAAGAGATAAAAAATACACATGAAATAAAATATTTGCCTATTTGGTACTTTGGAAATGTGTGACTTTACTTACAAATTTGTATGCATACTCAGCCCTCCCTAAATTATCAAGAGGGTGACCAATGTAGGTATAATAATATTTAAGATAAACATATAATCCTTGGCTAGAGAGTTAATTTCAGAATCTAGCAATATTATTCAGATCCATCTGATCTCTTTTCTCACACCATTGGTAACTGGTTATAGTGAATACAGTCACAATACTGATGGTGTTCCTGTGACATGGTATTACTGGCTTCTGCTTGCATCTTCAGCACAATCAGAAAATGGATGCATTTTCAGTGACTTGGGAATTAATACCTATAAACACTTAAAAATTTGAATTACTTGCCATTTCTGGGTAAAAGCCAGCAAGCATAATATATATATATATTTATTTTCATGTGTCAATTTTGATAAATTTCTTTTTATTTATTTTTTTCTTTGTCTATGTGCTCTATTACTCCAGTGGTCTCTTCTCATGCTAAATTTCGCAATGTCTTTTTCTCTTGTGTCCTGGGCTTAAACATCAACCCCCAACATTTTTAGAAGGATAGTCAGGGCATGTGACTTGGGATATTCTCTCTTTGAACCTGCTGCTGGTTCTTGTATTATGTTATCACTTTTATCTGGACTCAGCCCTTCTGCCATGTCTGTGTTTTGGTTGCAACAAAGTCAATTTTCTTCCTAGTAGCTGGTATGGTGCTGTTTCATATTTGAGAGGAAAAAAATGCTAATAACACACTGGCATTTTAGCTATTGCAAAGTGGTGCTTACACAGAGCCAAGGACTTTTCAGCTTCTCATGCTGCCTTGCCTGCAAGGAGGCTCAGGGTGCACCAGGAGCTGGGGGGGGGACAGAACCAGGACAGCTAGCCGAGACTGACCAGAGAGATATTCCATACCATACGATATCATGCTCATCAATAAAACTAGGGGAAGTTGGCCAGGTCAGGGGAGCTGATATTGCTCTGGACCTGGCTGGGCATCAGTCACCTGGTGATGAGCAATTTTATTGTGCACTTGTTTTATTTTTTTTATTTTTTTTTTCTTTCTTTCTTATTAAACTGTCCCTTTCTCAACACATAAGTTCTTGCACTTTTACCTTTCTCAATTCTCTCCCTCAGCCCACTGAGAGGGGGGAGTGAGCATGGTGCTGAGCAGCCTGCCAGGTTAAACCACAACCTATGGCAATAGTACTGTCTCTTTTGTCTGCTCCCTTGACTACAGTTAGTTAATGATAGCTTGCACACACAAGGTTTATTGCCTCATAAAGACATGCATGATTTCTTTAAATCCACTTTCTTCTGCACTCACCTTTAAAACATTTCTGCTGGGAGATTTCCAGGAAGATAGCCCAGAATGGAAGTCATCTGCTATGATAGAAATTGAAAAGTATCAAGATTTTTTTTCTATAAATTATTTGAATTCTAATTACAGGATAACTTAGATATGCTTAAATATTCTTATTTCTCTTTCTTCTTACTTTGTGCATCTCTTCTCTCAAGACAATACAACATTTCTGACAAACGGAACTCATTTTGAAAATGTGAATGAGAAAATGATAACTCTGAGGTAATGTTATACAAGATAAAAGAGTTTATTGGCTATTCTTAATAATCAAAACTGAAAGAATATTCAAAGCATGAGGGGCAATTCTGGAGCAAATCTAAGAAGTACCACTACCTTCTTTTGAGATTGCACATCTGTTAGTCCAGTCTATACAAGTACTTAACAACTACCAATGTTTGCAATGAACATTCAATTAATATTTTTTTATCAAAGTCATGTATTACTGCAACTTCTGTTTTACAGGGTGTGAAGACAAAAAATATGTAATTCTTTTCCCACCTTTAACTGTTCCACATTGGAACAACCCGTTAATGTCCAAACAGAAGACAAAAGAAAATCACACCTTACATCTTTTTATTTTTATCATCTGAATGAAAAATTATGTAGTTCAAATTCTTCCACTTGCTCCTGAAAGCAATTTGTGTAAATACTATTTATTGTTTTGTCCTTCTGAACCCATTGTTAAGAGCAAGCACTGCTGATTTTGGAGTTAGTTTTTTATTTATTCTGGGAACTTTACGTTTCACACAAATGACACTTAGTCACCATGGAATAACAAGGTACCCTTCTGGAAAACATTCTTCTCTCTAATCTGCAGATTGTGTGTAATTAAAGGCACAAAAGGTAGTAAATAATTGTCTAGGGCCATACCATGTGGGAGATTTTATGCATGTATAAACATGTTTGGGCGAGGATGTTGGATTTAGAATAAGTGTGTTTGTTTAAATCCTCTTCTGGGTTTTTGCTACAGATAGACAAAAAAGTAAAAGTCACAATTGACTTCTTGGTTATAAATCATGAGTTACTTCATCGTCACTGAAACCAGTGAATTGAAAGCAAAATTGCAACATTTCATTTGCTAATATATTTGCGAAAAGTGGTAATTGTACCTGCACAGCTGAAGGTCATACCAGTCTGCCCTACTTCAAAACTTATTTCCTGCTATTTTCTCTTATGGCATGAATCCAGATGATTCATGGGATTTAAGAAAACTGTCCACAAAGGCAATATAAAATATGGCATCTGTGCATATGTGTGCATGTAAAGTAACCAAAAATGCAGCACACAGCTTAAAGGTTTGCATATGTAAATAAGTGCAGGCTGCAAGTGAGTCTGCGCAGGTTTACATTAAAGCAAGGAGAAAATTATTAGCATATTTATCCTCTGAGAGAGGCTAACTACATATGCAGGCTATACATCCTCTGTTCCTCCTGCTGTCCTGCACACCTATGGATGGGTTATTAGCAGAGCTAATCATATTTTAAAACTCAGAGTTCCTCTCTGGATGGCTGAGAGCAGGCATTTATTCTTACTCTTTTAAGGTGTCATATGGCAGCTCCCTTTGTTGCCATGTCCTAAGGTATTTGTCACGTTCTTTATAGGTCTACTTCCTGGAACAATGAAAAGCTTCATTTGCCTTAAGAAGGAAGTGTGTAATGCTACCGGATTGTAGAAAAGAAGCTTAAAGACCCAACCTGACTGAATTCAAAAACCCCAATGGCACATTATAAGAACCAGCATATTTGATTTCAGTAAAAACCTCTTGACCTTTTAAACTGACTGATTAGTTTTGAAATACTTTTGATCCTTGCTCAAAATATACTTGAGGTGGCTGGTGGTGGGCCTTCTTGCATTTCTAGGTCTTTGCTTTGCTATTATTCCTGCTGTAGAAGCAACTGAACAATGAACTGCTAAAACCTATCTACACTGATCAGCCACAAAGAAGTGGTTCTCATAATATGATTCCCCACAATAAAAAGTAGAGGTTAGAAGGAGACCTGTTGGCAGGAGGTGAGGACAGTTAATGAGTAAAGGTACTCTAGCTGTGTAGGCCATTTTACTAAGTCTATTGAGAACATTGTGTAAAATAGCACAGATGTTTACAGCGTGATCAAATAACAGCAAAGAATAACTACTGTTCCCAAAATAGGTAGGAAGGGAGGTGTTGCTTTCTTCCTTCCTTCCCATTCCATTCTACCACTTTTCAGATAAATTCCAGTTCTCTTTGATTTTATTTATGTAGAAATAATCTCTATTCTTGGCTCAGGTTCTAATAGTGAGCATTTGAAGTGGTAATTGGAATGAAGGGGAACAAATTTTAAAAGATTAAAAGAATATTTTTTTGAAATAAACATTCACTTCAAACTAGGGTAAACTTACAAAATGTAAGGACAGAAGAAATCCCATACAGGGTCAGACCATTAGCCCACCCAGACCTATATTCTTCTCTAACAGAGGCAATCATAGGTGCTATTTTGGGAGAGCAGTGATGATCAGCTGCAGTCCCTTCCCTTAGAGACTTCCAGCATCCAAAATCTCTGTGTTAGTGATGTTAGAGAGCATGTCCCTGCCTTTGCTTTTACAGTTTGCCTCTAGACCTGATTTCCATGACTTTCCTTAGTTAATTTATGGTCCTGCTGATATAGTCTCCATAACCTCCTGTTGCAAGAAATTCCAGAAATACTCTACCCACCGAGTAAAAGGGTGCTTTCTATTATCTAGTTTAAACTTCCCTTCCATTGATTTCAGTAACTGCTCACTCATTTTCGTACTGTGGTGTTTGGTGAATAAAAGTTCTTCATATACCTCATTCATCACCTTCTAAGTTTTGCAGACTTTATTCCTACTCTTTTCTTCCCTCTAAGCTGAAGAGTCCCAACCCCCTTAGTGTCTCCTTCTAAGGCAATATCATGTAAACGTGATTTGGATTATTTTTCCTGCCTTACAGTTACCTCCTCTGAAGCTTATCTATCATTTTATTTTCCTGCTTACTCACTGAGGTCATTTTGATGATCCTTACCACCAGCGTGACATTTGACTACCCAATATAATGTACTACCAACTGTGAAATTGGAGATTTCACAATTCACTCCCTTTTCCAGGTTACTGATGAAGATCTTGAATAAAACTGGCCCCAGTACTGATAGTGGCCCCTAAAAGAACCTTTTATTGAACACTAAAGCAGCTTACTTCTCAAGGGCCTTTAGTTGAAAACTCTGTCAGTAGCTTTTAAAAAAATCAAAATGTATTAGGATTTGGATTAGTTTGGACAAAGGGGATTGAGTTATGTTCACCAACACACCCAGTAAACTAGAATGAAAAGAACCTCACCAGAACAGTGACACAGGCTTTACCCTTACAAGAACCTTCATAATAAACCCTCTTTATTCATGTATTCAGTGATCCTTTATTTATCATAAACTCTCTGGTTTTTTTCAGGGATGGAGAGAAGATTCACCAGATTGTAGTTACCAGGATGTCACAGGGGTACCATCCAGACCTTTCTTGGAGGCTGGGATTGCTAAACCACCATTTGTCTGGTGCAATAGGCTACGTCTTTATAAGGTACCCTTCAAATTCTCTTATCCCTCTTAATATTTTTTTATTTTATTTTTCCTATTTGTCATGTATTACAGGCTTCGCTTTCTCATTCTTTGTGCAGACCTACCATTTTTTAACTGCTGTTCTTTTGCCTAAGATAGTATCATTTTCCATTTCCCTTCATTTGCTGTGATAGCTTTCCCCTTGAGCTTTGAAGAAATTTCATTTGATGGCTTCATTTTCTCCTGGAATTGGAGTACACAGTTTAACTGGGCTTGCAATACATACTCCGGGCTCTTGTTTGTTGAACTATTCTTTATACGATCATTTGACTGGCTGGTTGATTTATTTATTTATTTATGTTAACTATTCATCTTTTTCTTATCCAGTGCTCTTTCTTGAAACTGAATATCCGGCTTTTGGATTTATTTGTCGTTTTCCCTCATGATACTAACATTAACTTCAATTGTATTGAGATCATTGTTACAGAGTGGCTCACCACCAATAAAAGTAGAGTGAGGTCCTGTGTACCACTCAACACTGAGTAAGACTGAGTTTAGGATAATGTCTGTTTTTTGTTTGTTTGTTTATTATGTGTTCTGAGACAAGCTGATGGAGGAAGGAGATGTTTGTTGCATTATAAAGTTTTCTTTCTACATCTCATAATGATGAGATGCGCTGCACTGTAGCTAGGTAGTTAAAACCTACTATATTTTGACTTGTCCTAACTTTGCAGCTGCTTCAGTTTCACTTATTTTGTCCTGATCAGATGGGAGGTGGCCTTGCAATACATTTTTATTGCTAACTTCTTAATAGATAGATTTCACCCACATAGATTCCTCAGTGCTCTTCTTTCCCAACAACATTATATTGTATTTGACTTTCGCATTATCCTTCCTGCTCTGCGCCTCTCCCACACCCCAAATATCCTATTTGTACTTACTACAAAATTGATGTCCAAGCAACATAGTAACCTACTCCTTACCTCCGCATAACCAGTCTCAGAGAAGATTTCTATTAGATTTCCCACGGATGCCAATTATTCCATTTTTCTGTCCTATTTTTTAGTCTTCTGCTATTGACGTAGAAGCATTTACAACTTTTAGCATTGCATAATATTGCACATACTACTCAATTTGTACTGTAAACAGTCTGATCTGCCTTCTCTGTATATTGCAATTCTTATTTATTTCCCTCCTGGCCTTTTTGGAGTTTCATTGAACATTAGCCACATCCTCTGTATGGATTGCATCAGACTGAAACAGGTGTTCCTCAATGCCTATCAGATTTCCTTTTGCTTCTAGTTTAGATAATCTTCTGCATTATTCTCAGTGCCAGCAACCAGGATCAATTTTGATTAAGGTAAAGCCTATCTTTCTAGGGTACAACATTCCCAAATCATTCACCGGTTCCTAACACAGCCGAATTCTTCTTTTCTACACCTTTGAGTCGACCATGAGCTGGGGCTCTGGACTTCTGCCTGTCTCATGGACCTTGCAGTGAAACTGGCAGTGTTTGAGACCAGAGAGGTCATGGACTCCAGTCTCCTGCCTAGCAGCTTGCATTTCCCATGCAGAATATTTCTCCCTCATTTCCCCATGTAAGTAGTACCAGCATGAACCAAGACCGGTGTCTCCTCCCTTGTACCTCAAACCATAATCAAAGCAAACTAAGACCTTGCGAGGTCTGCTGCCTTTGCACCCTCCGCAAACTGAGCTACCCACGTGCCTAGGAAGCAAGTCTTCTCCCAGCCCTGAAGACCTTCCCTGCACCTGTGCACAGTACCTGTGGCACTGGAAGACATCGTGGCACCAGCTGGGTGCTGCATCCTGCCTGAGATCCCTCTGGCCCCGAGAGTAGCATCCTCCTCTGGGTGGAAGCAGTGATGTCCCCACAGGCCTCATTTGTGAACCTCTCAGATTCTCTTAGCAGTTCCTGCTCAGCTTCTCACAGCTCAAACCAGCCCTACTCCCTCAGGGCCTCTCAGGAGGACTGTGCGTCACATCCACACGTAAAATGTGTCCCCTGGGAAGACCCCTGTACCCTGAGCAAGCAAGGAGGGGCCCCCAGCCTATTGCTGGGCTTTCACCTGCACCTTGAGCTTCAAAAGTGGCTGTTCTCTGGAAGCATATAGAAATTTAGTATCTCTTTTGATTAGATAAATAAGATTATACTCTTCTCTTAATCTATTTTACCCTTATTAAACTAATTAGCAAGAAAGACAAATCTGCCTGACTGTGATGTACCCTGCTTACTTGCCTTCCAGGAGCCAATCTGACATGCAGTCAGAGCTTCTGAAGGGATTGCCATTGCTTTTTTCATTTCACTGCCATATGAGGGTGCAAAATTGATGTAAAATGATTTCACCTCACTTCCTGAGGTGAAAAGATTTTATTTCTGTATACTTTGCATGGGTGTGTGCAATTACTCCACTTGTAAAGAATTACTGAATTAGAAGGGTGTTTACATCCTTTCTTTTTTTTTCCTAACATTTGTTCTAATCTTATTTCCTGCCTGAATTTATTTTCCCTGCCACTTATTCAATGCAGAAAAATTCTGATTTGATTGTAATGTATATTAAGAGTATGGAAGAGAACAATCTGATTTTTAATTCCATTTAATTAATTTAACAATTGATGTTACATGATTGCTTTTCACTGAGGATTTGACTCTGTAGTTTTAAACAAAGGTCTCTTCACTGAAGACAGCTAAGGCACTTCAGGACATATAAATCAGCTGCTGGTGAAGTGCTTTACTATCCAAAATAAGCAGGTGTAAAAAATGGCTTAGGTATCTAAAAGTTAGGTGTCTAGTCAAAACCAGATATCTAACCTTACTTCATAGTAATAGTGACAAATTGTCAGGATTAATTATATTTTGGAGTTCCTGCATTTAGATGCTTATCTCACGGAAAAAAAGGAAAAGGAAACTGGCAATGTCTCCAGACCTGTTAGAGCAACATAAGAAATGAAGACAACTAACAGCAACATTCTAGAGATGGTATCTGTAAATAGAGAGAACTGCTACAGTGAATTCAGACAATGACAAAGGATAGGAAAAGATGGAGTGTTAAAGATAAGCTTCAGATCCTCAGATCATGGCTATAATAATTTTCTTTCTTAAAGGGCCATACCCATGCCAGATATGACTAAAGGAAATAGAAGAAAAAGACCAAAAAAAAAAAAAAAAAGGAAGGAGGGTGGGGCAGGGGTGGGGGGGATGTGGGGAAGGCAGAGGGGGAGAGGAAGAGATGACAGGATTTTATTATTCTGTGCCACAGTCTTTATTTCAAGTGCTACTCCCTAGGTGATGGCTATTCTGGATGAGTACATTCTGATATCTGTCCTATCAAGTTCTTCAGGTCAAGAGCTTGAAGAAAATAATATTAATATTACTTTTCTCCTGCAAGCTGTGATTTTAGCCCTGTAATTTCTCTTAAAAAGCTCTTCAACATAATACAAAGCCACTTAAGGACGTTCACAAATCAGTGTTGCACTTTTTGAGTGCATTATCTTCACTGAAGCTTCACATTTGCTCTGACTGAACAGCTCAACACATTCAAAGAAAAGTTGGGAATATATTTCAAGACTCAAAACAGTGTGACTTTGAGTAGATACAATTTCAGGCATATAAGCATGGGAACAAGGTAGCAAAAAATTTTCATGAGTAGCCTTTAATAACCTAAACCAACTCCATAGGGATCACAGACTGTAATGAAGATGGGCTCTCTGCTGGTAGATGCCCAGCTCTCTGGAGATGGCCACTAACCTCTTTCTGCATTCTCCCAGGTCAGTATGTTGAGGACCAACAAAGCTTCTGGGGTGTGGCAATAAGTATAGGAACCCTGCCCAGAAATTCAAGGAAGAAAACAGACATGGGGAAGCTAACAGAAAGTCAGGAAAATGAAAAGAAAATGGTTAAATATCTCCATAGAAAAAAATCACTCCCAACTGAGGGTTGAAAAGCCCCTAGCCTTTGTAGAATAGACATTTTTCTGTTGTGTGCTGACATTCCTTTTCCCTTATTATCATTTTTCCTATAAATAAATAAATAAAAAGATTTTTGGACTTTCCATGTTCAGTAGAATAACTTGATCCCATTGATACAGGTATTCCACAGAGGACAATGACAGAGAGAACAGTCATTTTAAAAGGACACTTATGTGTGTATTTGCCAGTGTAAACAGAAAATCAATATTTCTACATTCACTCCAGCCATGGTGTGTTTATATTGCTCTTTGAATGTAAAAATACAGTTAAGAACCTGGTATGATTTAATAATAATACATTTTAAAATATATATATATTAACTACATTATTTCACATTCAAGGACATTTAAGGCATCCTAGGTTATGTTAAAAATGCTGCAGAGATTTTAAGCATGAGATTAAAAAGCTGGGCAAAGTACTCTATAAATGTAAGAAGGCTCAAAACTGAATGGGGATCAAAATAAACTTGCATCTGAACATTTCACAGAAAGGTAAAGAAAACCAATTTTAAGCATTCCTTCCACTCTTAATTCCTCTGACTTATAAAAAAGCCTTAAAGTCTCTTAGGCTGGAAACCACAAGTTTCCACAAAGCCAGAGATTCAATTAAGAACTGAGGTAGCACTGGTAGGAAATAAGCTCTCCTGCTCAGTTACAAATAAGCCTCTTCCACTTTTTTCTTTGCAAAAAAATGAAACAAAAACAACAACAAAACTTCCCTCTACCTCTACAGCAAAACTGAAAGATGAGGAACACAGTGCCAATCTGCCCTGAGGTCCTTCACACAGGGCAGGAGCAAAAGTGTCACAGTTTTGCCTTGGAGGAGTGTTCCCAGGAGGAGCTGCATATACCTGCACTTTGAGAACTACTAAAGTAAGAACACAAAAATGTATATTTGAAATATTATTGTTATTTTAAGAAAGAAAGAAAGCTGTCTCTATAATTGAATTGGAAACTGCAGCCACTTAGTTTTTCCTTTGAATAGTAGATATCATGACATGCATGAGTGGCATGGGAGACTGGAGGGTTGATCAAAGTCAGAGAACCTGTTTGTACAGGGTAGAGCAAGGAGTTGGAAGAGAAAGAGGGACCTTTTGATCAATTAAAACTTCAGCCCAATCTATATCCCCAAGTACTTGGGATTAGTTCCACTAACACATTGCTACTTTATTTTCTTCTAAAAGCAGAAGTCACAAGGCAGAAAGAAATCAGAAAGAAATAACGTAGAAAAGAGGCTCTTGCTCTTCTTTTTCATTCAAACAAGGCATGTAAATGGATTTAGGTCTTAAAATAATATAGAGGGAATAGACTGAACATTTTGGGGGGGCAATCACTATATCACTGAAAGGAGTTTTCTGGCTAGAATGAAAACAGTGGGGGGAAAAAAAAAAAAAAAGTTTCTTTATCTAGGCCTTGAATCAAAATGGACCAGAGTCTGGCAACCATCCATACACTCAATGATACCCTAAGGAAGGGAGTCCTGTACTGAAGTAAGGTGAAATGAGGTAGTTCCAGCTACTGAAATGGAGTCTGAACAATGAGTAAATCTTAGTTCTTAAGAAAATAGCTTGCTGTGGGGAAAGAGATGATGTGGTCCTGGTGTTTTTATAACTTTTTTTTTTTTTATAATAATAGCAAAATTTGAAGTAACACATTTTCCCTTCAAGAAAATCATTACATCATGTAATCACTTACATAACTCACATATCATAGTAGAAAAGCAAGGGTTTAGTGGTTTCTTTTTTTCATACTTTTGAAAGTATGAAAGTTTTGGTGACAAAATTTTTCTGAATGAGATCATAATTTTTTTTTTCCCAAATTCCATGTAGATTTTTTGCTAAAGATTTTTATTGGTGATCTCCCATAGGGAAATTACTAGAACTGTGAGCCTGAAAAGGTATATAGTAAGCTAACAGTCATTTATTATCTTCAGAATAATTGATATTTTTTCACTTAATAGAAGTTGCTTCTTTGGTTTGTTATGCTACGGAAAACAAGAAGACAATCAGATAAAGTTCTGAATA
The DNA here is from genome assembly GCF_964034855.1 of Anser brachyrhynchus. Lineage (NCBI taxonomy): Eukaryota > Metazoa > Chordata > Aves > Anseriformes > Anatidae > Anser > Anser brachyrhynchus. The sequence goes on from NC_137698.1 coordinate 64,926,787, forward strand.
CAAATGGCAATTTTTCTGTTAGGGATTTCTAGCAAAAGATACATGAAGCTGCATGAATGCTGGGGAAACTAAAGCAAACTGAAAGCAAAAACTGAAGCAAATACACTTGTGTGCCAAGATCAATGGAGAGCTAAAAACTCTCTGTGCAAATTCTCATTAATTCAAATCAGAATGAACGGGTACCTTCTGACAGATAATGATCTGAACAGGAGACTGAAAGACAAGAACAAAAGGAAATAAGTAAAAATATCAGCCTTTGAAATAATCAAAACACACGCTGATGACATACATGATCCTAAAGAAAATGCTGACCTGGTGGAAAATATGAATAAAGTTATAAGGGGTTATCTCTAGGATATCTGCTTTTTCTTCAGTGAAGAATAAGATTATATCTGAAAATGTGTAGAAGAGCTCTGCAGGCAAGATATAAAACATGCTAGTAACAGGAGTTTAAACTACATCATGAAATGAATTAGAATGTGACAAAGGTTCTAATCAGCTGGGGAAATTATATTTAATTTTACTAATTTTCTAGTCATGAACCTTTCTGAAACTGAAAAATATTAACTCCGATATTTGTTTCCACCTTACTTCAAGCAGATCTACTGAAATCTGAGGGTTTAATTTTCTTGAGGAGCAGTTGTTTGGATTTATGCACAGTAGAACAAACAAACAAACAACAAAATAAAGCACAAAAAACGAATGTCTTTTTTTTCCATCCAGTAAGTGGATCTGGCTTGTGAATTTTACCCAAGTTTATCTGTATTCTCTTCCCTGTAATAAATTGATTCTGTGTTTGGATTGGAATGGAGAAAAATAATGTAATCATTCATAACATTACATTCCCACTTGGGAATTACTTGGAAATTTACTGCTAAAAAGTGGCCGTACTCAGCTATTTTTCTATACATTTCTTCTTGGGCAGATTTGTATTTTGAATTACACTCTCCTATTGATTTCATGTAAATTGGGAACTAGCCCTAAAACAAAAGCTTTTCTTTCATCAGTGACATGGTCTTCACTGGCTGTATTAAACTAAATTTATACAAAGTTATGTGTAGAGCATGATAATTGCATTTCCCTGATATTTTGTCTTTTTTTTAGGTGTCTCAACCACCATGAAAACTTCACTAAATGTTTAAATATATCATGCAACACTGAATCTATTCAGACTGGCAAGCATGTGAAAATAGTTTTATACAGATGAGAATAAGTATTGGTACTTAAAATAATAAAGTTTACTACATGGAGTGTTAATAATTAATCAATACCTATGAAAAACCTTAGCACAAAGAAAAGCATAAGTTTACCATGTGAAAACAGATGCTGGTAATTAATTTGCAAATTTTTGAAAAGATTTTCAATAAAATCAAAGCCAACAACAAAAAACACCATTAATGTACATAAACATATCCATGATATATCCTCACACATTCATTCACACCCGTTAATGATATTTTGAACTTCACAACTGTTGCTGCCAAGATTTTAGTCCTACATTCAGACAAGGAATAATTGAATGCAGACACGCCAAGGTAACTTTGACTTGCACAACATTTTAGTGATTCCAGAAGGGCAGATCTATAGATCTGCACCTGAATGTAAGGATATCCTCCCCAAGGCATAAGATCTCGAGCTTTGTGCACTATATTCACTATAGCAAAATGAGAAAATTGTTGTAACATGCCATAAAAATATTATTCCTAAAGACAACTCTCCTGCGTTCAGATATGAAATTTAAGGCAGCCAAAACCCCTTTCCTCTACTTGATCCCATTGCCTCTGGAGTTATTTTTCTCCTGTGTATAATTACAAATAAGGCTGGATAAGACGAAGTTGCCTGCATTTAAGCATAGCTGCTGAGCCCAGCCCTCGGTTCTCACCACAAGTGCATTAAATCTGGTGTAAACTGTACATTTACTAATATATTTATATTTCAAAATCCTATATATGTACCTACACATATTCTGAACACAGCTAGGAAAACTTGTTGTAATCAGGTTTACCGTTTAGACCACAATATAACTAAATAGTCATAATTAATTTTAAATGGATAGCATGTTCTGATAGTGGTATTGAATATGAAAAGATTAAAGCAGTGAGTAGAAGAAAAAACACAGAAAATAGTCTAAGTAATGCTGTGTGTTAGGTCAGAGTTCTAGGTTGCTGTATCTTGTAAATTCATGAGGGGGAGGAATTTAGCGACAGGCCAAAGTCTTTAGGCCTTAATTAATGTCATGGGAATGATAGATCCGCAGTGAACTCATTTCATTTCATACAAATGACTACCCAAGTCACCTTTGTTATCTACTAACTGCTCTGCAGGAAGAAACAAAACAGTCATAGAGATGGTGTTATAATCCAAAAGAAAGGGGTTTAGACCATCATTTTCAAAGATACCTAGAGTTATTTATAGTTTTAAATCCCAAAGAATTTAAATCCCAGTAGAATTTAGGTAGCTACATCTTTAGGTTCTACTGAAAACAGATGCAAAGCTTGGTTTCTTCTAGGTCACACTCTGTCAGCTTAAGAAATAAAGGGTCAGTATTAATGGTGTTAAAATACCACTCCAATTTTTAATGGCCCTATTAAAATCACATCGTTATTTATTTTAAGAAATTGTGGGTAGTATATGACTCTCTGCTGGCTTTAGCTGGCAGATATCCTTCTCATTCCATCATCTAGCTGAACGGTTAGCTAAAAAATCACATTTCATTGGCTTTTGTGCTTGTATTTAATTTTTATTAACACAGAGACAAGTAATCTTTTCTAAGTTGGACATGACTGATATTTTCAACATTTTGTGTGTGTGTGTGTGTGTGTGTAAATTGTAAGAACATGTGAAAACCATGTGATTTTAGGCCAGACCGATTATGAACTTGCGCTAATCTTGAGATCAAAGGTGGCAAGCCAGAACTCCACAGGAACTGGATCTAGTATGATTTAATCATCTGGAATAACTCTAGCATGGTCTGATTTGCTTTGCTCTCAACAAACAAAAAAGTGGAAAGAAAAAAGAAAAAAAAAAACAGGGAAAAAAAAAAAGAAGAAAAGAATTAAAAAAAAAAAAGCCCAATGACTGACTACCCCATTGTTCCATTTGGGTAACATGTCTCTTTCAAATTCATGTCACTTGAAGTTTGTCTAAATTTCAATCAAAACTTTAAAATGAAACAGAGAGGTGCATTCATCACTGCAGTACTCTTGCAGTGGAGCAAAGAAGCCTGACTGTGCCAATGCACAAGACGGTATCAAGATCGAACAGATTTAGCAAGGTCATCACTGCACTCATTGCTTAGATTATCATAATCTAGTGTAGTCACAGTTCTGCAACATTTATCCTCATATCAGCTCTTTGTTACCCTGTGAAAGATGAGAACAGAGTATCCTTTCTATAGGGGCTGACAGTCAAGGCAAATACAACAGGCAAGTGAGGGTCAGATGACTGGGTACCAAGAAACAGTGAGATAAGGGTGGTCAGCATGATAAGCAGTCCACTCACAGCCAATTGCACACAAAGTTTTAAGCATCAGAGTTTTCCTTGCTGAAGAACACAAAATGCTGAAGGAGTGATTTGAGATATGATAAGGAGGCAGTTTTTTCAATGCTGAAGGAGGGGGCAGGGTTACACATGGGTTAGTGCTTAAAAATATAAAAAGTGAGCAACAAAAACTAGCATCAGAAGAGGACTGCAAACTAGGAGTCAGTAGCTTGACATGACCTGAGAACCAAAGGGTACAGGAAAGCTAGGAAAAGAAAGGAAAAGCAAACCAACCCTTTCTGTGCTATACAGTGGAGGCCAGTATCCTGCTCAGGAGCACTTGGATGCTGAGAACTTACTTGTGTAACAACAGTATTTGAAGAAGGTGGAATCGGTAAATTGGAGAGGATGGGTACATTTGGAGAACGAATGCCTGGTACCAAGTGCTCTTCCAAAATGACAGCAGGTCATAACCACAACTTCCTCACGGCCTTATAACATGGGAATGAGAGAGTATATTCCCCAGTCTCTTAAATCTTAAAAATATAAAAGAACCGATGAGAAACTGTTGCTGCCACTACTGTTATTCAATTAAAATAAAATCCCTTTTCTTCAGAATGACTTTTATTTCCGAAGCAAGGCATTTAAGCTTTCAGCTATTTGACAATCAACACAGAAAGTGCCTCAGCAGACAAACTTTGATTCTACCCCATGGAAGTCAATTATAATCTCAATGTAGATGCACAACGACAAAAGGAACTTTTGTGCAACAGTACTTCATACCTCTTGTGGGTGCTTCATCATCTATGCCATGTTTTCATTACATTTTAACCCGAGAATTGAACCCTGTGCATAAAATGTGTTGTGGTCACCTATTCAAGTTCAGAAATGCCTCACTGAAGTCCAGAGTGAGCCAGCCTAGATACTGAAACACTGGTGTAGATAACACCTGGTGGGGTGGAATTGCTTAGCTCTGCCACGCAGTTTCCATGGGAGGCAATCTGCACCACACATCACAAAGCACCACTCTTAAAAGTTTTTCTTAAGTGTCCTTCAAACTGATGTTGGATGCTGTGTTGTGATGTGGTAGTGTTCACAACAATATCTGCATAGGGAATTCACTGCCTGCTCCCTCACTGCTGAGTGGCCTCCTCCTCTCGCTCCTCAGAGCAGCATGGGGCCCTCAAATCTGCCAAACTGTTTGTGCAGCTGCGCTATGAACCCGATGACCAAGCCAGACCTCTGACCCTGTTCACAGCAGTTTGTGTAAGTACTGCCTAGCAGCAGACCCTTCGGCATGTGGACAAGATCAAATACAAAGAACAGCAGGACTGGCTGTGAAGAGGTCAGTATCATCACTGCAGAAAAAATCCTGTTAAACCACAGTCTCATTGTATTTTCTCGTTCCCTTCCTAGCTACAGGAGGGCCTTGTATTTGCATGTGGTTTTCACAAAACATCTCGGAGCCATTCCTGACTACAGCTGTAATATCTTTACCTTGCTATATGAACTGACTGAAAGCGCACAATTTACAATGCTACTGTTACACCAATGGAGTTATCAGCCATGAAGTAGGTGCCAAGCAAGGTCTCCCAAAAGTAACGTTTGTTACTTTTTACCTTGGGTAGGATTAAGCATTTGAATATGGGAGACACAGATTGTCTCTCACAAAACTGCTAGATTTGAGCTGAAAACTTTTTTTTACAGATCTACAGTCTTGCTACTGACTCCAACTAAAGTTGTCACCACCTAGACAGAGATGGACGTGTAGGCGACTAAAGCTGTTTGCAAATCACACAGTCTCTTCACACCTAGATTGCCACAGGCATCCAGTCCTGGAAGCATGTTCTGGGAATGGCTAATATGCCCCCAACAGAGCTTAACTGCCAGACACAGTCAACACAAGGCTGAAGGAGACAAGAGATAGGTCTCATTTTTTGCATAATTTCTTCGTGCTGGAAAAGTCACGCAAGAAGTTAGGGTCCTGGATTCAAAGCTCTGCACTCAGAGACAATCCATACACATATGGCCTCTGCTACAAGGTCACAAACTTCTGAATTAAGGCCAGGATGCTCTCAGACCCAGCAAGACAGAAGGTAAGCAAGAAAGTCAGTGCTTTTGTTTGTCTTTGAGCTAGCAGCAATATTCAGTCAGTCAGCAGTCTCAAGTAAGAAAGTTCAAAACATCTTTCACTTTCAGTGATAAAACTATTGATGTATCCATTTAAATTTTGCTTCAGAAGACTTTGAAAATAGTAGAATGTCAAATGACAGAAGAAAAGAATGTATCTATTCCTCAAAGATATATTTCAGACAGGGTAGTCACATGAAATTTCTGGTATTTCCTAGCCAGAAATATTCCCTTTTGAGGCATTTGGTATTTTGGAAAATAGATAAAGAAACGTCATGTGAAAATGGGGAGAGATGCTGAAGAAGGAAAAGAAGCTTTATATGCACATGTAGAGAGAGGTGGGAGAGAGAGGGGATGGTGTGTGCATGTACACATATGTTCATCAAAGTTTGTCCACCCCTGACTGTGAAGGAAAAGCAGACATGGTGTGGAATTCAAACTCATTGCTCCTTTGAACCTGTTTACATCCCCTGTTCTACATCTGAACCAAGTGCCATATATAATAGGTAACAAATTACTTTGACAGGTTAATCTGGCAGCCGTAGAAAACCCACAGTCTCTCTCAAATAGATTTTTCTTTACTTCCTTTCACTTCTATTCAACTCCATTGAGCTATCTACTTCCTGACTCTAATTCTCTAAAATTGTGCCAAATGTGTTCCAGATTTTTTCCTTAGCATATTATGATAGGATCTTTCCAGCCTATGAGAACATACAGTCAACAAAGCTTCTCTTTTACCTTAATTTCCTGAGCTACTGGGAAAAGCAATTTAATTTTCAGGATGTTAACATCATTATTTCTGGCTAAGAAAATAATAATTCATCATAAAAATGTTGATAGTGTATCACATACACAAAAAAAAAAAAAAAGTTTTCGTTGTGTTTGCAGATAGCAAAGTAAAATGTAGCTTTTCCAAAATTAAAGACACACTTTCAAGGAGAGGAAGTACAAAATAATTGCTGAGAAAGCTGTCAATAATTGGACAAAATGCAACCCAAATAAACTAGGCAACTATATTTCATCCTAACACATCAAACTAACATGAAGAGAACTCAATTTTACACCTAATTGTTGCTTTAGGCTTACAGACTAGAGTTTTCTTATATATTTATTTTTCCAAATAGGCACACAATATATATGTATCTATACATATTGGTACCTAGGACCAAGTTAAAAAGAAGAAAATATTAATCCCTCTAACTAAACATATGCTAGATAAATTCTCAGAGAACTTGCCATGAAAGTTATTTAGGCCCTGCAGTTCTGTCTTTACAAACAGCTGTCCCAACTTGGAGAAACCATGAAACAAGTCATCATTGAAGAATCTCCTCACAGGTAATAAATTAGGTCCAACAGTGCCTATACCCAAAAGGAGGCAAAAAGCAGATTCCCTGGGGAAGTCACCTGGTTCAGACGCACCAAGCAGCAATGCATCAGTGGGTTCACTGCATTCACCAAATCACTTTATTTAAAGAGTGTATGAAACAGAAACCACTCTTTCTTTTATGATAAAGAAATGCTAAACTGGGCACTCTTGCAAGACAACTTGTCTTATGCTGATGCTGTTCACAGTCTTACCTTCCAGGTTAATGATGCACACTGACAGCAGACGTTGCAAGATGCTCAGCCTGGGCACCTGGCTTCCCCTCTCCAGACTGGGACCAGGGACCTCCACTCCAGCCTGCAATTACCAGCTCCAAAGCTCTTCATAGAGATAGCTCATATTTAGATGTCTGATATCCACTGAAAGCAAGGTTTACTTAGGTACCAGGAAGGTGTAGGGTTCTGGACTAAGATACTTTAGGCATTCAAATGCAGGCACCTTCATTTTTATGTACTTGCTTTGCTGTGGTGCCTTGGCTGGCAGTTCAGTGAAGCTGGTGCACAGCTCAGTGGGTTGAAGTACAGCACAGACAGTTCCTGTATAAAGGCTGACCTGTCACACTCTCATCTTCCCTGAATCTTTCAGGTCAAACACCTGTTAGAGCACACACACAACGTCTCTGTGAAGCAGACACACGACTTTCCTTTTACAGAAGCCATGAACCAAAAGTTTAATGGAAGGGTTTGTGTAGGTCTATTTCTCATCCTGATCTGGACTGAAGGTACAACTGAGCCTCACTCTAGGGCTCAGGGTCTCAGAAGTATCACCAGTTTCCATAGTTTAGTAGCAGCTTCAAAAGGCTTTTAAACTCTGAAACACAGCATTCCTGGGAAAATCTGCTCTTTCAAAACTTGTGAATAGTGAGTAGCTTAAACAATCACAGTATTTTCCACACAATGATATTAGTGTTTCCATTCTTTGAATTCAGGCTAATCATAATAACACAGCTATTAACCAGCAACTCTAATTACATTACAGAAAAATAATTATACACACATTAAATTTACAGAAAAAAAATATACAGAAATTGCAGTTATGTTTTTCATATCATTTTTTTTATGCCTCAAATTCAATTTTACCCACAGACTTTCCTGTTGATTTTGTATTAACTAATACCTGATTTCTTAAATATGCTAAACAAAGCTTTTCTGATCATTTAATTACAGTCCTCTTGGTCCTCCTAGTTAACTTCCTACAGAAATATTACTAAGTTTTAATTACAGCAAGGAGACTTGTGAAACTTCTGAAAGCTTATGTGTAATCTGGACATAGAGTTGAGTAATCATGCTTTAGAAACTCAGTAAACCCTAGCCTTCCTTTCCATTTCTGTGACTGATGGTGCTGGGAATTCTTTCTGTGTAATGTGGAAATCAAAGCACAACCGAATTAATGGATTTCCTATTTCTAGACCACTTCACAGTATATAAAGGAAAAATTATTTGTATTCTAGGGTGTTCTCTTTTTGTTTTGACCTGAGGCAAATAAAGACAGTTCTTTTTTAACCTGAGTCTAATATTATACAACTCCTTCACTGAATGACAGGCTTTAACCTTAATGCTTGAAAGTCTTCGAATGCGAACTTTCTCTTCTCCCACTCTATACTGCCTTGTTTCTCTTTTATTGATTCTAGCACCTTAGTAACTCTGTTCATTTCTGACTCTTTTAGTGCATGCTTGAAAATCAGTCTTCTACAGTTTTTCCAGCAATAATCCAATAAGGCAATGACCAGATGTTCTTGTTGAATAATACCAACAAATCTGCAGTTCAAATGAAATATTAATGGCTAGATCCAAAGATATATTCCTACGTCTAAAGGACAGATGTTCCCAGTAATGAAAAACAAACTATGAGTGGCAGATTCACATACTCATCAGAGTCCACGGCATGATTTGGACACCTACAAGGACCAGAAAAATGACCATCTCCACCATACACCATAGAGCTGGCTAATGACAGTAGAAGCAGTGTACCAATGCTTAGAACTAAACAACTACACATCTGTGTCTAAGTCGTTTTAAAATTCTCTGTTCTTTAACATTTTTTTAAATGCACCTCACCTCATTGAGTAGAGTATCTGCTAAAAGAAGGCACCTACACATTTTCTTTAAAATAACAGAGCAATGTTCACCAAATTCTTTTAAAACATGAAGTAATGAACGAAAATCCCTTTTTGCTACAACAGGAACATAGTTACAGCCATTTTTTAGGATATGTAAGACTATATCCATTCTAAGCCAAATAAATTATTTTGTCTGACTGAAAACATTCAACTCATCAATTTCTGTTGCCTCAGAGACTGCACAAAGCACCAAGTCACAAGACAGTTTTTTTCATTTAGAATGTGACAGTGGGAATCAAAATTCCAAGACTATTTTGTAATTCTTCCTCATACTAAGTTAGGAAGTACTTCACAAGAAGTTCCAATAACTGCATACAAGACTTTCAACTAAGCAGATTGAATTAATTTTATTTTCATTTTTAGAAAGAAAAAAAAAAAGGCCTGCAGCAGATACAATTATATTACAAAGACCAACTTCAAAAGGCAGCCTAGAAATACCATGTTGAATTATAGGAACACTATTTATGATCTCCAATTGAATGGAAACACTTAATTCTTAGAAAGTGTTTAGATTTATCAGAATGAAATCAATATGATGGAATAAATGAAGAAAATCCATTAACTGAATAAATCTAACTTTTATTCCCAAGCAATCTTTGCTCTTGTTCAACTATTCAGTGTTAAAATTATCTTCTAGTTTAGTTCTTATATAGATATATATGCATATGTCTGTAGAAATGTATGTTTCTAGGAAAGTGATAATGACTCAAAAAATTAATCAATTAGAAATTGTTTTCTGACAAATGCAAGAGCACCTGGATGGCAAAAATTGGAGACTTCCAACTTTTAAAGTAAAATAACAGGAGAGTTTACAGACATTTGTTTTGCATCCAAGTCATGGGGAGGTAATATCAAGGCTGCATTGTTGGTTAAAGTTTTACTCTAATTATTATGCCAAAAAGTATCTTTAGAAGTAGTAATATACTTTAATATCTTAAAACAATGCTTTCCAGAGGTTTGAAACAATTCAGAAATAATTGCTTAGAAACAGTCCAATTGGTAGGCTGCGAAATGCTACGAAATCCAGAAATGTGCAAATATTGAACATGTAATAGTATTATGAGCTGATGAAGTCATCAGAAAGAATCCACTGAGGTTTAGTACACTACATGCAGAAAAGAAAAAGAAGGAAAATCCACAAACCCAGCCAGTAACATCAGGAAAACAATAAATTCAAAGACTCGGTGATATTGTAGCCTTCAAGAAGGAAATTAACCTGGGAAAATCACATAAAATTTAACATTAAGCAGAAGATGGGTAAAATACTGGCGAATTAACAGCTGAGCTAATGAAACAGCAAGTCCACAAAAGACGGAATAACGTGCTGAAGGTTTAATTAAGACATTAAGGTTGTAGACATAAACAATTACAAACTAAGGCTATAGCTACTGAGAGAACCTTATTTAAATCTCCTTGATCAATTGCCAGGTTCAGAGCGAAAGAATCCAGAATTGCACAGCTCCCACTGATAGTGAGTGATGTGATCCATGCATGTTGGTGCAAAGCCAACTCATAACCAAATTAGGCAGAAAACCCAAGTCAGGACAGTGTTGTAACCTGTTGTGGGTGTCGTGCTTGCCTTACTTGAAAAGCAAGACTGTGCAGTGAAGGAGCTGCAAACTAAACCAAAAGCAAGAACATACAGCAAAAGTGTGTCTAGGTGACATCCAAGACCAGAAAGGATTAGCAGATATCACTTAAAAGTAAAAGAACAAAAAAGTGAAACACAATCTAATTCATCAGTTTAACACAATGCAGGAAGCGCAACAGCAGAGTACACCACTGTCAGGAAAGGTAAAGGTGTACTAAACAATGTAGCTTTGATGAAAGCAAGTATCTGAGGGAGGACATAAAATGAGTCCCTGTGAGAAAACAAAGTATGTTTGTTATTATAAAAAGCTGTATAAATGCAAATTTTCCCCTGGTATAAAATGTCTTTTGTTCAGAGCTTTTCATTTATTTAGACCAGCTGAGTTTGTGGAGTCAGTACAACCTGAGGATCAAGTCTTTTTTTTTTTTTTGTCTTTTTTTTTTTTTTTGCCTTGTCTCATGTCTCACCTCTAGTTTTCACCTCTAGAATTCATGCTCTACATGATGAACCTAAGGCATAGGTGGTTAAAGCAAAAAAATAAAAAAAATTAAGATTGTTTTACAGAGAGGAAATTTCACAGCAGGAGAGTCCTTCCAATCCAATCAATCTTGCTATTTAAATTCTAATAACTGGAAGAATCTCAGCAAACTGTTAAGCTCACATTGCCCTAATAGGAAGAGTTGACAACAACAAAATAAGAGTCCTTATTGATGCTGAGCATTGGTATATATTGCAAAGTCCTGTGAGATCCATATCCTCAGCTGGCCACAGAGACTGAGTGCACCATGGTCCATGCTGGCATAGTCAAGCAGATTTTCTTTCCATGGAGACAGGTTCACTGCACCCTCCTGTTTGTGACTGGAATGAGGTCAGGATGTGTGTGCATCAGGAATACATTCAGGATTATTTCCAGGCCAAAGACTATAGATGCTGCCAAAATTTGCCCATATTTGCACTAATGAAACCAAAATCAGATTTTTTCTTTTGTTCAGCACCTTTCTCCCCAATTAACACAAACCATCCATTTAATACCTGAAAGAGAAGAGAGCACACTTACCTGTGTCTAGTTCTATACAATTTCCTAATTAGTCTGTGAAGTCTCATTTTATTGAGAGCTGACAGTTATTCACCTCTACCTTTGCACAGCACCTAGAAAAGTGAATCTCTTGATTTAGTAAGAAGGGCAGGGGTTAGCTGAATACAATATAGGCAAAGCATTCTTCTTTTATTTGTACTTTATCTGTGGTTCTGCTTTTGCTGTAACAGAAAATGTGCTATATTTATATATACGCAATCCTCCATGCAGTGGAAAGAGGAATTTGCATTTTTCTCTTAAACTCCTTCCCAGCAAGGCTTTTACCCTGTGCCAGGTGTAACACAGCACCTTACTGTTGTGTCACCTTCAGTTGGCCATGTTCCCAATGTACTGACACGAATCTAGGAATCTGCTGATCTGACCCGTAAAGGTGGCAGCAGGAGTGGACGCTGAGCACTGGATCTCAGTACTTTCCAAATGTGGTTAACATTTATTTCCCTGATTGTTCAACTCTAGTCATTAAGGTACTGGGGAAGTTTCTTTACTCTTTCCTAAGGCATAACTTCCCTGTTAGTCTGAATTCTTTCTGCATGATTAATGCCACTCAAATTACTTATTTACCTGGCGGTATTCACAGAGAACAATAGCTTTGGTATAATCCACTTCCTGCTCAGAGTCAGGGAAACACATATCGAGTATGTGCAATTCACCCACTCCAGTGAAGTCAACAGAAGAAAGAGAATTTATTCTGTCCAAAGTTTTGCTGATGTGCAAATCTGAACCTAGCAGTAAAAGGCATCATAAGAGCAACAACGAGAGAGAACACTCTTTTCAATGTTGTTAAAAGTGTTGAAAATGTACTTGATAAATTATAACCTTCCTGTTTTCATTTTTATTCTTGAGTAGAATAGGCTATAGTCAAAGAATACTGCTGGGTCATTAATTTTAGCTAATTTCTGTGAATTATAACTTGGCACTGTTAAACCCACAAATTAGTCACTCAGTTAGCTGATTCAGAGACTCAAAGACTCACCGCAATCCTATCTACAGAGACAGCAACACTAATTTATTAAGATGACCACTACGATCAGAAGCAGAGAGAAAACAAAGGTACAGACCAGTTACACTTGTCTGTTCATACCATCTAAACTTCCATCTTTAACTGATAAAACAAAAACTACCATCCCTGGCAAGTACAGGTTGTAGGCTTTTTTCCTCCCAAAAAATACATTTGTAACTGTTCTCAGACACACAGTTTCACTAGTTTTATCAGCATACTTATTTCAAAACCATAGCCTGTATTTCATCTTGCTATATGTCATGCTCTATAAATTAACTGCTACAGTAATTTACATCTGTGTCCATCTAAGCCAAAGAGGTGCTAAGGCAGTGGTATGGCATTGCTGCAGTTGCACTATTTATTTATGATGACTCAGTTTGCATGCAGTACTATTTCTACACCTTAAAATACATCTACTTCGCTATAGCAGTTAGTATATATCAATTCTATGACATATGGTATATTACTTATCTGCATACAGATCTATATTACATAAACTAGAAGGACAGCACAACAAAGACACATTTACTAAAACTCATGCCAGATTTCAGTTAGGTCTGGTGGCAGGCTTAGCTTTTCCTTTCCCCTGTTACTAGAGAAAAAGCTCTAAAATGATGAGGTATGCAAATCTGTAATGTACCTATACCTAAAATTCCCATAGTGAGACTGTGAAACTGAAAATCCTGAGGCAGAATCAGGCTTTGAATGCTGAGAAGGGACTACATTTTCTGCTCCAGTCTAAGAATACAAAAAAATAAATAACACTATTACAAAAACTTAAAAGAAGCCTTTGCAAGATTTTCACTCAAAGTGCCACATCAATGCTTAGCCTCAAAGATCTGTTGTTTGTTTGTTTGTTTCTACAGTTCCATGCAAAGGTAAGGTTACTAGCTTGCCCTGAGTGTGTCACCCGGACTACAGTCCCTGTCTTTTCATTGACTTCAGTGGCAGGGAATGAGGCCTCAGAGCACATTCATACGAGCATAGGGTAACACCACGGTTTGGAGGGCCCACCTGTGGAAACAAGGTGGTCTCTGGCACCCTGGGATCAAACCAGAAAATAACAGTCCTTTCATCACAGCCTGATAGGCCACAAGTGCTTTCACTTCCAGCGATGCCAGTGAGGTTCAAAGCTGGTGAAGATGCTAGCAGTTTTCACTCAGAGAGAGAGTTTTTCAAAGAACTTCATGTACCCTCCTTTCCTTAGCAGAGACTTTGCTGAGCTGTGTCTGTAAACTCAGAAGGCCTGCAAAGTACTTCTATTTACACTGTGGCCAACACGGCGATTTATCAGCATGAACAACCTGAAGACTTATTTACTCTTATCTTTGAAAAGTTCTCTACTTCTTATGTAACAAAAAGATTTGTTGTACCCTGTAAAGGCTTTCAGAATTACAGAGAAGGCTCAGTTCTGGGAAACTGATAAAGACCTAAACATAAAGGAAATACATGAATAAGCGTTATCATGAAAACATTTATTCTTTGATTTTCCTGGAAAAAAAAAAATGACTAACACAAATTAAACATTGTGGTATGTAATATTTCAATGTATCAAAAAAGTGGAACATTTTACTGTTTGCATTAAACTCACACAGAAACAAAGGCCCCGAAAAACCACTGCTGTAAAGCTGCAAAAGCAAAGTCTGTGCAGTCAAACAGTGTGACACAAGATAATTTATTGCATTTTTCTAAATTACATGTTCACACAGTGTTTCATGACATGGTCACATGCTCGTTTCTAAAAAATCTGCTTCACACAATAAGCACAAGAATGCTGGTGCTTCTTCGGAGTGCTGCTTGTGCTTCTGTGCCCATTCTTGCTTGCACAACAATGGGCAGACGCTGACCATCTCTGCTTGTGTTCTCCATTAAGTATGTGGGAATTGCCCTATTCTTAGCCGCACGGAATGTAGAATTATTCCTCCGCAGCTTGTTTCTTTAATATTTTAGACCTGTTTTTTGAAGTAAGTGCAGTAGGTGCCTAAGCACCAGATGGGCTCATAGGTCCTGGTGTAATTTCCTGTCAAAATTATTAGGCATTTAGCTTCAGAAATTCCATCCCTCTATGAATACCATTATCAAATACAAGATGAAGTAACAATGTTGCTTACGCTTTACTGTTTAATGATTGAGGGAAGAAAAAAAAAAGGAAAGAAAAAAAAAGTAAAAATCAAATCTGTGAGACCTTATGCCTACCAGAACTGTGACCCAGATGAGCAAAGAGAAATAGCTGTAATAGGTCTGTTTCAACACCCTCCCCCCTCAACCCCTCCCTGCCCCCCCCCCCCCCCCCCCCCAACATTCTGTTCTTCTTTAGGGATGTCACAGAACCTACCCAGTCACCATGCAGGAGTTACTTGAACTTAAAGTATGCTCGGTCCAAGGGGAATCTTCAAACCACCCCACTGACCAACTGTCCTGGACCTCACTCAGCATGTAAGAAATCAGATTCTTTCTAGATTCTTGGAAATTGGCAAAAACAAGATGATTTTTCACAGATGGTAAACACATCTGTCAACTACCATGACAATTAAACTGAATAATAAAATTGATTGAAAGCCCTTGAACTTTTCAGCAAACAAATAAATTCAGAGATTATTTTTTGTCTGGTGCAGAGAAGAAACAGTGTTTTTCCTAACTTCATACTTAGAAATGGCCAAAACATTAAAAAAAAATAATTTCCTGAGTCAAACATTCAGCATAACAAATGTTTGCCCAAACACTTTAAATTTAGCAAAGTTATACACTGCTAAAAACATAGCCTTGCAGCATAAATGCATTTATTTTGATTAATATGTTTACACTGCACTATATAAAAGAGCTAAGATATGAATTGGATTTGGGATTATCTACAGACTGGTAAACAGCACTGAAAAAAAAAAGTGCTTATTATATAATACCTAATCTATTCTTATAAATTTACTGAGGGAAAATACTGCATTTCATATCTATGACATGCACAGACATACCTGTATAGTTTAGGGGCTGGCTTAGCTTTTGCATGGAAGAGTACCCAAGCTCACACTGTCCCCATCTCCTGTCCTGAAGGTCACCCTTACCTCTATGAGTCTGCGACTAGGAAAGTAAAGAGGGACAATCTCAGTATTTCTCCTAAGGGTTTTGCTAGCTAGATCTCCTATCAGGTCAACCGTTTCTAGCTCTTTTTAAAGAGAATGAGAAGAGCAGTTGAGAACCATTATTTTCCTGATACCTTTCTTTTCTAAAATCTATACATCAAAATCCCCACTCAGGATAAATATCTTAATATATATTAAGAATTCAACATGCAGTGCTAATTTGGGGAAGTACGTATTTGTAGATAAATGTCATTTCTTCATATTCCTTGAAGACATATTGGCTTTCAACTATTTGCCGTTTTAGAATTCTGTATGGATTTTTTCACTCACACATTAGCAGTTTTTGAACTTGCAAAAATTGCTTACTGTAGAAAAGAAGTCAAGCTCTCGTAATTGTTAGATGCCAGCATCCTGTCCTTTTGAGGTTAAAGCAAGACAGCATGTGATTTCTTTTTTCTTACCCCCTTTCAACACCTGAGCCAGGAGCAGACAGTCAGTTGAAACAGTGAGGATTACAAATGACAACTTGTAGCATGTATTATCACAGTCACTGTACACAGTACTTCAGCTAATAATGCATTTTGCTAACAACCCCATTTCCCTGCAATCCCTGAATGGATTCAGGGAAAACTATTTATTTTCTGGAGGAAATCAACTACAGACACATTATTACAGTATGCCTTTCCCACGATCTGTTTTGGGTTAGCAGACTAAATGCAATGTTAGAAAAGGTCTTTGGCAGACATTGGGTGAAAGCTGACCCCTTTAAAGTTAGTGCATAAATGTTACTGAGGCTAAGGTTATAATTACCCATATAGCTATTGGATTGTCAAATATTTTAGGTTCAATTTAGCCTGTTCACAATCTGACTGAGAGAAAAGATTTCTCTCAAGAGCTTTCTCAGTTATTTTAGTCAAATAAATTACATCATGGGCTCCCAGTCAGGCAAGGATGTGACAGGTTCTTGAAGGTATCAGATGTGAACCTTGCTGAGCTTGACTTTTTCCTGAGGTACCTGTGAATTTTAAATTCATCTCTTGAAGGACACAGTTCCCCTGGATGACACTTCAGACATATTAACTGAAGGCCATTAAGGAGCAGCTGCACTCAATGGGCTTGTAGGAAATAAATGATTAGATGGAATTACCCAGTTTAAAGTGGGTCTGGACAAAAACTTTAGACATGTCTGGACAAAGGCATGACACAACCACATAAACTGAAAATTAAGAGATTGTGATCGGGTAACATCAACATTCCCCAACATAAAATTGAAGTATGAGGAAATGAGAAACCATGGAACAACTCTTTCTATGTCTTATTAAGTGGCACTTTTCTTCCAAGAGTGGCAAACGGCATAGCAAGGACCCTCCCTCAGCCTTCAACAGCTATAGCAGCGTGGTACAGATTAGCTGTCCCACAATCTAGTGTGACACCTTAATGACAGCTTCAGCAAAATTACCATCCAGCTGAAACAGCCTGGGTTCACAGGTTAAGTGTGCTGGTGTCATTAAGCTAAGTGTAAGGAATAAACATGATCAATCTCCATAAATAACAAAGGCTGGGTGGGGAATGAGCAGCCATTTCTGAAAAGAAGAGGGGAAAAATAAAAAGGAAAAAAAAAAAGAAAATGGAACGCAGCAAAAATCCAACAAGAGGAATTATTTATGTTACTGTGAAAGCTAAGGGCATAGCTCAGAAAGAAAGGTATACATTTACAGCTTGAAGACTTTTAACAGTGTTTTTACTAATTAGGGAAACATTTTAAAAGCTTTGGGTCAGATTCTTCACATTCAGTGATGTAAATCCTTTTGGAGCATTTTGATCCTCCATTTTTCATTATTGTTGAGTTCTGCAGTTATTAGAATGTTATTCAATTAAGCAATCAGAGGTCCCTTTTTCCGTATTCTGGTTACCTCCCAATCCTATAGAAAAAATGCCAAAGGCAAAAATCACCAAAATCTTCAAAAATACTAGTCTGTCATTTCTAGTTGCTATTTTGGGTAATATTTTTCCTAAATTTACTAGATTATATGACGTCAGTACAAATGGAGACTTCACAAAAGATGGAGTCACAGCTGCTCCCTCATTCTTCAGCTTGTGAAATAAATAAAGATAATTTTCAGTGAGTGACAGTAAAAAAAAAAAAAAAATCTCTATTATTCCAGTGTCCAAAGAATATTTATCTGTATATTTAGGTCCAGAGCCTCATTTAAGTGGAATATCCATTCACATGAACAGAATGCCAAAAAGTGACAAACACAGCTTACTCTTGGATAGCCACATTAGTTGTAAATATTTTTATCTGAAAAATGCTGTAATGAAATGTTACTAATATAACATTCTCAGCAATTGCAATTTGATAATTTATAGCAGAAAATTCACATCTTTCATTCTCATCCCCTCGGCCTACAGATGCAGAAGAGCATCTGCACTGTCAGGAAAAACTGAACAACTAGAAAGAAAGAGCACAAAGACTCTTTCCCTGTCTCTCTCACACTTTCCCTGGCTGCACACAGAGTTGAGAAGCCAAGAGAACAAAATCTTGATTCCTCATAACTCCGCATATTCCTCCTGCCCACACCTTTCTCTCAAAGTCTTTCCAATGTCATTTGTCTGAGAAAACAACTCAGTATCATTCAGTAGGACAGAGATAACAATATACCGAGAACTGTCATTTATATTTTCCAATTCATAAGCACTTTTGCTTGCAAATGTTTATATAAGAATATAATGTCTCTAAGCACAGTGTTATGGAAATCCAGTGAACCCAGTTCTACATCATGCAATACTTTTCAGTCACCTATGAAGCTGTAATCTTCTTGACAGTGTCTGTGACATATTCTCCCCCAAAATGGGGACATTAAAAAGAATTCTAAACCCAGAACTGGAATCTCTGTTATGCTGACCTGGGCATGCTCACACCAGAGAAATTAGAGCATGAACCTTACAAAATCTGAATGATACCGCTTCACATCCCTTTGTAAAAGTGTTAATGACAGTGCAAGGTTGCAAGAGGAAAGGATGATCAGATCTAAAGCTGGAAATTCTCTTCCTCACATTCAATTTTTCCCTGATTCCCAGAGGAAGGGTACTCTCATTTCCCTGAAATGCAAAAATGCATTTCTTATTTTTAACCTACCCATTGTCATCTAGGTCATTATATAGTGATGATTATTCAAAAAATTCCTCTCACTTTAATAACGTGAAATTAATTTAGCTCACTGTGCTGCACACAAAGCTTCCTCAGAGTAGCACACCCAGTGACAGGACGTTTTCAAGCAACCTTCAGCTGTATGATTCATTTCCCTACGGCTGTTTTACATGAGTATTAATACACTCAGAACTTCCCTGCCAACAAGGATTGGCCTCTTGACTTACTTGTTTGGTGAGGGTATCTTCTCAGACATTTATCTCATTACACCCAATTAGCAGTTATCATTTTATCATCAGCATTCACTGTCTAACTGTGCCTGGCCAAGTCTTGTGCTCTCTCTTTTCCCCCTTCACAGACATTACTGGTCTTTTCTGGCACAGCATTGCAGATTTGGTCTTCACATTAAGATCGTATGCACAGACTTGGTACGTGTCCAGACATGCTTAAGAAGCTTCACCAGGTAAGCACCAGAGACAACTACATAACCCCTACATCCCCTTGGTTTCCACAGTGCTTGGGTCCAAAATCAGCTTACTTCTGAAGCCAAATATTTATATGGCTGTAATAGTACTGCTGATAATAAAAAGACCAGCACAGGAAAACCAAAGAAAGGACAAAGTGAATCAATATTCCCCATATATTATGCAAGTTGACAAGTATATACCCAAGCCTGCAGTATTTCAGTCATCAGGGATCCAGCCCAGTGAGATCTCCTTTGAATTAGTGGTTTAGCACTTAACCTGCTCTTCGCTAACCTCTCCTGAGACAGAAAGAGTTATTCTGCTGTTGGACACCTTCTAGATGAGAAACGAGCAGCTCAGAGCACTGATCCATATGTGCGCTGACAGAGATGGGAGCTGACTTTAGGTCAGCTGTTTTCCTCTGAGCAGGTGGATACAAGTAAGAGCATGATGATACCATCACTGAGCATCTGCTTCATGTTGCTGATTAACACTGACCATAACTTGCCAGAAATGATTATAGAACTATAGAATGAGTCATTTGGCCTCGATGTACTCTGAGGATAAAGACACCGTGCTTATCTAAAGGTACCTAAGACAGGACTAAATGAGTCAGTTTAAGTTGCAGAACAAAGGTAGCCGTGTTAGCACAGTGTGGCACTTGCTTCTCGACAGAGCTAATTAATCTGTACAGAATGCCACCGTAATATGGCTGTATTGTTTCTGGCAACAGCCCAGCCCAGCCTGGGTCTTTCCACCTCACTGCGGCTCTTTGCTTCAGCAACGTCAGCCTAACATCAATAGGTACTTCCCAAGGATGTCAAGAACTAGTTAGATTAATGCAAATTCTACTGGCAACTGGGAAAAAAAAAAAAAAAAAAAAAAGAAAAAGAAAAATACTCTTCAAACACACTTCCCATGCAACAGCCCGTTCGACAAAATTTCTTTTCAGAATCAGAGGCCAAGCACTATGAGAAAAAACAAGGAGTGAAGAGAGGCCAGCAGAAAATGGTACATGACCAGACATTTTTTCAACTTCTTCCAAGACAGGGAGAGAATTCTTTGTAATGTATACCTTCATCTGAACCCTGAGACATCCATCTGACATCAGTGGTGGCATTTCAGTGGAACTACTTCATTTTATTGCATTTATACTTTTTTTACATGGCCAAGGAAATCTGCGCTTTAGCAGTAAAATGTCTGATCTGTTTTAGAAGCAGCTGCTTGATAAACTTAGTAAGTACTGATTTGATCAGTTCATTTGCTCGATAAAAAATGGTTTTAAAGTCAGAGAATTTTATTTCTATTATTGTTTATTCTGTCAATTATTGTTTTAACATTTTTACTTTTAAAAGACTGCTGTGAATTTTACATTGATCAGAAAAAGTAAGTTTGACTGGAGTACTGCAAGAGTTGTCTGTTCTCCAGGCTAACTACTAATCTTGAATTGATTAATGAATTACGCTAGAAGAAAACAAAAGGCCCATACATGATGTCAAATCAGTGTATTTGCACACTTCAAACTTACATAGATACTTTGTAAAAGAAAAAAGATATTAAGATATTAGAATATTTTACAAAAGCATTGAAGGGCTAGTTTTACATATAACTGTTGAGGAATAAAGCTAAGGGAAGGCTTCTTTTTGCAATCGGTCAGTACTACCACGTCAGTTCTGAAGATATGGGAAGGTTTACATAAGCTGTCACAGCACTGCATGGAAACTTTGGAAGTGATGATGGAAGTTCAGACACCTGAAGGCTCTTGTGAGGCATGCTGCCAACCTCCTGTGTCCCCTGCCTTTTATCGCAACTTGTTCATATGTAGCCAATTCATTGTGATGTTTGATGAAGCATTTGCAAAATGTATAGAGGTGCTCCCTTAAAAAGCAATCCATTAACTCTTTCATCATCTTTTTTTTGCGTTTTTTTATCTTACCATTGAGCAGTGTAATTGACTTTACTGTCATGCACCACTAGCAACCTATGAATCACTTCCACCTAACTCAGCAGGGCATGAACTAGCTGGGGAAAAAATTAACTTGAACATAACTCCTTGTTCCTCAGAAGTATTCTAATGTAGTTCACCCTTCAGCTGGAAGGGACTACAGAAATGCTGTATGGGCCAGGTCCTTCATGGTCTTGCTACTTGTGTAAGCCAATAATACTTACAAATGTAAGGCTTTTTAAAACTTGTTCCAAGACTTTGACAGGGTGAGAATAGCATGGACAAGGTCACTGTAAAAACCTGACCAGCAGGTGGCTTCATAGGTCTCAGAAACTGCAATACTATTGGAAAATGTCTCATGGAAGAAAAAGTAATTTTCTACTTCTTCTGCATGGTCCAGTGTGCTTACGGGTATTTGAACTAGGCCTCTTTCAAACTGAAAAGATGCATATTCAGCGCATTAAATGCAATCATGTCTGCATACTCCATCTGAAGCTCTGATCTTTAACTGAATATTTGGCATTTAGACCATTGATGCGAGCTACTTTATGTAATTGGCTGATTGATATAGACTAAGAAGGGGTAACATGGTTTTGCTTAGCCATTTCCACAGCTAAATTGATCTGTAAAGGCTTTCTGCTATAGAAGGATTTTCTGTTCAGATGGAAAAAAACATGCCAGTAATAGTGGACATTTGTTTATAGGAGAGCTGCCTTTCATGCATACGTTGTCTCCTAATAGCCCCCTTTCCTGAAAAGAAGTACTTTTTTTTTTTTTTTTCAGTTTACTTGAAAAGTTCAGCTATTTAGTGCACTGCAACAGCATGTGACTAATAAATCACAATAACAGCAAGCTTTTTCAGCCACATCTTTAAGTGTAACTGTAATTGGGTATAGAGTTATTCAATTAAATTTCAAACCAAATACACCCTTTTAATGGAAGACCCATAAAATACATTGCTTGTTAAAACAACAACAGCAAAAACACAGAAGTACCACTTACCACTTTGGAAGAGTCCATCAAAGGAACACAGCAAACGATACACGCAGAGCAGGATTAGCTACATGTGGAAGGCTTGACCCAGGAACTACACAGAGATCAACAACCCATAGAAAGGTCTAGACAGAACACACTTTCCTCTGTGGTTTTTTTTTTTTTGTTTGTTTGTTTGTTTTTCCTTTGTGAGCCTCTGAAACATGTTAGAATAAAGCCTGATTGGTTCTGTCGTGCAAGGCTTAGATATTTGCAAGCGTTAGTAAAGGGTAAGATCTAGAGAAGATATTTACGCTAGACATACTTTTATCATTATTATTATTATTACTGTGAGGCTTGATACATAATTTTCTAGGCACGCAATTCAAAGAGTAGTTTCTATTGACATTTAAAAAGAAAATTCACAAAATTCCATTCTCCGTTCCTTCTTCACAGTGAGACTTCTCAAGTTTTTCACAGAATTACTAGCTCTTTTCAATGCCAGGATGTTACACTGCATCTGACCATGGCAATTACAGTGACACAGGTAGTGTAGTTTTTTGTTATATAAATATACTTTTATGACAGCAGAGGAATGAATACAACTCAAGGAGCTCATGAAGAGCAAAGTCACAAACATCCTGTAATAACACAGCTATCACTGTCAATAGAAGCAGCTTTAACCATATCTTGAGCAAACAGAAGGATTTATTGCTCTTATTTGTTAATGTCAGAAGATGTTCCTGTGTTCATATTTTCACAGAAAATTAATTGCTCACCCGAATGCAATTCACTTATCAGTCTCCATTTTAAAAAGTCCTGCAATTATTTTTTAGACACATTGACCCTCCACAAACAGGAAAAAGAAAAATCAGCTGGAACAAAACATGAATTCTTCACTTGGTGGCAAATTTGATGCATTGCACTCTTGACAGTAAGACAATAAAAAGAAACAGAGGAGATATTCACACAGCCACTGGAGTACTGACAATATGAGCCTAGGTCATTCATGCTGTTTTTCTATGTACACTTTCCTGAAGCTAAGGTTGGGAGCAATATAGATTGTGATGGTATGTGCACCTAGTTTAAGACTAATATTGTACCTGAGGGGGAAAAAAAATAAAAAAATAAAGTCACATAGCTTGGAACCCAGAGCTACATTTCAAAACCTATGATTTCTTGGCTAATCTCCAGCATTGATCTCAGGCATTTTCTAGAAAATTCATTTCACTGAGAACACTACTATCCTGCAAAATTTCATAAGAACAGGCTTGTTTCAATTACATGTTTAAAAGGAAGAAGTTGAAAAAATCATCTCAGCTTTCTCAAATCACTCTGGAAATGATAAATTATTTCATTTGGATAATGTTAAAAGCATTTCATGTTGATTTCGTTGTTAATTTATATTAGGATGTGTAGTATTTCATTGAAAAATCATAGATAAGCACAGGAAAAGGTTGAACTGAAATATTTGGTTTATTAAAATGATAAATTTTACCTTCTTGAAATGAAAGCAAGTGATATAGAAAAATGAAATCCTTCAGTGGTCCCAAATAAAAGTAAGCTGTGTAAAAAAAAAATAAATAAATTAGAATTTCTCTGAAAGATAGTGAGCTACCAGATCCTCTCTCACAAACAAAGACAAATCCAGTTTCTGACCCACATTAGTATATTCATTACTTGTAAAGATTATTTTATTACCTCCCTACGAGCTAAATTGTTCCTGTTTGGCACAGACTACTGGAAAAATCAATGCAGACCCATACTACTGTGGAAGGAGTAACAGGAAACACTGGGGTTTCTCAGAACTCCCTGACTGTCCTGGGAGATGCGTCAAACAATTTAAGGCACCCTTTTAGTGAGGTACAGTATATTCACCACTATTAATCTCACTGTGCTGGTAACAATAAAGCTCAATAGCTAATTTTATGGATGATTATTTTTAGAAGTTGCAATGGAGGAAAGAATGGGAAAGGGCACTGTAGTACTCTGCATGAAGAACAGAGGAAAGAACAACACATTGAGCGGAAGACTGCACGATCAGAAATAAGATCACTTTTAAAATAAAAATAAATAAATAAATAAGAACATGTAGTTAGGGGTAGCTATTTAAGTATTTGTCTTAAGAGAGAAAAAAAACAGCAGTTTGATACAAATGGAGTCTGTATGTTATTTCGTGCAGTAAGTAAAACAAGAGCCCACAGTATGACATATGACATAAAGGGTGAGCATCATTGGCAAGTAAATGGGGAAAAAATCAGGCACATAAAAACAGAGAAAAGAGTGAAGGAGAAAACACTGATGCCACATTTAATTGGAGAACAGAAACTCTGTGTAAGCGTCACATCTCAGGTGTACACAACTCTAGAGTCTCATGAATCATCACTACTAAACAAACAGTATTTAACTTTACTGTAGGAAGTAATGTGCAATCTAGAGTTTACTTTTTCCTTCTCATGCATTGTTCAAAAACTTTAGCTTGACATATTCATCTGGCATTCTTATTAAGTGTTACTTTTCATTATTTCACAACTGCCTGAAACTTAGTTGCCTATAAAGCATGCAGATTGCCCTTAGTTCATGTGATGGTTATTCATTCAATCATC
Source organism: Anser brachyrhynchus (assembly GCF_964034855.1). Classification (NCBI taxonomy): domain Eukaryota; kingdom Metazoa; phylum Chordata; class Aves; order Anseriformes; family Anatidae; genus Anser; species Anser brachyrhynchus. Next base: position 64,951,802 of record NC_137698.1, read on the forward strand.
AGATGAGATACTGGAAAATAAATACTGTTAGTTTGATTTTGAATGCAGTATTGCACAAACCACATCAGAATCCTCTTAGGAGAAAGATGACAGTACACTGGTTTCTCCATGATAAATCATTCTGTACTATTACAGCTTTTTCATAAGGAGGATGGTGTAATGAATAAGGCTACATAAAAGCATTTGTGTTTCTCAATTCAAAAAATGACATTAGCTTCCCTATGCTCATAAGCTACCTTGGTCTTTTGCCAACCTTTTTATCAATTCCATAGAAGAAAAATAAAACAAACAAGTGATAAAATTTGTACCAAAATAGGGTTTTCAAGCTAATAAGTGTATTTCAATAATACAGTGTAATTTGTGTCAGTAGTAGGCCATACTTGCAGAGACTTTTGGACGAAGTGGCTGTCAGCCACTAGTAAACTACTGCAACTACACTGGTTCATGTGGGCCTCAGAAATGAAAGTTCAAAAGTGGTTTAGGAGGAAATGGAGAGTAATAAAGGCAGAGGCCATTATCCAGCTTATGAATGGAAATGGCAACAGTGTGATAGTGCAGGCATGAAAGAACAATTCCCATTAGACAAGTATGGTCTGTCTAGTCCATCTGACTCCAGTATTGATGGAAAGCCTATAGGAAACTGGCCAGATTATTCATTGCCTTCCATTTATTCCTGTGCAACGAGTATAAAATGTTATCAGCACGGGTAATGATTCAAAAAAGGCAGGGCTGAGCATATTGCTCACCCCTAATCCTTGAGATGAGGCAAAGAGAAGATGCTACACTGGGTAGTTTCCTTCCTGTTCTCCACACCCTCTTGAGCTATAAAAGACACTACTTGGCAGTGCTCACATTACAAGTGCCACAGTTTTGCCAAAACTGTATATTTAACTTCAAGAAAGCAGAAGACTGGTTTAAAGTCAAAGAAAGAAAAATCAGTACCACTCTGGTAATTCTTCATGCTTTGTCCCCAGAAAAAGAATATGTATTGGTTAATATATAAATGCTATCATGACTTTCCATTTTGGATTCTAAATGTCTTCAAATCTGCAGATTTAAGTTTGTACTTTAGTAAAGATTAAAACTTTAAAAAAAAAAAAAAAGTTTTTATATAAGAAGCCAGGAACTCAATTAGAGAACGAAAACCTGACTTTACTTATTTAGATATTATAAAACTTTCCCCAAGCAGTTATAGTGAAATGCCAACATTTTCTGTGTACACTGGATACATACACATGCCAATCTCAGTTATTTATCTTGTTAATGCTATATTTTATTCATTGAGTGCATAGCTATAATGCTAGAAGAAAAACCAAGATACTATGGCAATTCCATTAATATTAATACGGAAAATAGTGACAGGGTACACTGAACAATAAAAATTCATCCATGGTGTGAGTCTAAAAATGTCAGTGGAATTAAATAAGACATGAATTTGGTCATGGACCTTTATATACGGATACACCACTGGATTATTTCATTGAGCAATTTTTTTTTTTCATTATGCAAGAAACCCAGATTTAAATCTAGTGAAACTGTATAGGCTAATCTGACTCAATGCAAGCTGGAAAGCTCACTGCATAACAAACACTCCTTAGCAATGTTGCATTATATTTCCTTAAGGTGTGCAGGAAACTATAAATGGCCGTGATTCCTGACCTGTACTGTATCTGTAAACTGTAAGCTTACATGGAAGGCAAGTTGAGCAAATCTCTTCCGGTGACATGCGAACTATCAGTGAAAAGTTGAAATTAATGACAGATGTGCAGGTAGAATGCAAAAGTTTTAATTCATTCTTGTAACCTGAAACAACCACCTTATTTGTTAGATACTTGGTTGTTGCATAAGGTTAGCTGGAAAAAAAAAAAAAAAAAGAATTGAGCAGGAATGAACAAGTTGTGCTACGGTATTTCAGTAAGAGCAGGTGTTTTACCACAGAGTACTTGAAAAGAAGAAATTACACAGTTATTTAAAATGTGTACTGATGCTTTTACTTTTTTAAAGGGTGTTAGGAGTTTTGTGCAAAAGTTTTAAACCAAAACAATGTCTTAAAAATCCAGCAAGGAGCAAGACTGAACCTTTGATTCAGTGAGTTTTGTACTACAGTTTAAATGTCTTTATGAGACGGTATTCCATGAAGTCAAATGTCTGTATGATGGTTTTCAGCACTCATGAACAATTCCTGTCATGTTGCTCGCACACACTAATAGTGACCAGAAAGTCATATCCTTATGATCACAGCCAAAAAATGTTGGTGGAATGTTTTCTTGTGGTTTTGTTTTGTTTTGTTTTCGACTCAAAAAGAGAGAACTCAAAAGAAGTAGAAAGACGAAAGAGAAATTCTGTGCAATGTATTTACTCACTAGGCAACTAAGTTGAAAAGCTTCTATTTCTCCCTTTTTTTTTTCTTTTTCCTTTTTTTTTTTTTTTTTTTTCCGTAAATGCAAGCCTATGAACTATTTTCTGAAAGGAAAGCCTTCAACTTTAAGTAGGGAGAGAAACAAACAAATGAAAATCAGGCAGAAGGCTGGTAAATATCTACTAATTTCCGAGTAGCGGGTTTTCTTCTGGAGTAGGAAGAAAGAAGAAAAATGTTATTTTTCTTATAACAAAGTCAACTGTTACTTTCCCTGATTTTAATTGATTTTGGCCCAGATCTGGCATCCTCACTCAGTGTAAGCTGCTCTATATAAGAACATTCTTTGTTGCCAGGGAACTACTTGCACTGAGGGCTTTGCGCGTTAAAGTTTCCAAAATGAACACTTTTTTGATTTTATCGATATAATTATTTATTTAACTATTTACTTTATTTCTTTATTTAATTTATTTCATTAATCCAATGTGACACCTACGGCCAGATTCTTATCTGTAATGAGTTAGGATAGTATTAGTTACACCTTTTTAAACAGGTGGTTTAATGATTTAAACACAGGTGCCCTGTTGAGAGGCCACAGATGTTCCTGCTGTTCTTCTGTTTCCAGCTCAAACGTTTAAAGTTGCAGCAGTATAATAACTGTACAAAAACAGTGAATCAGAAGTCATATACTCATACTCCAAGCCCATCCCCTCAGATCCTAAGTACCTACACCCTATAATCTATCTCATAAATTTCTATCTTCAAAAATAATTAGATATTTTTGGCCCCTATTGTTCCCATTAGGAGCCAGTTCAAGGATTTTCTTTCTCTGATTGTTACAAACTTTCTTTATATTTCCAGACTAAATAATCCTTCACAACCATTCATACCCATTTGTTTTAATGCAAAAATTTGCCCATTACCTTAAGTAACTCATCTGCCTTCCTGCATTTCCTCTCCTAATCCTGAAATATTAATCATAGAAACATAGCATTATTAAGGTTGGAAAAGACCTTCAAGATCATCTGGTCCAACCTGCTATCAATGTCACCCACTAAACCATGTCCCTAAGCACCAGGTCCAACCTCTCCTTAAACACCCCCAGGGACGGTGACTCCACCACTTCCCTGGGCAACCCGTTCCAATGCCTGATTACTCTTTCTGAGAAGAAATGTCTCCTCATTTCCAACCTAAGCCTCCCCTGGTGCAACTTGAGGCCTTGTTGAAGTCTAGGTAGACTACATCAACAGCCTTTTCCTCATCCACTAGGTGGGTCACCTGGTCATAGAAGGAGATGAGGTTAGTCAGGCAGGACTTGCCCTTCATGAACCCATGCTGACTGGGCCTGATCCCCCAGTTGTCCTGCATACATTGCATTCAAGATGACCTGTTCCATCACCTTTCCTGACAATTCTGTAATATAGAGAGCCACGCCACCACCCCTCCATACTTGCCTGTCCCTTCTGAAGAGCTTGTAGCCTCCAGTCATGGGAGTGGTCCCACCCTGTTTCTCTGGTGGCGACTAGGTCATAGTTTGCCTGCTGCACAATGGCTTCCAGCTCCTCCTGTTTGTTGCCCCTTTCATATCCCCTTTCATTCTTAATTTTGCTGTCAAACCAGACAAGATCTGATAATTTTTCTCATAAGATTATCTTCACAGCAGACCATCTCTGTGGAGTACTGAATTGCACTCTTCACTGTTCTACACATTTCCCTAGCTGAGGGAGCAAGCAATCCCCACACTATTTTATAAAACTTATATATAAAATAAATACATATATATATATATATCAATATATCTTTAGATTGGAAATATTTTCAGTCAATTTACAAGCAAAACATTAAAATGCAGAATTCAAATTCTCATATAATGCAAGCTCTTTACTTTGTCCTTTTCTTTTTTAGATTATTTTGACTTTGCCAATCCAAAAGATTCCCTGGACACTTCTTAATAATGCATTTAATTAACGATACTACTGGAGCCAGGTATCTAGTCTTAACAAAATATTTAAGAATTGGGCTTTTGAATACATAATTAAATTCTCCACATTTAAATCAGATGGGAAGAAAACAATAAAGGGATGAAAATATTTGCACTTCAGGGAAAACCTTAACTGTTTTATGTTTGGAAGAAATTTCATTTTAAGTACATTACTTCCATAATGTTCACCCCCCTAATTATTTCACATTCCAGTCCATCGTTTGCAGGACTGTCTGCAGAAGACCAGAACTTTTAAATAAGGGGCCAGCTCTGCAGCAGGTTATTGCCACATTTCAGAATTCGTTACAGGCCACAGCAAATTTCTCACAGATCAATGTGAATATTATCTTTTGTTCCTTGAAAATACTCATTAAGCAATATGGTGGTTTTGTTGTTGTTGTTTTGTTTTGAGATATCTGTAACTGCCTCAAAGGCCACTAGTGAGTGAGCTGCTACAACTTAGTAAACTCTGAACTATGAATATGATGAGATGTATTGATAGTTATCTTCTCAATTTGTATTCTCCCATTCTACTCTTCTAACATCCTTTCTTATTTATGCATGTGGCAATACTGAGCTTCTGAGCCAAAGTCTGACCCTTGCTCAAATCTGACACACAAGAATCCAAACAAAGATTTTCAAACAGAGATTCACAATAGTGAGATTTGAAGCCACTGCCAGAATGGGAGCTGGTACTTTTCAGGAGATCATTTTAATTCATTCTTTTGCTACATATACAGCCATTAACAATATTTAGGTAATATTTTAACAACAGGAATGATTGACTATACAGTAAATTATATTGTCCACATTTTACAGACAGCTTGGAGCTCAAATAGGATGCCAAGACTCTCTTGTATCACACTGGAAGACATTGGCAGGACCACATTAGAGCAGACAGGCTGGATTAGGACACAACTGCCTGACCCAAGTTAGGCTCTAAATGTTGCCCAAAATAGCAGTCCTACTTTAGATGGGCAAACATTATCTCCTACTAAGATCAACTCATTAACGGGAGGAAGTGACATGCAATGTAGTGCAAAGAGCTATGCCTGGCTCCAGTGTCTGCATCTCTGAAAGGTGTCACACAAGTCTACCTCCTACCTGATGGACTGCTGTTGCACTATGTGATGAGCCAGGCAATCCTGTGTGATCATTTCTCTAGAAAGATGAACCCTTCTTTCTGCCTATGCCTCATCCTCATTAAAAATGCTATTACAACCTGCTTCAAATACTGATGTGGAAGGTGCCCTTTCACTTGCTTTTGCTTCTCAATGAATAAGTTAATACGTTTCCTCAACTAGTGCAAACTGCTTTACCCTTGCCCTTCACTTCTGTGTTGTTAGGTGAGAAAAGCTCAAGAGCATTCTGCCTTCACATTTACTTCGATTATTTACAGTCCCACTCTCACCTTCACTGCTATAATTGCGTGTGAGTTACACAGAATCAGTCACTTGCCTTTATTCATACTGAATAGCCGCAGTGAAGGCACTCTCAGTGTAGCACAGTTCATTTTATGACACTCACGAATCTCACCAGACTGGAGAACTAACAGGGGAAGTAATTCAGAGAGGAACTTCCATTGTCTCTGCAAAACAGCAGCTTCTAACTCACCCTTCCTCAGACACTCTGTCTCTAAAGCCATTTGATCACCATTCCCAGTGTATCAGGATACTATGTTGATTCCCAAAAAAAACAAATGACGCAAATAGAATAATACCATACATGTCGACAAATGTATACACTGTCCCTTCTAAATGTAATTTTAAGAAAATGTACCTACAAAAGAAACAACTATTTGCAAGTACAGACTTAAGATGTGAGGTTATTCAGATTTGAGGATTGATAGGAATTTAACTGAAAGCCATGGTCTGAAGTCTACCTCTTAGTTCCAGAATGGCTATGAAATTTGGGCATGCTTTATTACCATGCAAATAAAATAAATAAAAAATAAAAAATATACACATACTGAGAACTATTAGGAAAACCCATCCAAATTCAACTAAATCCTTTCACTCCAACCTGAGCTCAACCTTCTATTACAAGCCAATATACACCTCATCTTAAAATTGACCTTACTCCAAACAAAACTACATCCCAAAGACTTTACATTCTCAGTTTATGATAATCCTCTGTGCCTTCCCTTCTTCCATTTTAAATGTGACCAAAGTGTTTCATTGAAGAAAGACGCATTCATATTGAGAATGTAAACTACAGTGAATCACAGAAAATAAAACCAGTGAAAATTATCGCATGGAGTTGTAGTTACTTCACAGCAACCAAGAACAAATCCTCTCCAAGTTCTAAGCTTTTCTTAGATGAACTCGTAAAATTTCTATCTACAAAAATTATGAAAGCTGTTAGATATGGAAGTAGCCAGATAACTATAATTCAGCATGATCATGATACAGAAAGAAGGCTCTTCCTAGGTTTCTGATATCCAAATCTACTATCTCAAATATCAATCCAGAAAAAAAAAAAAGAAAAAAAAACTCCAAAGTGACATCAGCAGTCATAAAAGTATAGTCCGCTAAAGCAATACTACACAATAGGCACAGTCCAACCATTCCTCTACTACTCCTACCTTGAATTGTGCCTTCATTTACAAACTGCTTTTTTCAGCTCTGCTACACAGCCAACAAAAGGCATATTGCCTATGTTATTAACCAGACAGAAAATAAACACCGAGCTTGTGAAAAATTTATTCATTCTTGGGATAAATACTTAGTGACACCCTAATGTGGAGGCTGTCTCCTCTGTTTTATGAGCTCTAAGGAGCTTTATTATTAAGAGTCACCTCATTCTCCCAGAACAAAAGAAAATCAGGTGTGGGGTAAAGTGTATATATTCTTCAAACTACTATACATAAACTAAGCTTAGATTGTCTTTTAGTTTTGCTGCTTGAGAGGTTCTTCCCCACAAACACAGGCATCTGGACTTTTTTCCCCCATTACTCTTTTAATCTTTGTTCATCTGCCACCATGGCATTTGGGAATGCTCAATACAGTTTTCAAAGCACTGCACCCAATATTTATGAACCTATAAACTGGTGCTGTTTGTTTGAAGCAGCTCAGTCTGTTGGCAGGACTTCTTGTTGGTTTTGATTGCAAACAAATTCTTACTACATTTCAGATTCATTCAGAGTAAAACATTGAAAAATCCAGTAAGAGCCACTAAACAACTTCAGACATGCCCATATTCTTATCAGCCTTGGGTTTCTTAAATATCTCCTGAGGAAGGAAAAGATATGAACTTGTCCCTACTGCACTTCCCTTCACATGCATTGTTTTCTTCTAGCATCTTTAACAAATAGCCACCATGGTTTCAAATGACCTTCCCTCCCCCCCCTCCCACCCCCCAAGGAAAGCATCTCATTAACCTATCTCCCAGCCCGAAGTTTGCTGATATATACATTTAGTGGGAAAGAGCAAAGACTAAAAGGTATTCATTTCACATTAGCTCAACTCAGTTTGGTATGCATAATCTAGATAATTTCAATAATGTCTTGGCAGCTGTATATCCTTCTAACATCATCACTGAAAGCACTATAATGGCTGTAGTCCAGCTCTTCTTCACTCGGAGGATCTTATAAGTTAAAGAAGTGCGCAGGCCTAGAAAATACTACAGTTTCCTACTTGCTTTTCTACTGTCTTCTCTATCTCCATCATTAGTGCATCACCATCCTGGAGAAATGGAAGCAATGACACTGTACGCCTTTCTTCTTATTTTTCCCATTTTACAGATGCTTTTCACATTGTACAGTAGAAAATTCTACAGACTGCAGAGCACTATAAGCTATGTTCCTGGGGCCACAGTAAAGACTGAAGAAACAGTTTCATAAATGTCTATATCATTTAGGTGACGTTTCTCAGAATTTTACTTTACAGATAAGAGGTACACAGAGCTCTACATGCCAAGACAAGTAAAATCTAGCTACTCTTATTAAAGAATCTGTCTCCTCTATCTCCACAACTATATTAGTAAAATAAAAAATGAAAGTGAGTGTTATTGACATGAAAATGTGATTTTCCTTGCTGTTTGATCCACCTCTAGAGTGGACAGAGCCAAACAGCAGTCTCTCAAGTAATTCTCAGCAAAGGTTGGGTATTAACAGAAACCAAGGACCTCTTCCAACAGGCACTTTGCCACTGTGTTTGTGAGGAAGAGTTTAATCTTAAGCTCAAGACCAGACAACATCACTTGACATCAGGGCTAAAATATTCCTTGACATTGTTTAATTTTCTAATAAAAATTAACAGTTTCTATTTATGTCTCTAACAAACTTCAGTTTCAGGTGGGAAGAAGGGAATAAATACTGTTACAAGTTATACTTTGCAAAGACGCAAGTAGAACAATGCTTTCTCAATAGCATTTAGGTACGCAATTCTCTTATCTTCAAAGATCTAGGTAGGTCTAAGCTTAGCTGCCAAGGATATCCCTGGGCAGAAACTGCTTTGAAGACACAGCATCCAAGTAAATAGAAAAAATTCTTCTTTTTCTGGACAAAGCCTGTAGCTAGAAATTAATGCCAAAACTGACCCTGTGGTTCTGTCACTACCAAGCCACAGTAAACACGACAGTTAAGCAACTTTAGATATGGTTCATTCCATTTTAAGACAGCTATTTAAGGCATATAAAATAAGTTTTCATTTAGAATAGTTTTTCTATATTAATTATAAAGACAGCCTTGATGAGTGTTTTGATGTATATACCTTAATTTTAGAAAGTAAAGAATATGTGAGGTGAATCTCACATTTAATCTGTCTTCTAGACTAAAATCGTATCTGAATAAAGAGTGAACAGAGGATAATATGTCTTAAGAAGGTTAGATTTAGACCTTTGGCTTAACACCTTGAAAGAACTTGAAGTAAGAACTTGGAGAATTCCCATTATAGGATCTAATCATTTTACTAACTGTTTTACATAATTTCTAACCTCATGGTAAATATTAGGGGCTTTTTTTGTTGTTGATGTTTTTTTGTTTTGTTCATTGTCATAGACTCAGTGACCTCCAGATAAATCAAGTCAATTTCAGAAAATTCTTATCAGTTCCTTTTATTTCTCACAACCAAAGGTAAACGTGTAACTGTAGTTAAAGGTTAAGAAGTCAGAAGAATTTATCACTGAAATGACATAGATAAAATCTGCTAAGGAACTTCTGTTGTAAGAAATTTATTATTGCAATACTTTGTAAGTGCTCTCTTGATTATCTTGCAAAGGTCTGCATGCTAACAAATCTGTTGAATATTAATTTACAATGGTTGCATACTTACCTCTGCACATCAGAAAAGCATAATTGTATGAAAAACTTCAGGCACAGTCTATCATAGGCCAACCTTGATTATAAAAGATAAAAGATAGGAACCCTAAACAAATGAGAATGAATGCCTTGTTTTCTTTTGGTAAAAACTGTCATTCTCTGCAATGGAAAGACATAAATAAATATACATCAAATTATATAACATGCCACAAAGCAGGCAGCCACAAGATGAATTTATCTTTTTTAAAGGCATAGCTTATGCATAGATGTTGAGAAAAATGAAAACAGTGTTGCAGTTATAATGTACAGCATGATTCCTCTGACCTGGAGATAAAGGAAGACAAAGCAACAAATGCATGTCACTCTAAAGGATATAAAAAGAGAGACACCTAAGTGCTCTGGTTTTGTTTCTAAGTTTCCTGGAAAGAAAAAATTACATATTTATTTTAGATTCTCTTCTCTTCATCAATACTACTTTATTCCCAGAAAGCAGTACTGTAGGTCACTTACAGAGAAATCACTCACTGTTAATGGGGAAAAAAAAAAAAAAAGAAAGAAAAAAAAAACACCACCACCACCAACAACAAATGGTTATTTACTTGGCTAATGCACTTTTCCTAGGTCACATTATACAGAAAAGCTTTAAAAAATATTTGTTTGACTGATCATATTAAGATTTACACTGTTAGCTAGTTCGAGTAGTAGACTTTACACAAGGGCTTTAAATGTACAGTCCAGATGTGTTCACTTGTGGAAGGAAGGACCCACTGTGTATGTGAAGTAGATGGAAAGTTTCAGGAAAACACAAACACTCACAGTCAGCTCAGAGAAACCATGCTGCAAAGCCAGCTTGTGATCCTGCTGTAAAAGGGACAATCCCAGTAAGCCAGCAGGGTTCCTACTGGCTTTCTGGGAAGAAGTGCCAAAGGCTGAGTTTTTTCTTGGACATTTGAATGGACATAAAATGACCTTGTACTTGCAAGTATGTTAGCAAAGATTAGATTTATGCATAGTATTTTAGCATCACCAGTTCTTGTATTTCTTTCTCTGGCCTTTCTGGAGAGCCCACCCAGATGCCCTGGTACTTGCAAACTTGCTTCAAAGGACACTGTTACAATCATCAGTTTCATCCCTTGCTATTACTGCTTCTCCCCAAGGAGCTGCTTTCAGATGGAGGATCATCCCATTAAGAAACACAGAAAGACCTATGGAGCATGCTGGGTTACTGTATTCCAATTAAAAGGTCTTAATTTTATGACTGGAGATTCAATTTTTCAGGAGGTAGTCCTCTGGCTGCTGATAGACTGTTCTTGTGCAAAGTACTGCTTTCCCCCCATACCTCCAAAGCTGTATCTCACAAGCAGCTGAAGAGATCACACCAGGTACAGGTAAAAGCCAGATGTTGCCTGATCCGTTGCAGTGGTGAATCCCTCCAGGCCAGGGTTACTGCAAGGTGCTTGCTGCTACCGGGGCAGATTTAATGAGAAGCAAGGGCAGAACAGCCTCTGTTTTATGGCCCCTAAAAGCTACTGGCGTAAAGGCAATGTGGAGTAGGGCCACCGGGTTCAGAAAAATTTACCACACTCTGTGTAAGTCATGGACACCTCCCCAAAACTTCAATTAAATGAAAGTTCGGAGGGGATATCTGCCCCTGGGAGCTCACTGCTCTTGGGTTAGTAGGTTTGGTGTGCCGGGGCCTTGGTGCCCAAGGCAGCCGTGCGTCAGCTGGGCGGTGGGGCGTCTGTGACACGGCTCTGACGCCTGTCACATGTCAGAGGACATGTCACAATGGAGAGCTGTCCTCAAGGGAGCGAGCGCCAGGCAGCGCGCTTCATTTGGACTTGGGCGGTCGGTGAATATGGTGTGTGGGGGAAGGCTGGGCTGGGCAAGGGCCGCGGCTCGCGTCGGGGGGGGGGGGGTGGTTCTGAGCCTGCACCTGGGGCCCAGACACTCAGGGCCACATCGCGGGCAGGGCACGGTGCTGCCACAGGGGCTGGGAGCAAGGCTAAAGGGACTCCCAGAGAGTCTCTGCCCGGGGCCTGTGTCCCCTTCCAGCCTGCCAACACCCAGGCACGCAGTGCTCACAAGCCCTGCTTTTGCCCCCTCCAAGCCCACCCCTCTTACCAGCCCCGCTCCCCCAGCCACCAGACCCCTCCCAGACAGACCCACTAACCCCCTTTCTCTCCCCACTCCTCCAGGCCGTGGCCGAGTGGATTGTCTTTGCCCTGTCTGTGCTGGGAAGCCAGTATGTGGGGCATGTCAACGAACAGGCTGACATGTCCACGCTTGAGCAGATGTGGCAGCGTGAGGAGCAGCTGAGACGGGAGATGGCTCAGCTGCTAGACGAGATGGAGCACAAGGTGGTTGTCGAGGAAGCCACGCTCTCCACTGTGTTCCAGCAGTGGCATATCTGGGCCATTGCTGGAGCCTTTCTCGTGCTCTGCGGGCTCTGCTGGCTGGCCAGGCGAAGGAAGACCAAGTCTGCCAGAAGCGGAAAGGAGCTCAGCTCCAGCAGTGATGAGGAGGGGGAAGTGGACAATGAGCTAGAAGACCGCAGTGGTGCACGGCGTGTTTTCATGCCTTTGGAAAAGCTCACCCCTGGGCCCATGCAGGAACTGACCATCATGTGCAAGGAGCTAGTAGGAGACCTCCTCTGCATCTGCCGAATGCTTTCCAAGAATTTTGTCATGCCACAGCTGCACCTAGACATGGGGATGAACGACACCTGCACCGGGTGGAATGTCCAGAAGGATGGCTTGTTCTACAGCCTGCACGTGTTCCTGGATCCACCTCCCGGGTTCTCCTTCCTCCTCGACTTGGACCCCACAGGGCAGCGGCCAAAGAGGCACTCCGGTGTTCGTGTAGAACAGAAGTGCGAGTGCTCCAGGGAGAGGCTGCTGGGGGACATGAAGTGCATCCTCCACCATCCCGATGACAACCTGGGGAAGAATCAGGCCTCGTGTCTCCTAAGCACGCTCTGCACACAGTCCTACCTAGACACGGAGAAAGTCGCCTCCTGGGTCCAAGAGATGGTGAAAAAGGCCTGGGTGCTTTTGCCTGTGTCGCACCACTGCCAGCTAACGGTGCTGCCCTCCTCCCATTCCTGCAAGTTACAAGTGACAAATGCCTCGCAGAGGTCCATCTTCATCAAGATGATTTTTTCTGTGCGTGAAGCTGCATAGGACTCCTTATGCTGCAGCATCAACTAGGCAGGGGCTGGCTTCACCATCAGCACGCCGTGAGAGACAACATCCCATCATGACCATCAGCTGCGCTTCTTCAGGCTCACGGCGAGACACGCCTGCCAGAACAGCTTCTACCTCCTATGTCGCAGCTCCGCACCATATCCTGGAAGGCGCAGACTGTTCCACCTCTTCCTCAAAGGCAGCTGTGATGCACCTCCTGATGACGACACCCTTGCCAAGATGGCACAGGAGGTTTCCTGCTGCAGCTGGATGACATCCTCTGGTACCCATGCTGCTGCCTAGAGGAGAAATACCGTTGACCCTTCCTCCTAGGAAATAAAAGGGTGACCGAGGACGTTGTCTTACCCTCGGTCTTCTGAGCAACCATCCTGCTCAACCTCTCGCAGTGCCTGGTGCTGGAACCAGCTGCCCAAGACCAGGCGCTGCACAAGTTCCAGGAGCTACAAGACCGGCTCAAAGTGTTGTCAACCTACGGACATCAACAGAGGTCTTCATGCAAAGCGCTGTGTTTGTGGGGTTCACAGCTGGCAGCGGACATTGACCTCATCCATTGGGGATGAAAAGGAGCGAATGTGAGAAATGAAACCCCCCAGCAGTAGCAATGTCGTCTTCTGGACCATCCTTCCTGTGCAGCAGGAAATGAAGACAACAGCAGATACAAAAATGACTTTCCCACTCCATTTCCCTTGCACTGGTTTGGCCTGGGTGACGATTTCAGGCACTGGGGCAAAGAATCTGCTCAGCCCAGAGACTCTCTGGGGAGAACTAAGTACTCTGCACATGAAGAAGACAGTGGGAATGGATCCTCACACCTGGGAACAGTCGTGGAGGAATCGTGCATGTGTTCTGGACTGTGGGCAAGGTGGATTAGAGGAATTCAGCAAAAGCAGAGTCTGGGGAATCTCACCCAACCCACACCAAGAAGTCATTGCAAGCGGGCTTACCACAGAGCACCCTGTCACCTCCTGGACAGTGACTGGCCAGCCTGTGTGAGAGAGTCAGTTCCCTGGGGGACCTTCAGCTTTGCAAAGACGACAATAAATTAGCTCTCTTCCTGAATGTCTATGCAATACACTTTATTGGGGAAAGTAGGCATAGGTTGCTACCTGCTCAGCTGCAGCAGAATCAGGGCACCATTTGGAGGTGATATGTACCAAAACAGAACGCTTCCCCTCTCCCCCTCTTCTCTTTCTTTTCCAGTTTTCTAGACTGCTTCTCTTTTCAACAAAGATGTCTTTGTGTATAAATACCTGATGGGAGGGAACAGAGAGACAAGGCAGAAAAGCTTTTCTCTGTAGTGCACACTCACAGCAATAGGACCAAATAAAAACCTTGAAATTCCACCTGAACACAAGAAAGCACTTTTTTTTACTCCACGGGTGCATATTCTCTGGCACATGTGGTCCAGAGTGGTTGTAGAGTCTCCATCTCTCAAGATATTCAAAAGCCATCTGGACACGATCCAGGGCAACCTTCAGGCGGTGGCCCGGCTTGAGCAGATGGGTTGGACTTCACGACCTCCAGAGGTCCCTGCCAACCTCAGCCATTCTGTGATTCTGATGCCTTGGATTAGTAAGAATCAGGATGGAAAGAAAGGAGAACCTTTGCTGCCCATCCAATACCTCATTGTTTGCCTGCCGCACAATGGCTTCCAGCTCCTCCTGTTTGTTGCGCATGCTGCGTGCATTGGTGTAGATGCACTTGAGTCACATCATTGCCCTCACCCTCAACCCTGGGACTGCTCCCCCAGGCTCATCTCCATTGAGCCTCATTTCCCCCTCATCCCCCTTCATACCTAGTTTAAAGCCCTCCCAAGGACCCTTGCCAGCTCCTGGACTAGAGTCCTTTTCCCTCTTTGGGACACGTGGGACCCACCGGCAGCCATCAGGCCAGGTGCCCATGCCTGTCAGTGTTCAAGAAGCCTTTGGAGACTGCCCTCATTCATATGCCTTCTCTCTTCATTAGCCCTGAAGTGGTCGGGCAGTTGGACTGGGTGATCGTTGTGGGTCCGTTCCAACGGAACTATTCTGTCACGCTCAAACGAGTGCCCACCATCCTGTCTAGGCAACTGGTATGGGAGCTTCAAGGGCCCTAACACTGCTGGTCGCTAACAGTCTTTACGGCTTGCCTTTTGTACGACTAGGGGTGGACGCACAGCCAAAAGGTGCATTTTCTTGGTTAGCAGGCCATGTAGGACTCAGCCCTGCCTCGGCAGAAGTCACCCAAGAGGAGAAGAGGGAAGGAGCAGGCTTGTGAGTCTCCTTTTTTATTTTTCAGAGCAGTTTGGAGGGGGTTCGGAGCCCCTGGGAGCTCACTGCTCTTGGGTTAGTAGGTTTGGTGTGCCGGGGCCTTGGTGTCCAAGGCAGCCGTGCGTCAGCTGGGCGGTGGGGCGTCTGTGACACGGCTCTGACGCCTGTCACATGTCAGAGGACATGTCACAATGGAGAGCTGTCCTCAAGGGAGCGAGCGCCAGGCAGCGCGCTTCATTTGGACTTGGGCGGTCGGTGAATATGGTGTGTGGGGGAAGGCTGGGCTGGGCAAGGGCCGCGGCTCGCGTCGGGGGGGGGGGGGTGGTTCTGAGCCTGCACCTGGGGCCCAGACACTCAGGGCCACATCGCGGGCAGGGCACGGTGCTGCCACAGGGGCTGGGAGCAAGGCTAAAGGGACTCCCAGAGAGTCTCTGCCCGGGGCCTGTGTCCCCTTCCAGCCTGCCAACACCCAGGCACGCAGTGCTCACAAGCCCTGCTTTTGCCCCCTCCAAGCCCACCCCTCTTACCAGCCCCGCTCCCCCAGCCACCAGATCCCTCCCAGACAGACCCACTAACCCCCTTTCTCTCCCCACTCCTCCAGGCCGTGGCCGAGTGGATTGTCTTTGCCCTGTCTGTGCTGGGAAGCCAGTATGTGGGGCATGTCAACGAACAGGCTGACATGTCCACGCTTGAGCAGATGTGGCAGCGTGAGGAGCAGCTGAGACGGGAGATGGCTCAGCTGCTAGACGAGATGGAGCGCAAGGTGGTTGTCGAGGAAGCCACGCTCTCCACTGTGTTCCAGCAGTGGCATATCTGGGCCATTGCTGGAGCCTTTCTCGTGCTCTGCGGGCTCTGCTGGCTGGCCAGGCGAAGGAAGACCAAGTCTGCCAGAAGCGGAAAGGAGCTCAGCTCCAGCAGTGATGAGGAGGGGGAAGTGGACAATGAGCTAGAAGACCGCAGTGGTGCACGGCGTGTTTTCATGCCTTTGGAAAAGCTCACCCCTGGGCCCATGCAGGAACTGACCATCATGTGCAAGGAGCTAGTAGGAGACCTCCTCTGCATCTGCCGAATGCTTTCCAAGAATTTTGTCATGCCACAGCTGCACCTAGACATGGGGATGAACGACACCTGCACCGGGTGGAATGTCCAGAAGGATGGCTTGTTCTACAGCCTGCACGTGTTCCTGGATCCACCTCCCGGGTTCTCCTTCCTCCTCGACTTGGACCCCACAGGGCAGCGGCCAAAGAGGCACTCCGGTGTTCGTGTAGAACAGAAGTGCGAGTGCTCCAGGGAGAGGCTGCTGGGGGACATGAAGTGCATCCTCCACCATCCCGATGACAACCTGGGGAAGAATCAGGCCTCGTGTCTCCTAAGCACGCTCTGCACACAGTCCTACCTAGACACGGAGAAAGTCGCCTCCTGGGTCCAAGAGATGGTGAAAAAGGCCTGGGTGCTTTTGCCTGTGTCGCACCACTGCCAGCTAACGGTGCTGCCCTCCTCCCATTCCTGCAAGTTACAAGTGACAAATGCCTCGCAGAGGTCCATCTTCATCAAGATGATTTTTTCTGTGCGTGAAGCTGCATAGGACTCCTTATGCTGCAGCATCAACTAGGCAGGGGCTGGCTTCACCATCAGCACGCCGTGAGAGACAACATCCCATCATGACCATCAGCTGCGCTTCTTCAGGCTCACGGCGAGACACGCCTGCCAGAACAGCTTCTACCTCCTATGTCGCAGCTCCGCACCATATCCTGGAAGGCGCAGACTGTTCCACCTCTTCCTCAAAGGCAGCTGTGATGCACCTCCTGATGACGACACCCTTGCCAAGATGGCACAGGAGGTTTCCTGCTGCAGCTGGATGACATCCTCTGGTACCCATGCTGCTGCCTAGAGGAGAAATACCGTTGACCCTTCCTCCTAGGAAATAAAAGGGTGACCGAGGACGTTGTCTTACCCTCGGTCTTCTGAGCAACCATCCTGCTCAACCTCTCGCAGTGCCTGGTGCTGGAACCAGCTGCCCAAGACCAGGCGCTGCACAAGTTCCAGGAGCTACAAGACCGGCTCAAAGTGTTGTCAACCTACGGACATCAACAGAGGTCTTCATGCAAAGCGCTGTGTTTGTGGGGTTCACAGCTGGCAGCGGACATTGACCTCATCCATTGGGGATGAAAAGGAGCGAATGTGAGAAATGAAACCCCCCAGCAGTAGCAATGTCGTCTTCTGGACCATCCTTCCTGTGCAGCAGGAAATGAAGACAACAGCAGATACAAAAATGACTTTCCCACTCCATTTCCCTTGCACTGGTTTGGCCTGGGTGACGATTTCAGGCACTGGGGCAAAGAATCTGCTCAGCCCAGAGACTCTCTGGGGAGAACTAAGTACTCTGCACATGAAGAAGACAGTGGGAATGGATCCTCACACCTGGGAACAGTCGTGGAGGAATCGTGCATGTGTTCTGGACTGTGGGCAAGGTGGATTAGAGGAATTCAGCAAAAGCAGAGTCTGGGGAATCTCACCCAACCCACACCAAGAAGTCATTGCAAGCGGGCTTACCACAGAGCACCCTGTCACCTCCTGGACAGTGACTGGCCAGCCTGTGTGAGAGAGTCAGTTCCCTGGGGGACCTTCAGCTTTGCAAAGACGACAATAAATTAGCTCTCTTCCTGAATGTCTATGCAATACACTTTATTGGGGAAAGTAGGCATAGGTTGCTACCTGCTCAGCTGCAGCAGAATCAGGGCACCATTTGGAGGTGATATGTACCAAAACAGAACGCTTCCCCTCTCCCCCTCTTCTCTTTCTTTTCCAGTTTTCTAGACTGCTTCTCTTTTCAACAAAGATGTCTTTGTGTATAAATACCTGATGGGAGGGAACAGAGAGACAAGGCAGAAAAGCTTTTCTCTGTAGTGCACACTCACAGCAATAGGACCAAATAAAAACCTTGAAATTCCACCTGAACACAAGAAAGCATTTTTTTTTACTCCACGGGTGCATATTCTCTGGCACATGTGGTCCAGAGTGGTTGTAGAGTCTCCATCTCTCAAGATATTCAAAAGCCATCTGGACACGATCCAGGGCAACCTTCAGGCGGTGGCCCGGCTTGAGCAGATGGGTTGGACTTCACGACCTCCAGAGGTCCCTGCCAACCTCAGCCATTCTGTGATTCTGATGCCTTGGATTAGTAAGAATCAGGATGGAAAGAAAGGAGAACCTTTGCTGCCCATCCAATACCTCATTGTTTGCCTGCCGCACAATGGCTTCCAGCTCCTCCTGTTTGTTGCGCATGCTGCGTGCATTGGTGTAGATGCACTTGAGTCACATCATTGCCCTCACCCTCAACCCTGGGACTGCTCCCCCAGGCTCATCTCCATTGAGCCTCATTTCCCCCTCATCCCCCTTCATACCTAGTTTAAAGCCCTCCCAAGGACCCTTGCCAGCTCCTGGACTAGAGTCCTTTTCCCTCTTTGGGACACGTGGGACCCACCGGCAGCCATCAGGCCAGGTGCCCATGCCTGTCAGTGTTCAAGAAGCCTTTGGAGACTGCCCTCATTCATATGCCTTCTCTCTTCATTAGCCCTGAAGTGGTCGGGCAGTTGGACTGGGTGATCGTTGTGGGTCCGTTCCAACGGAACTATTCTGTCACGCTCAAACGAGTGCCCACCATCCTGTCTAGGCAACTGGTATGGGAGCTTCAAGGGCCCTAACACTGCTGGTCGCTAACAGTCTTTACGGCTTGCCTTTTGTACGACTAGGGGTGGACGCACAGCCAAAAGGTGCATTTTCTTGGTTAGCAGGCCATGTAGGACTCAGCCCTGCCTCGGCAGAAGTCACCCAAGAGGAGAAGAGGGAAGGAGCAGGCTTGTGAGTCTCCTTTTTTATATTTCAGAGCAGTTTGGAGGGGGTTCGGAGCCCCTGGGAGCTCACTGCTCTTGGGTTAGTAGGTTTGGTGTGCCGGGGCCTTGGTGTCCAAGGCAGCCGTGCGTCAGCTGGGCGGTGGGGCGTCTGTGACACGGCTCTGACGCCTGTCACATGTCAGAGGACATGTCACAATGGAGAGCTGTCCTCAAGGGAGCGAGCGCCAGGCAGCGCGCTTCATTTGGACTTGGGCGGTCGGTGAATATGGTGTGTGGGGGAAGGCTGGGCTGGGCAAGGGCCGCGGCTCGCGTCGGGGGGGGGGGGGTGGTTCTGAGCCTGCACCTGGGGCC
The DNA here is from genome assembly GCF_964034855.1 of Anser brachyrhynchus. Lineage (NCBI taxonomy): Eukaryota > Metazoa > Chordata > Aves > Anseriformes > Anatidae > Anser > Anser brachyrhynchus. The sequence continues at coordinate 64,971,059 of NC_137698.1, forward strand.
CAGACACTCAGGGCCACATCGCGGGCAGGGCACGGTGCTGCCACAGGGGCTGGGAGCAAGGCTAAAGGGACTCCCAGAGAGTCTCTGCCCGGGGCCTGTGTCCCCTTCCAGCCTGCCAACACCCAGGCACGCAGTGCTCACAAGCCCTGCTTTTGCCCCCTCCAAGCCCACCCCTCTTACCAGCCCCGCTCCCCCAGCCACCAGATCCCTCCCAGACAGACCCACTAACCCCCTTTCTCTCCCCACTCCTCCAGGCCGTGGCCGAGTGGATTGTCTTTGCCCTGTCTGTGCTGGGAAGCCAGTATGTGGGGCATGTCAACGAACAGGCTGACATGTCCACGCTTGAGCAGATGTGGCAGCGTGAGGAGCAGCTGAGACGGGAGATGGCTCAGCTGCTAGACGAGATGGAGCGCAAGGTGGTTGTCGAGGAAGCCACGCTCTCCACTGTGTTCCAGCAGTGGCATATCTGGGCCATTGCTGGAGCCTTTCTCGTGCTCTGCGGGCTCTGCTGGCTGGCCAGGCGAAGGAAGACCAAGTCTGCCAGAAGCGGAAAGGAGCTCAGCTCCAGCAGTGATGAGGAGGGGGAAGTGGACAATGAGCTAGAAGACCGCAGTGGTGCACGGCGTGTTTTCATGCCTTTGGAAAAGCTCACCCCTGGGCCCATGCAGGAACTGACCATCATGTGCAAGGAGCTAGTAGGAGACCTCCTCTGCATCTGCCGAATGCTTTCCAAGAATTTTGTCATGCCACAGCTGCACCTAGACATGGGGATGAACGACACCTGCACCGGGTGGAATGTCCAGAAGGATGGCTTGTTCTACAGCCTGCACGTGTTCCTGGATCCACCTCCCGGGTTCTCCTTCCTCCTCGACTTGGACCCCACAGGGCAGCGGCCAAAGAGGCACTCCGGTGTTCGTGTAGAACAGAAGTGCGAGTGCTCCAGGGAGAGGCTGCTGGGGGACATGAAGTGCATCCTCCACCATCCCGATGACAACCTGGGGAAGAATCAGGCCTCGTGTCTCCTAAGCACGCTCTGCACACAGTCCTACCTAGACACGGAGAAAGTCGCCTCCTGGGTCCAAGAGATGGTGAAAAAGGCCTGGGTGCTTTTGCCTGTGTCGCACCACTGCCAGCTAACGGTGCTGCCCTCCTCCCATTCCTGCAAGTTACAAGTGACAAATGCCTCGCAGAGGTCCATCTTCATCAAGATGATTTTTTCTGTGCGTGAAGCTGCATAGGACTCCTTATGCTGCAGCATCAACTAGGCAGGGGCTGGCTTCACCATCAGCACGCCGTGAGAGACAACATCCCATCATGACCATCAGCTGCGCTTCTTCAGGCTCACGGCGAGACACGCCTGCCAGAACAGCTTCTACCTCCTATGTCGCAGCTCCGCACCATATCCTGGAAGGCGCAGACTGTTCCACCTCTTCCTCAAAGGCAGCTGTGATGCACCTCCTGATGACGACACCCTTGCCAAGATGGCACAGGAGGTTTCCTGCTGCAGCTGGATGACATCCTCTGGTACCCATGCTGCTGCCTAGAGGAGAAATACCGTTGACCCTTCCTCCTAGGAAATAAAAGGGTGACCGAGGACGTTGTCTTACCCTCGGTCTTCTGAGCAACCATCCTGCTCAACCTCTCGCAGTGCCTGGTGCTGGAACCAGCTGCCCAAGACCAGGCGCTGCACAAGTTCCAGGAGCTACAAGACCGGCTCAAAGTGTTGTCAACCTACGGACATCAACAGAGGTCTTCATGCAAAGCGCTGTGTTTGTGGGGTTCACAGCTGGCAGCGGACATTGACCTCATCCATTGGGGATGAAAAGGAGCGAATGTGAGAAATGAAACCCCCCAGCAGTAGCAATGTCGTCTTCTGGACCATCCTTCCTGTGCAGCAGGAAATGAAGACAACAGCAGATACAAAAATGACTTTCCCACTCCATTTCCCTTGCACTGGTTTGGCCTGGGTGACGATTTCAGGCACTGGGGCAAAGAATCTGCTCAGCCCAGAGACTCTCTGGGGAGAACTAAGTACTCTGCACATGAAGAAGACAGTGGGAATGGATCCTCACACCTGGGAACAGTCGTGGAGGAATCGTGCATGTGTTCTGGACTGTGGGCAAGGTGGATTAGAGGAATTCAGCAAAAGCAGAGTCTGGGGAATCTCACCCAACCCACACCAAGAAGTCATTGCAAGCGGGCTTACCACAGAGCACCCTGTCACCTCCTGGACAGTGACTGGCCAGCCTGTGTGAGAGAGTCAGTTCCCTGGGGGACCTTCAGCTTTGCAAAGACGACAATAAATTAGCTCTCTTCCTGAATGTCTATGCAATACACTTTATTGGGGAAAGTAGGCATAGGTTGCTACCTGCTCAGCTGCAGCAGAATCAGGGCACCATTTGGAGGTGATATGTACCAAAACAGAACGCTTCCCCTCTCCCCCTCTTCTCTTTCTTTTCCAGTTTTCTAGACTGCTTCTCTTTTCAACAAAGATGTCTTTGTGTATAAATACCTGATGGGAGGGAACAGAGAGACAAGGCAGAAAAGCTTTTCTCTGTAGTGCACACTAACAGGAGAAGAAGCAACTCTTTTCGTATTGCTAACCCTTTGATATTTTAGTTGGTGCAGAGCAGTGCTTACACTAAGTTAAGGACTTTTCTTCTTCTCATGTGTCTCAGTGAGGAGGCTGGGGGTTCACACGAAACTAGGAGGAGACAGAACCAGGCCTGCTAACCCAAAGTAGACGTTGGGATATTTCATACCATATGATGTATGAAATATGGTCATATGGATAATAAATCTGGGAGGTTTGGGTAATAATAATAAATTTGGGGAGGTTTCCTGTGGGAGGGGTGAGGCTGCTCCTTGTCTGGCTTGGCATCAGCCAGCGGGTGGTGTTGAATTTCATTGTGCATCACTTGCTTTGTACTTTCTTTTATCTTTACTATTGGCATTTTCTCTTCCTTTTCTGTATTACTAAACCGTGAATTTTTTACGCTTATTTTTCGATTCTCTCCCCCATCCCACTGTGGGGGTGGGGTGAAGTGAGCAAAAGGCTGTGTGGTGTTTAGCTGCCTTCCATGTTACCACAACAGTGGCACTGGTTGAGCAGACGGGTTGTACCATATGACCACTAGAGGTCCCTTCCAATTCTAACTGTTCTGTGACTTCGATTCTGTGTGAGCTGCATCTGAAGTTATGACAGGCACATAAGGAATGAGCATCTTGCAGCACTAGGCATGCTCCACCCACACCTGCTCATCACCATTTGGAAACACCTCTTGAACCACTGTCAACTCACACCAGTGTCTTAGCAACAGAGACCCTGCCATGCAGAAACCCCATCCCACCACAGGGCTCCTGCCATCTCCCACCTATCAGTATCATGAAGGCACCAAGAGCGCACTGATATTTACAAGCACAAAGAAAGCTAATCTGTCTTAGAGGATGGCAGAGCAAGAGTAAGGCATCCATGGGCCACATCATGTCCCACACTTTGAATTCTTTTGGGTGGCCTGCCTACAGTCAGAGGTGGATGGATCAAAGATACCCGTTCTCAACCCAGGAGCTCAGGTCCCCACCACCTTAACAAGAGAGATATAATACATTAAGGGACTTCACGGCATGCTCTCATTTACTGACATACACTCTTTTAGCCTCTAGAAAACTTTGGACAGGCAGCTGTGTTTTTGTCACAGAATTTCTGATGTTGGATAGATGATTAGAAACCACAAACACTAGCACAGACCAGTCTGTCATGTGTCTGAAAATCTCAGCTATTGTGGAGTTGCAATTTGACATCAGCAAATGTACCATATAGACAACAATTCAGGGGTGCATCAGATGCGTGGTTCTGCACATGCTGAACAGACAGAAATATGGCACCCTTGTGGGTGTTACTACGTATGCAGCAAGGCTACAGAGAGCTTTTGAGGTGTCTTGGACTCAAAGCAGTCACTTGTGCAGAACATGCCACATTTCTGGGAAACACTGCCATCACCACAACTGTGTCGCAGAAATGGTGCACACACTTCTGCATCTGAGACATCCCCAGAGTAAATTTAGTGATGGCATATTGGGGAAAATTTGCTATATCTCTTTGAGCAAAGCGTTACAGTACCTCACTCAAAATCAGGGACATAAACTGAAACTTCTCTCAAGGAAATGTCCAAATAAGGGTTAGGAAGCTGGTGAAATGTCTAGAAAACAAGTCTTACAAGGAGCGGATGAGGGAACTAGGGTTGCTTAGCCTAGAGAAAAGGAGGCTCAGGGTAGACCTTATTTTGCTGTACCATTGCCTTAAAGGGTATAGTGAGGTGGGTATTAGGAGAAAATTCTTTACTGAAAGGGTTGTAGGTCATTGGAACAGGCTGCCCAGGGAAGTGGTTGAGTCACCATCCCTGGAGGTCTTCAAGAAAGGTGTAGATGTAGAACTTTGTTGCATGGTTTAGTGGTGGACTTGTCAGTACTAGGTTAAAGGTTGGACTAGATGATCTTAGAGGTCTTTACCAACCTGAATGATTCTATGATTCTATGAAATGCATTGTGGCAAGAATCTTCTGAAACTAATGCAAGTCCAACGTGTTACAATATTCCTTTCCTGCACACCTATCTATTTAAATGTCACTGTTTTTAAAATCTTTATTATTATTATTATTATTATTTACTTTTTTTTTTTTAACTTCTGTTTAAATCTAAATAATAGTTCCTGAATCTCTCTCTCTCTCCTCCAATCCCCCCACCCCCCCACCCCCAAGCCTCCAAGACAGACTTAGATCCTCAGGGAAGTTGGAGCCAGTACATACAAAGAAATATAGTTTCTCAAACTACTTCACCTGTTTCTACTAAATAATTGTTTCCCTTTACAATGTTTTATACTTCAGAAACTCAATTTTCTTTAACAATCCATTATCAGGAGCTGACTAATCCAGGTACTTCATTATTTGTATGGAATGCAAACACAGAGAAAGATCTTCAATGCAAAATAAGTGATGCACATGCGATAAGGTTATATATTACGCAGAGGAATGATATATTGCCCAACCCATTCCTGTATTCTTTCTCACTGTCGGGCTAGTTCACATTCACTATTTTAGTCTTTTTTTTCAAGGGATGCTATTATTATTATTTCATATCAGTCAAAAGGAACTAATATGAGCTATATAAAAATGGCAGTGTAATAGTAAATATCTTTAGGTCATCAAATAAAATCTGTTTTGAATTGAAAGTGAAAAAAAAAAAAGAAACTTTTTAACTATAAATGTCAAGGTCAGAATTAAATCTGGGTTATTTATTTATTTTCATCCTTTACATTGAAAATAACAAAAGACATTCTTCTGAATCAAATATGCCACTATGTTCCAAATCAAAATGGAAGAAAACCATTTTTTGCATCACAATTTCTATTATTTGAAAAAAATATATATATCGTAACTATGTATTAATTTACAAACTTGAGTGAAGTTCTTTCATAACACTTTGTATTTTATGTTACTGTTTGCATCTTTTAAAATCTGGTCTACATGTTACATCGCAGAGAAATTATAGCCTCATCTAAATTTAGTAGGACTATTACTAGTCCACATTCTAGAAATCCTCTTAAGCTTTTGTTTTGGAAGGGATACAAGAGAAGAAGTATATCATTGTCTGCTTGACCCAATCTTATTTCTAGTAACCTAAACTGACCACTGTAGATGGTGCAGCAGTCTAAACAGATCTGTGGTTTGACCCATTACAAATGTTTTTCTGTTCTTAGCGTTGAAGGTAATTGTTTTAGGGAAAGGATTGTACGGCTTTCCTAATAAGTTTTGTGTTTTGTTTTGTTTCAAAGAGAACAACAGTGCCATTCTCTTTTTTACTACTTTTTTTTTTTTCTTTGTATTGCTTAGCTCTGATATTCTGCACTCCCAATGTAAACAGATTGCCCTTTGATGTCAGGAATAACTCCTTGCATGTTGATGGAGCAGAATATCAGAGATGAAATCAATCATATGGCTTTGAGACAAGGATCCATCTGCATCATCATTCTAATTTGAAAACATATTTGGAGCCAAGATAAAATACAATCTTGCGTGGAGCTGAACATTATACTGATCAGCAGAGACACCACTAAATGCCATTGAAGTCTAAGGGAAATAAAATCAGTGAGCAGATTGAATCAAGTTGTCCAGCTGTATTTCTTTTCAGCAATACAAATATGTGTGGTGTATGTATGTGCACATATGTATTATTAAATTAATAAACTGTGAAATGTACTTGCAGACAGACATAGTATTTGAATTTGCTGTACCCTGGTGGGGTTTTAGTGCAAGTATTAAATGACGTTATATTTAGACACTGTTACTTTGGGTCAAATGCAAAGCCTCCTGAAGACAACGGAATGGCTCTCACCAGCTTCAGCATGAAATATGTCAAACTTAGAAAGTTGCTCCTTGTGGCTGTTGACAGGGGGTAGACTTAGTTGACAACAGTGTTAACATCTGAACTTTAGTCAACTCTCTAGGATATGGGAATAACTTAGTTCTAAAAATAGAGGAGTACCTTGAGTGTAAACAACCCCTGAAGTACTGTGAGAGTCCCTGTGTTGAAAGCCTTTGAGATGGGCAGATTGTGAGCACTAGTGCCAGATGGTTGTTGGATGCCAAGGGAATTTGAACAAACTAGCCAAGAATTGGGTATTCTCTATCTAGTGCTGTAAGTATCAGTGTCCAGTCCCTTAAGAATGGAATGGGAATCCCCAAAGAGACTCATGGACCTCACAGACTGCCCCAAGGCTATGTACCATACAGCTGGAACCGCTGGAACCACTACATTAACTCACCAACTTTTCTTCTAGATGGCACTGTCTCTCCCATGGGGCAGGAAAGTTGTACAATTTGTAGAATTGCATACATCTATGATTAAAGTGTTTTGGCATCCAATAAATTTAGTCTCTACACTGTTGGTCTGGTCCTTAACCATAACATTTCTTCCTCATGAACCGTAACTGTATTCTCAAGAAGATTCTCTTGGAAGAAAAGGAGCGAATGTGAGAAATGAAACCCCCCAGCAGTAGCAATGTCGTCTTCTGGACCATCCTTCCTGTGCAGCAGGAAATGAAGACAACAGCAGATACAAAAATGACTTTCCCACTCCATTTCCCTTGCACTGGTTTGGCCTGGGTGACGATTTCAGGCACTGGGGCAAAGACTCTGCTCAGCCCAGAGACTCTCTGGGGAGAACTGAGTACTCTGCACATGAAGAAGACAGTGGGAATGGATCCTCACACCTGGGAACTGCATGTGGAGGAATCGTGCATGTGTTCTGGACTGTGGGCAAGGTGGATTAGAGGAATTCAGCAAAAGCAGAGTCTGGGGAATCTCACCCAACCCACACCAAGAAGTCATTGCAAGTGGGCTTACCACAGAGCACCCTGTCACCTCCTGGACATCATTGCCCTCACCCTTAACCCTGGGACTGCTCCCCCAGGCTCATCTACATTGAGCCTCATTTCCCCCTCATCCCCCTTCATACCTAGTTTAAAGCCCTCCCAAGGACCCTTGCCAGCTCCTGGACTAGAGCCCTTTTCCCTCTTTGGGACACGTGGGACCCACCGGCAGCCATCAGGCCAGGTGCCCATGCCTGTCAGTGTTCAAGAAGCCTTTGGAGACTGCCCTCATTCATATGCCTTCTCTCTTCATTAGCCCTGAAGTGGTCGGGCAGTTGGACTGGGTGATCGTTGTGGGTCCGTTCCAACGGAACTATTCTGTCACGCTCAAACGAGTGCCCACCATCCTGTCCAGGCAACTGGTATGGGAGCTTCAAGGGCCCTAACACTGCTGGTCGCTAACAGTCTTTACGGCTTGCCTTTTGTACGACTAGGGGTGGACGCACAGCCAAAAGGTGTATTTTCTTGGTTAGCAGGCCATGTAGGACTCAGCCCTGCCTCGGCAGAAGTCACCCAAGAGGAGAAGAGGGAAGGAGCAGGCTTGTGAGTCTCCGTTTTTATTTTTCAGAGCAGTTTGGAGGGGGTTCGGAGCCCCTGGGAGCTCACTGCTCTTGGGTTAGTAGGTTTGGTGTGCCGGGGCCTTGGTGTCCAAGGCAGCCGTGCGTCAGCTGGGCGGTGGGGCGTCTGTGACACGGCTCTGACGCCTGTCACATGTCAGAGGACATGTCACAATGGAGAGCTGTCCTCAAGGGAGCGAGCGCCAGGCAGCGCGCTTCATTTGGACTTGGGCGGTCGGTGAATATGGTGTGTGGGGGAAGGCTGGGCTGGGCAAGGGCCGCGGATCGCGTCGGGGGGAGGGGGGGGTGGTTCTGAGCCTGCACCTGGGGCCCAGACACTCAGGGCCACATCGCGGGCAGGGCACGGTGCTGCCACAGGGGCTGGGAGCAAGGCTAAAGGGACTCCCAGAGAGTCTCTGCCCGGGGCCTGTGTCCCCTTCCAGCCTGCCAACACCCAGACACGCAGTGCTCACAAGCCCTGCTTTTGCCCCCTCCAAGCCCACCCCTCTTACCAGCCCCGCTCCCCCAGCCACCAGATCCCTCCCAGACAGACCCACTAACCCCCTTTCTCTCCCCACTCCTCCAGGCCGTGGCCGAGTGGATTGTCTTTGCCCTGTCTGTGCTGGGAAGCCAGTATGTGGGGCATGTCAACGAACAGGCTGACATGTCCACGCTTGAGCAGATGTGGCAGCGTGAGGAGCAGCTGAGACGGGAGATGGCTCAGCTGCTAGACGAGATGGAGCACAAGGTGGTTGTCGAGGAAGCCACGCTCTCCACTGTGTTCCAGCAGTGGCATATCTGGGCCATTGCTGGAGCCTTTCTCGTGCTCTGCGGGCTCTGCTGGCTGGCCAGGCGAAGGAAGACCAAGTCTGCCAGAAGCGGAAAGGAGCTCAGCTCCAGCAGTGATGAGGAGGGGGAAGTGGACAATGAGCTAGAAGACCGCAGTGGTGCACGGCGTGTTTTCATGCCTTTGGAAAAGCTCACCCCTGGGCCCATGCAGGAACTGACCATCATGTGCAAGGAGCTAGTAGGAGACCTCCTCTGCATCTGCCGAATGCTTTCCAAGAATTTTGTCATGCCACAGCTGCACCTAGACATGGGGATGAACGACACCTGCACCGGGTGGAATGTCCAGAAGGATGGCTTGTTCTACAGCCTGCACGTGTTCCTGGATCCACCTCCCGGGTTCTCCTTCCTCCTCGACTTGGACCCCACAGGGCAGCGGCCAAAGAGGCACTCCGGTGTTCGTGTAGAACAGAAGTGCGAGTGCTCCAGGGAGAGGCTGCTGGGGGACATGAAGTGCATCCTCCACCATCCCGATGACAACCTGGGGAAGAATCAGGCCTCGTGTCTCCTAAGCACGCTCTGCACACAGTCCTACCTAGACACGGAGAAAGTCGCCTCCTGGGTCCAAGAGATGGTGAAAAAGGCCTGGGTGCTTTTGCCTGTGTCGCACCACTGCCAGCTAACGGTGCTGCCCTCCTCCCATTCCTGCAAGTTACAAGTGACAAATGCCTCGCAGAGGTCCATCTTCATCAAGATGATTTTTTCTGTGCGTGAAGCTGCATAGGACTCCTTATGCTGCAGCATCAACTAGGCAGGGGCTGGCTTCACCATCAGCACGCCGTGAGAGACAACATCCCATCATGACCATCAGCTGCGCTTCTTCAGGCTCACGGCGAGACACGCCTGCCAGAACAGCTTCTACCTCCTATGTCGCAGCTCCGCACCATATCCTGGAAGGCGCAGACTGTTCCACCTCTTCCTCAAAGGCAGCTGTGATGCACCTCCTGATGACGACACCCTTGCCAAGATGGCACAGGAGGTTTCCTGCTGCAGCTGGATGACATCCTCTGGTACCCATGCTGCTGCCTAGAGGAGAAATACCGTTGACCCTTCCTCCTAGGAAATAAAAGGGTGACCGAGGACGTTGTCTTACCCTCGGTCTTCTGAGCAACCATCCTGCTCAACCTCTCGCAGTGCCTGGTGCTGGAACCAGCTGCCCAAGACCAGGCGCTGCACAAGTTCCAGGAGCTACAAGACCGGCTCAAAGTGTTGTCAACCTACGGACATCAACAGAGGTCTTCATGCAAAGCGCTGTGTTTGTGGGGTTCACAGCTGGCAGCGGACATTGACCTCATCCATTGGGGATGAAAAGGAGCGAATGTGAGAAATGAAACCCCCCAGCAGTAGCAATGTCGTCTTCTGGACCATCCTTCCTGTGCAGCAGGAAATGAAGACAACAGCAGATACAAAAATGACTTTCCCACTCCATTTCCCTTGCACTGGTTTGGCCTGGGTGACGATTTCAGGCACTGGGGCAAAGAATCTGCTCAGCCCAGAGACTCTCTGGGGAGAACTGAGTACTCTGCACATGAAGAAGACAGTGGGAATGGATCCTCACACCTGGGAACAGTCGTGGAGGAATCGTGCATGTGTTCTGGACTGTGGGCAAGGTGGATTAGAGGAATTCAGCAAAAGCAGAGTCTGGGGAATCTCACCCAACCCACACCAAGAAGTCATTGCAAGCGGGCTTACCACAGAGCACCCTGTCACCTCCTGGACAGTGACTGGCCAGCCTGTGTGAGAGAGTCAGTTCCCTGGGGGACCTTCAGCTTTGCAAAGACGACAATAAATTAGCTCTCTTCCTGAATGTCTATGCAATACACTTTATTGGGGAAAGTAGGCATAGGTTGCTACCTGCTCAGTTGCGGCAGAATCAGGGCAGCATTTGGAGGTGAGATGTATCAAAACAGAATGCTTCCCATACCACAACATTTCTTCCTCATGAACCATACCCGTAGTCTCAGACAGCATTGTTCGGAAAGGGATTAGTATTACACAGAGGCCTGTGATATGAAAATTGTATGTCATGAGTGACCTGCACGTCCAACTTTTCATGTTACCAGAGTTCTCATGAAGATACATGACTCCTGTACCCTATGGTCCATTCCTGCCATGTATGCAAATATGCACCCATCCTGTAATCAAACTGCAGACGTCTGCCATCATTCATGTCTGTTTGCAAGTATGTGCCAATTCCCATAAACACTGTTTACTTTTATGTGCCTATTACTTTCCCAAAAAGCAGATATTCCTCTATTATGAGACAGATGTGCTCATTTATGTAATATGGGATGCAAACATCCTTAGTTCACCTAAACTTACACACATGCATGTGACAAGACACACCTTGTCAGGTATGTGTCATAACACATTCTGATCGTCCTATGGCTACACAGCTGGTGATAGAGTGGAAAGGTCTGGTTATACAGGGAAGGATGAGAGGTCTCTGGAGAAGGAGGGTGGTACAGATGTGGGAAGGGAGGAACAAACTGTTTGGGCTGGCATATACGGCTTGCGGCGCCCCATCCCAGAACCCACCTAACGGTCTTTCCTAGCCCTGATCAAGCCTTGATAAAACCCTCCAGAGAGTTCTCACCGTACTCTCAAATGTACTAATCCATTTTGCCCAAGTCTGCCCATTAATGTGGGGAATGTAGAGGATGAAAACATTTCTACAGAACTTGAATGTATGCAGCCTGTCTCCTCCTTCATATGTAGTTAGCATCACCTGGCACAGAGGGAGCAGTTTATTTTTTTCCAAAATCTTCTTATTTCCCCGCTGAAGGAAAGAGGAAGGATAGAAAAGGCATTTCCTATGCAGACATCTGCTGCTGGACCTGTGAAAGGATTCCCTCAGTTCCCTCCTTAGACTAGAACCAGCCTGGACTAGGGAGACTAGATAAGATATTAAAAAATCACAGCAAGATGAATCATAGCAAAACCTGACTTCTAATGAATTGTTCAAATCCATAAAAGTGATGTCCCCCATCTGTTATAAAAAATGTGTAATATTCTTCATGTCACTTAACTGATTCTGAACACTGTGTGGGAGAACACAGAAGAAAGATTAAACTAGGCTAGGAGGATTTCATAACATTCTGTAGCATCTCCTCTCAGCAGAGTAAATAGCACTGTCTACTGCAGCTCTTCACATAGATTTTTATGCTGCATTCCTAAAAAGCCACAAAGAATGACACATTCCTTTGGGTCAAATTCACACTCACACAACAGTAGCAAACATTTATTCAGCTACTAGCAAAAAACTCAGCCAGCTTTATAACTAGTATTCAAGGTAATCTGCAGGAACTGGAAATTTGGAAAATAGGGCTGCATAGCTCTAAGACATTCAAATACAGTCAGATGAAAGACTTATTCACTGAAAGACTTTCTCACTGATTAAGTGATTGACTATCACTGGTTTATATTAGGTACCTGACTTTTAAATACTTTGGTTTAGGTGAGACTTCTCCTGGCCAACCTGTAAGGTCCATCTTTCCCAGCTGCCCTAGAATGATCCTGGAGAGTGGAAACATCACAGAGAGTTTTTACCACACAAATCTCTCTCAGTATCAGATAAGCTCCTTGGCCTTAAGAAACAACTTTTCTGAAACTCTGTGGACTGCTGTCCTCCTGCATCCCAAGTAGCTAACCAAAGAGGGATATGAAATTGTTTGATCTCATATAGGCATGAACTGTCATAAGTGTATGAATGCATACAAGAGTGGAGTTGAAGGAAAACCACCTAAATGTCACATATTAGGCCTCTCCCTTGTGACATGGGTACAACTTGGAAAATGGGAGCAGTTATTGGTAGAAGAAATGGATTGCAATATTCTGCTTGGTTCTTTTCCCCATATAAGAAAGTGCTTTTTCCCCATAAAATAAAGTACTTTCTTTGCTTTTTCTTAGATGTGAGATGTGTCCTCCCCCCTCCGCATAGGACATGCCTTCCTGCCCCTTTGCCAGCTTTGTTGCCCTCCTCTGGACGCTTTCAAGGACCTCAACATCCTTTTTGCATTGTGGAGCCCAGAGCTGCACACAATAGTCAAGATAACGCCGCACCAACCCAAAACATGGCAGGAGAATCACCTCTTTTGACCAGCTGCTATGCTGTGTTTAACAGACCCCAAAATGTGCTTTGTCTTCTTGGCTGCCAGGGCACACTGCTGACTCCTATTGAGTCTACTATTGACCTGCACCTCCAGATCGCTTTCTGCTGAGCTGCTCTCCAGCCGCTTTTCTCCCAGATTGTACCTATGTCCAACATTACTCCATCCCAGCTGCAGATCCTGGCATTTGCGTTAGCTGTATGTCGTGCCATTGATGATTGCCCAGTGCTCCAGTGTATCCAGATCTCTATGCAAGGCCTCTTGTTCCTCCAGAGAGTCATCAGCACCTCACAGTTTAGTATCATATGCAAACTTGCTGAGGATGCATTCCACTCCTGCATCTAGATCATTGATAGAAATGTTGAACTGAACTGTTCCTGGAACTGAGCCCTGGGGAACACCACTGGTGACCGTCTGCCAGCCAGATGTATCCCCATTTGTTGCAACCCTTTGAACTCTACCATTGAGCCAGCATCACCCAGCATAACACAAACCTGTTTATCTCACAGTTGGACAATTTGTCTGGAAGGATGCTGCAAGGGGACAATATCAGATGCCTTATTGAAATTCAGAAAGATTACATCTACTGCCATCCCATCCTTCATGCAGCAGGTGACATCATAGAAGGAGATCAGATTACTAAGGCAGGACTTTCCTTTGATGAAGCCTTCTTGACTATGCCTGATAATAGCTTTTTTCTTTACCTGCCTTTCAATAACCCCCAGGACAATCTTCTCCGTAACTTTTCCAGGGACTGAGGCTGTACTAACAGGTCTGTAGTTTCCTGCATCTTCTCTCATGCCCCTTTTGTAGATGAGTATAATGTTGGCTAGATCTGCATGCAGTTGCAGAGCTATGATCTTGTTGGGATCATACAGACATGGTGGATGGCTCACACGACTGCGGTGTTGCAATGCAGGGATTCAGGCTCTTTAGGAAAGATGGGCTTGGTGACCCACAAGGATCACCAAGTCCAACTCCTGGTTCCACACAGAACCACCCAAAAATCACACTGGTGACTTCAGGACAGCAGATTTTGGCTTAATCAGACATCTTCTTGGGAGAGTCCCATGGGATAAGGACCTTGAGGGATGCAAGAAAGCTGGCGAATATTCACGGACCACCTTACCAAGCTCAGAAGTGGACTACCCCAATGAGAAAGATGTCAGGCAAATATGCCAGGAGGTCTGTGTGGATGAGCAGGGAGCTCCTGGCAAAACCCAAAACATTAAAAGGAAGTATGCAGAAGGTGGAAGCAGGGAACCCAGCAGAAATACACCATCCAAGCATGCAGAGATGCATTCAGGAAAGCCAAAACGCAACTGAAGTTCAGACTGGTGGAGGATGTCAAAGGCAGCAGGAAAGGCTACTCTAAGTACATAGGTGATGAAAGGAAGGCTATGGAAAATAATGTGGGACCACTGCTGAATGAAACAGGAAATCTAGCTTCACAGGACAGGGGGGTCAATGTCTTTTTTTGCCTCAGTTTTTACTAGCAAGACCAGCCTTCGGGAATCCCAGGTCCCAGAGACCAGGAAGAAAAACTGGAGCAAGGAGGACCTACCCTTGGTGGAAGAGAATCAGGTCAGGACATATTTCACTGAACTAGACATATATAAATTGATGGACTGAGGTGGAATGCACTCATGAGCACTGAAGAAGCTGCCAGGACACTCTCAATAATCTTTGATTGGCCATGGTGACCAGGAGAAGAGCCCAAAGACTGAAGGAAAACAGGTGTCACTCCTATCTTCAAGAAAGGCAAGAATGAAGACCTGGGGAACTGCAGGCCAGTCAGCCTTACCTTGATCCCTGGGAAGGTGATGGAGCTAAACCTGGAAATCATTTCCAGGCACATGAAGGGCAAGAAAAACATCAGGAGTAGTCAGCATAGATTACTTCTGCTCCTCTCCAGGAGTGAGGGAACAATGCTGCCCAGAGTCCACTGACATCTCAAGAGCGTGGCTGAGGCATTTAGCCTATGCATTCAGAAAAGTATTTAGTCCCAAATACTGATTTTCTTTTGACTTTTAACTAAGGATGTTTGACCTTCTGTGTCTGAAGAATTTGAATGAACATCTTTTCTGTAGTAGCTATATCCCCTCTGCACGTCTGTCTGCCCAGAGGTTTACTGCAAACGTTTCCATCTCTTTTTAAAAACAGGTCATTTGTCTAGTTGAATCAGGCTTATATAAGACAGTTTACCAGGGTAGCCAGTGTGCATTAGCACTCCTTTATTAATGAGTTCTACACAATAAAACCGCACAATTCTTTTTGCTGTTCTCCCAGAGAACTGAGAACAGGCCAGGGGTTTAAAGAGACTTTCTAATCAAGCTGCAGCTCATTAATGGAGTCTACTTTTTAATAGTTTTTTATAGTGAGACTGCTTAAAAATACCCTTTAATTAACTCCAGTTCGTTTTTGCTTACATTTCTCTTCATTTGATTTAGAGCAAAGACTGTGTGAGCTGATGTTCACAAACAGGAAGAATTATTTTATGCTAACATTTTAAACAAATGAGATTTAATCTTTGTAACAAAAAGAAAGAAAAAAAAAGTTTAAAAATGAAGCTAGAAAGCTGCATTATCCACTATGCGGATATTTACATAAAATGTAAATATTCATATGTACAAATATTTATATACAAATATATTAGCTAGGCATATTTTAGTAATGAAATATACTCCAGTATATACAAGTATACACAGACAGAAACACCAGCCTAGCAAATTTAAACACTAAAATCTATTCTTGTGAGGAATTAGAAGTAAGTAATTAGATCTATGTTTTACAAAATCTCAGACTTTCTAAGTGGGAAATGGAAGTAGGTTTTAACTCTATGGGTAAAGACCTACCAGTCCTAATAACGAATTTTTAAGCATGAAAGACTTCTCTGTTGAAAAAATGTCTAAATGGGTTTTTAATAGAGAAACATGACTGACTAATGTGACAGAAATGTTTCCTACAATAAAGGAGGAAGAATCTATAATAAAGGATAGAAATATATGAACCCATGGCAGAGAAATGACTACATCTCACCTTTACTATGGCTTTGTTGCAATGTAAGGACAAAATGAGTTTCTTAATTTGGGCTACAAAACTGGAGCATAAAAGCAGATGAAACAATTATTCTAACACAATTTTTCTAACTGTGAGTCTGTAACTGTGTTAAGAGAGAGATAAAAGTTTTTATTAGTTAGCCATAGATACCTTTAATTGCTGGTAGCTGCTAAAGCAGGCTTATGATGACTCTGCCAAACAGTAGCAGAACAGTGCCCACAATTAAAGCTAGTTAGCTATTCCCTCCCTGGTGTAGCACTTACAGCTTGTAATTCTGGTCACTTCTCATTTTACTGAACTAGATGAATTGGGATGCTGCTATCTTATCTGCAGTGGAGAAAAAGGGGGTGGAAGGAGAGGTAAAAAAGGTGTTTACACAGAGACACATGAGCCTAAAAAGGGGGTTGAATTTTAAAACTGACAGTTTTTATGAAACACTGCCTCGGAGCAAACCAGTTATTATTCATAGATACATAGCTATTTGAGAAGTCAATCCAGTAATAAATGCAATGTATCAAACACATCTCTCATTAAGGGAGCGAAGTAGGGAGGAGGAAAAGATGGAGAGACAAAACAATCCATTTTTCTTTGGGTAGTGGTAGGGAACACACAAAAAAACAACTTATTCATCCAAAAATACTGAAAATGTATTTCTTTCTCCTTTTTTTCTGTACTGGTCATCATAATGAAACATATCACTGCCAGAGAAGCATGGACAAAAACTGTGGGGCAGGAAGACAGTCTTCAAGAAAAGCTCTGGGTTACTGTTGTATTAAATGACATTTTTTAACATTTTATGTTTTTAATCAGTACAACACTAGATCAAATCTGTAATTAAAAACAAAAACAAAACAAACAACAAAAAAAAGAAAGAAATTCAGACATGTTACCTTTTCTCCTTAACGATGAAGTTGCAATCAACTTTCTTTTCTGTCACTGAAAAAAAATTACCAGCTTATAAGATATGGCTTCTCCAAAAACTTTGGGACATCCCCAATAACGATCCCAGGAACACTGACTCCTTATACAGCCAGTGCACACCCTAAAGGCACTACCACCTTTTACAACCCAAAGTACATTGAAATGTGGAATCAGATCAAGACCTGAATGAGACCAGAACAACCAAGTGTTACTCTAACAGTGAGTATGAAAAGGTTGTGGTTTGGGGTTCCTCCCCAACTCTATAAAGGAACTTTACAGTGATGCCAGTCCTAAGGATATAATAAAGCTTCTTTCAGTCAGTCCAGTCCAGCTGCCTTTCAGTCAGGGTGGCCCTATGAAAGACACATTGTGCTATGACTAAGCAGATAATGGTCACACGATTTTTCTGTTGATTTCGATATTGCAAAATTTTGGTGGTGGTGCTTTTCTGTTGTTGTTGTTTGTTTGTTTGTTTGTTTCCGTTCAGCATTTAACAAGCCTGAGGGCTGCTAGTGGACACTCTTGCAACCAGGGAGACAGGATGACCTAGGGACCCCACAAACGCAACCAGCCCCCAGGATGCTAAGTAACTAGCAAAAGAATCAAGCCCAGAAACTTAGGAAGCTCTAGGCAGGATTTCACAAACAAATTGGTTTCCTTCAATCTCCAGCAAAAGCTATTCTCAGCTGAAGTATTCTGATGTGACTATATGATTTGGGTAGATATTTCAGCTGAATCTGTCTAACCATTTTTAGTTTGTACCTTCTAAAAAGGGCTGCAAAGAGCTGGTGTCAGCCCTGTCCCTCAACGTCTAGGAAACCTGATTCCATCTCTATACAACTCAAACAGCCATACTGAGAAAGGTAATGAGTTTCATTAAAGCTGTAGTTTCTAGTAAGCAGATAAAAGATTTGCTTTTCATTCTTTCTAACAAGTGAAATAGGGAATAAATGTTCTTCCCCTGTAGCTAAAGAAATTTGAAACAAGTCCAAACAGCTTTTCTATTGAATTTATACAAACAGCAGTTCTAAACTCATAAAAATATATCACTGTGAAACTTACAAATACGGCTTCATTTTATTACCCTTACAACGATAATTTGGAGCAATAAATATTTTACACAGAACTTGTCTTATGTCTGCAACTTGGGTCATGTAATTTCCTTGGACTTCACTCTATATCTGGAACTCATAACCTAGTTGGTCTGTGCCTGGAAATCCTAATGACGTTAGAGGCAGCTAGCTATATGCAATGATAGACCGGCCTACGTTATATACGAGTTGTATTTAATAAGAGCCCGGATCAAGCTTTCTTTTTCTCTGTTGAACATATCTTTCTCTGCAAGGTCAGTTGATTTCTGTGGAATCCCTTGCAAACTTAGGTAACGATCTGAATCAGAGTGGCAGAGGTGAGCCTTAAGGGTTAGAGACATCACAGAAAAAAAGAAAGGAAAAAAAAAGTCTTTTACACACAACAGTGTCCTTAAAGGAACACAGTTATGCTTGATATAATCTGCTAGGTGAAAGCATTCAACCTTGAACAGTGTCTGATAAAGACTACAAAGCATACAGGTGCCTGGGCATGTTCTTTGCATCTAAGGTAACCATACCTCTGCTGTGCTGTAGCTATTGCAACACCTTAAATGATTTTTAGTGTTAAGAGCAATCACAGCTTGCTTTAAGCTTCCAGTCCATCTGGTGACGTTATGTTCTATTTGAAATAAGCAGAGGCCACACACAAAATTTTTTTCCCCGTAGTGTTAACCCAGGGGACAGATGACTGCACACTGGGTCCCTGCCTTGGTCCTGAGCAGGTGACACATCATGCTGCGTAGGGAAAGGATGGCTAGAAAGTGTCCCATCGCTCCCCAGCGCTTATGAAAACACACAGTATGCTTCACCTCCTGCCAACTGTGTGAAAGGAAAGTGGGCCATCTCCTTACTCACTTTTAGTCCCTTTAAAGCTGGCAGACATCCCAGACAATTCAACGGGGAGCAAAGTGCCTTCGTAACCACGGTGCTATCAGGCTCCTAGACAACTGTGGCACAGTTTTCTGCTCTCTGTGCCCTACCCATGTCACACACTGGAGGCTAGGCAAAGACTAGCCCTTAACAATAAAAGAAATAATAGAAGAAACAGGTAGAAGAAATAACCTACCTTATGCAGGTTTGTATTTGAGTCACAGAGAAAACATTCAGCTGGAATCCTTTCCTTCACCTAAGCAAGAAAAACAGTAGAGTATGCTTCAATTAGAATATGCAGATTAGTTCTTTCTTATTACCATTAAGTTCTCACAGATCATACAACATTGGCGTGACAGGGATTTGCTTCTAAAGCAAGCAGAAATGATACAAAAAGAAAAAAAAATATAGTAAAATATATTCCAGCAGATGGCAGGTACAGGAAAACAAAAGGGGACAGCACAAATGCAGAACACTATTCTCAATCACAGTAACACTCTCTAAAAACTGAGATGGAAATAGCGTAATACTGTAATTCTGAAGAGCATTAAAATCATACTCTTAATATAATTCAAGGCAAGGTTTTCCTAACTGAGAGTAGCCAGAAGACTGAGTAAAGAATTAACTTGTCTTTTTGAGACCACTTAGCTCTTTCCTTATATTTGAACATGGCTGTGTCTAGAAAAACGTATGTCTCTCAGGCTGAACATATAATAAATCTAAATAGCACAGAAGGTTTTTTGACATTGACATTTTGACATGGTTAGGCACTGCTGAAAACAGGGATCCTAACCCTTTCTCACCAGCTCTCGGCCACAGGCTGTCTTGTGCAGAATCTAGCTGGGGCAAAGCCTCAGTGAAGAATGAAAGCATCAGGAAACAGTTCTCTTTGCTGGTGGCACTGGTCGTTTTCTGCTGCTTTGGCAAACTCAGACACCCAGAAAAATGCGTCTGGCACCACAAAGATGGGGAGGGGGAAGGACAGACCGTCTCTCTTCAGCACCTGTAAGCCCTGCTGTCCTTACAAGGCTCTGCTCGCCTTGAGATGTCACCCTGAACAGAAAGATGGGAAAATCTGCACTGCAGCAACTACTCCACGCTCACCACTGCCTCTCTTGCCCTGAGCTCTCGTCACCCACACAGACTACCCTGTACCAATTATCACTGTGTATCTATCCTCTTTCTCTTTATATAGCAATCCCATACCGTAAAGGGGTACATTCTCAAAGGCAAAGGCTTAATTGCTTGCAGAGCTGTAATAAGTCTGACACGTCCTCTGGAACTTGGATCTCATCCATTGTCAATTTACTACTAATCTTTTATTTTCCCTTTACTTTGTTAAACCAAACATTCTTCAGATCGTGTAGAAGCCATCATCTGTAGTCTTGCATCACTAAGTAATAATCCCTATTTCTTATTACAAGCAGCACTTCAGTTATGGAAAGGAAAAGATGGGTCTTATATGTTTATATTGAAAGACAGGATTTTGGCAGGCCTCTTACTTACAGCAGTATAAACCTCAGTGCTCCACAGTCCTCGTCTCCTGGAGCTTGAAGTACAAACGAGAATATTCTGTCTAGAGAAAATGTATTAGCAGGCAATGGCATTACTGCGTGTTTAAGAGAGACCATTTCGAATCAAATTCTTAGCTGTGCTATGTGGAATCTTCAAACTAATCCTTTATTTATTTCACTGGAAAATTCAATATTATCACTGAATTACCATTCCTTTTCCCTTTTCACTTTAAGAGTTCCCTTCTGCAAGCCTCACTTTCCACCTAGCTTTCAGAAATGCACCTACAAAGCAAGCAATGCTGTCATATCCAACCTCAACACCTCATAAGTTCTTGCCCCTGGGGATAACGGAAAACAAAAAATGGTAGGAAAGGGGAAAAATGTAAATGTATTTCAATTGAGCAAGGGCTGGCTTATAACCTCACACTCCCAACCATATACAACATTGTTCCATACTTTCCTTTGCTTTTCGTGCCCTTTGCTTTTCACACCAAAATGGTGCATTTCTCATGTCTAGATGTCTCAATGTCATTTCTTCATTTTAGTCCTGAATTTGACCCGTCTTCTTGACATTTTAGACCTGAATTAACATATCTGTTATTTCCTAAATTTAAAATAACTTTAGAATATATATCTGTTTAAATGTATTTTACAACTCATCCTCTGAATTCCCTTATTTTCCTGTATTACACTACTTCCTTCCTGCTTTCCCCTGAGTGTTTCCCAGTGACAAACCTAGAAATCTGTGAGCTTGAATTGTCTTAAATTGCTTAAGTCATAACTGCATTCCTTCGATCTGACAAATGTACACTTTGTTATGTAACAGGCAGCACCAATGGAGACCACACAGAGAAAGCTTTAAGTATTGCTCAATTAAGTAATTTTCATGCCTATGCTTTCTTCTTCAGCTGTCTTCCACCTCTGCATTTCCAAAACACTGTGACAAACAGTGGAGTGGTGGCACAGGGTTTGAAAGAAACTTTTCAAACCCGGTTGAGGAGTTCACTCACTGGTGCTTACGGCAACACGAATCCATTGCTCTCCAGGCTGTGTTTGAAACAGCTTCAGCCGGTCCCAGAGCTGTTAAGCCAGCTGCAAAGCACACCTCCAGCTCCATCCACGCTGCAGCCCCTCCTGGAAGCTGCATTGCTTCCCGTGAGTCATCGCCTCCTCCTTCGCCGCTGCAGAGGCATCCCACATCTGCTCAGGGAAGCCTGGTGCCTTCCTGTCTCCAGCCCTGTCCCCAGATTTTCTGATCCTGGCTCTAAATGAGTTGGTATCTCAGAATTGTTTTCTCCAAGCAGGCTCCTGTTTCATTTATTGCATGGGCAGAACACCTCTTTCTTTACAGTGTATGACACATGCCAGTCATCCAGGATATAATGGAATTTCAGTATCATCAGAGGCCCCGTTTTTCACATCCTCCTTTTCAGCCTAACGAGGGAAGCGTAAATGAATATTGGCAACATTGCACTGATAATTTTAATTTCCTTTCCTATTCTTTTGGCTTTAAGAATTCTCATTTCCTTTTTCTAGATTAGTCATTATTCAATCAACAGAATAAAAATACAGCACATGTATAGTTACTGTATCACTTCTACCAGTTTTCTCACAGTTGAAGAGACACTGCCACCATCACGTTAAACAATTCTGCTTTGAGGAAATTGCAACTTTGCTTGATAAAGAGAAATATGCAGTCAGAACAGATCAAGACTTTCATAAAGCATCAGATCTAGTAACCAGAACATTTGAATTGAAAAAGTAAGGACTATATGTCAAGGGCACTTGAAATAGCCTAACAGCTGGGGAACTGATAGATCTTGAAACCATATTGGCAATTGGGGTTCCTTATCAAAGCATTGTGAAAATGTTTCCAATATGAATGTTAAGGATCAGTATTGCACTCATGAAAATCTGTGAAAAGTGAAAAAAAAAAATTAAACTGAAGTTACTTGTGCCTAGACAAAATTCCTTTCAGTGAGATGCTATAAGAGATCCCTTTCTTTAGCTTATCCTCTCCCCCCCCCCCCCCCAAAAAAAAAATATATATATACTGAGAAGGTACTTAATTAGAATAAGAAAGTACATTTTGGGGCAAAATATATCTTTAATCTACCTAGGAAGGTGATAATATAAAGCAATGTCTTGGAGCTACAGTTAGATACTGCCAGATTAGAAGGTGAAGATACGTTCTGTTGTTATTTTGATACTGAAGATGGTTCACAATTGGAACAAACTACCTAAAGAAATGGTGATTTTTTTTCACCTTTTGATTCTTCTATATCAAGACTGAATATTAAACATGAAATAGATATCACAGTATCTGATCTAGAGATCACATGGAAGAAACAGTGATCCTTTATGACTGAATCATGTGCTGGAGCTGTTGAACAGTCCCTAAGCATTTTGGATTTCACCTGTCTGCAAGAAGACCAAAACACACTATCATGCCATAAATAGCACAGTTAATCAGCAAAGCTAATCTCAAACAAAATTTCTCTTCTGTTTCTCTACTGGACTCTCAGACTCTCATGTTTATACTGAAACATAAAGGAATATATTAAAATACAAATAAAAAGACTATTACTGTCGGTGGTGGGGTTTTTTTGTTTGTTTTTTTTGGTAATAAACACAGTAGTGAAATATTCTCTTTACATATTAAAAATTAGAAGTTCAATATTTGCAAATGTCTATTGCTGTTAAAGAAATTACACTGAAATGATTGAGGAAGCTGAAATACAGGAAATATCCTAACTGCTAAATATGCAAAAAACATTAAATAAAAGAAATTCATAGTAATAATATCCTATCTTTCCTTGTACTTGTTTCCTGAAAACCTTTGACGAAATTCTGTTTAGAGATACCAAACAGAACTGACTGATTTTTATTCCTCAGATTTTCACTTGTTTATTTTACTAATTAATTTGGCCCTACAAAAGTATGCCTATTCAGGGCTGAGGCAGACAAACAGTTATAAACAAAAGAGCTCCCCACGCATGCCCACGTCCTTTAATCCATTTGAAATTGCTGGTGATACTTAAATAAACACAGCACCTTTGTTCTGCATTCCGCAGTAAGAGTCAGAATTAGAAAACAGAGTTCCGTGACTGACTGCCGTGACTCCTGTTACAATACCACTACACACTAAGACTGAAGGAAAAGGATTTAAGAAAATCCACATGACGCGATTTTTACATAGCAGTAGTGCACTAAGTTGGTTTTTGGTGCGGAAAGCTTGTGTGACCTGACATTTCCACTGACCACAACTCAAGGAGTGCGCAAACAGCAAACACATCACAGCCAATGGTCATGGTACCCTGCAAAAAGTGGGCCATTAGCCCACTCTAAGCAGAATTAAGAGAGGCAATTTAAACCTTCCTCACCCACTAACTTAGGTACCCTTATGAGCCCTCTCAGATGCGTAGGTTCGGCTCTTGCCAGCCTCCTGCCTGGCACACACGTGCAGTGTGAGCCCAGCCCTGCAACGCCTGTGCAAACAGCTCCACCAGCACGGACGGAACTTTAAACACCAACCCCTGAATCAATAAAATGACGTGCCATCAGGGAACAGCTCTCCAGCCACGCCAGTGAACAAGCGGCCACTCTTTGCAAAGGAAAGCTACGGTAGTAAAACTCCAGAACAGGAGCAAGACTTTGGAACAGAAAACGTTTTTTAGAAAGTGTAAGTCAGGGAGTCTTATACGGACCCTCGGCTGCAGAGAGATTCTGGGCTGCCATCCAAGCACGTTAGGGGAGTGCTGAGCCATTATTATTCAAGTTACCTCGTTGGGCAAACCGCCCGGAGCCCTGCGTACAAGCAGTACAAGTTGAGCATCGTTAGGAAGAGCCCACCACTTTCCGACAGGAGATCCAACTGCCAGCCTCCGTGAAACCCCTCAGGAGGGCGGGGAGCTAAAGTGACCAAAATCAACTGAGAAATGAGCTCCCCCACCAGATTATTTTTATTTATTTTTTTTTCTTTTTATTATCAGTAAATTTCAAGAGAGTTTGTCCGCTGAATAAATGGATAGAGATGCAGCATGATAATGATACTTCTAACGTATGTTGACTTGAAAAATACGTATGTATTACATTTTGGCAAACAGAGACCTATTTCAGTGGATTAACCCTATGACTTTAAATAAATCCCTGGAAAGCATTTTTTTTCCACTGCCCTTAGGAAGCCACACTTCTTACATTCAAGACATCCATCCTGCTTTACGTTCTAGCTACACGAAAAGCATTTCAGTGGAAATAAATAAATAAATAAATAAATAAAATCGAAGCCACCTTGTGAAGCCCAGAGAAACACCCAGGAGGTATGCGCGAGGGAAATAAAACCGAAAGCGGACAGGGAGGTGTTATTCCGTACGTACACCGGTGTTATTTTTACGGGTACGGAAGGCGGCAGTCGGGAGGGTGCTTTCCGTGGCGAGGTCCTCCCCCGGTGCCGCATCCCCCGAGCCCATCCCCGCACACGGCAGTGCGCTGGGTGCCGATCCGTGCACACACACACGCCCCCCCCCCCCCCCCCCCGTTCCTGCTCCCCGCCACCAGGGCGCCGGATCTGGCCCCGAGGGGACCGGCGGCGCCCGGCGGCGGCGGCGGTAGCGCGGCCGGGAGGGGGCCGGCACCGCGGCCGGGTCCGCGTTTGGGGCCGGGTCCGCGTTTGGGGCCGGGTCCGCGTTTGGGGCCGGGGCCGTGTTTCGGGGCCGGGGGCGGTGCCGTGCCTGACGCGGCGGCGGGGCGGAGCGGGGGCCGTACAAACGGGCTGGCGCCGGGCGCTGCTCGCGGGAGGAGCGGAGCGGGCGGCAGCGGGCGCTCGTTGCACTGCCCGCCCCGCCGGCACCGGGAGCGCTTCCCACGGCTCCGCCACCGCCTCCTCCTCCTCCTCCGGCACCGGCACCCACGGGCGCCCATGGCACGGCGCGGAGGGCTCTGCCCCGCGGCTCCGTGCCCCCGCGGTGAGTGACGCGCTGGGGTGGGGGGGGGGGTCCCGCGGAGAGCGGCCGGAGCTGCCCCGGGGAACATGGGGAGATGGGGGCTCCGGTGTCGGGGTGGTGGGGGAATTGGGGAGCGGTGCCCCCCGGGGGCGTGTCCGGTCGCTGGCAGCCGGGGCTCGGCCGCTGCCGGGGCTGAGCTGCCCGCGGCACCTGCTCCCGGGGAGCGGCGCGGAGAAGCCTGCCCCGCTTGCAGCACCGCGGTGCTTGCACTTGCTCACTGAGTCAGGAGACGGCAGGTTTCGCTTGTCGTGGGGAAGGAGGGGGGAAAAAAAAAAAAATTAAAGAACGGGGAGAAAGTGGGGGAAGCGGTCAGCAGGACCTGAATTGCAGATCCGTCCGGATTTGGCCCCTAGGCACCGTCTTTCCTTACTGCCTTGTTTTTCTCGTAGCTAAATGGCAAGGGCGTGCAAAGCCAGAATGGCAGGGTGTGGAAGTGGCGTGGCGGAGCGCAGGGCTCCTACCTGACAGCAGAGCAACTTGCAAAAGCTCCCCCGAACATCTTTGATCTGCTCCCATGCTGAGTGCCGGAGCTGGCCAGGTGCAGCGTGCTCGGCTGTAGCCTGCCAAGCTGCGCAAGGCTGCAGGGCACAGACGTGAACTCGAGCTCACCCGTGTTTTGCCTGGAATAGGCAAACTGCCTGGACTAGCACAGGGCAGGCATGGGGGCACTGTAGTTCTCTGTGTGTTTTTCAGGGTTAAGGCTGTGAGAGGTTCAAGCCTTTGGGGGGTGAAAGGATGCCAGGAGGAGGCAGGGGTGGTGGTTCCCAGCTGGAGGAGTTCTGGCAGGGCATTGTATTGGTTTGGTCTTGTCTTTTAGTCATACAAAAGATTAGGGAAGGGCACCCAGCTAGGTACAGGCAATTCAATCACCTCAGCTGACTGGGAATTAAAGTGTATGACTCCTTCCTCTCTGTTAGTGCAATGAGTTCAAGGCTTTCCCTGTCCCTAGACTTCCTTTTCGGATACTGGGGAGCAAAAAAATAATTAAATATCTGGGAAGTCTCATAAAGACCAGGCTTAAATGGCATGGGGATGGGGTGCCTGCAGGGACCATCCTTCTGGCACGAGAGAGCCATTCATTGCCCACTCCCACTGCAAGCCTCTGCAGTGTATTTGGCAAGAGGAACCCTTAGTAGAACAGGTTCAGTATATGCCCATAAATTGTCTGGCTAAAACTGCATTTCAAACTTAATATGCAAATTATAAATTATTACTATATTTTATTTGCCAGCCTTTCTTGCACTCTTGAACAAGTGTATTTCCCACATTGCTCAGAAACGAGCACCTTTCAGTAAGAGTGCAGCTACTAACATCAGCTTCAGTTAGCTCTTTCCTATCCACCCTGTCCGCGCCCACCTTTCTTTCTTCCTCCCTCTTTTTTTGGAAAATGCAGAGGTTTTTGATATTACGTCGTTAAATGAATGCCTCCGGTCGGCAGCAGATTACACATGTGAAGCAAAGCCAGCTGCTGCAGTGGAAAGGCACTAATTTAACAGAGCGAATTCTGACCCTAGAATTGCCAGGCTCTGAGCCATGTCCACTCCTTTTGAGGATGCTACCTTGGTTGTTCCAAATTAACCATGTTATTACACAGACTTTACAGAAAAGCAGAGTAAATGAAAAACA
Organism: Anser brachyrhynchus; assembly: GCF_964034855.1. Classification (NCBI taxonomy): domain Eukaryota; kingdom Metazoa; phylum Chordata; class Aves; order Anseriformes; family Anatidae; genus Anser; species Anser brachyrhynchus. The sequence goes on from NC_137698.1 coordinate 64,998,082, forward strand.
GTTTTCCAATGCATAAGAATACATGCATGTGTAGGTACAGAGAGGAAGACAGAAATGTTTTTTGACTAGCCTGGGATCTCTCCCTCCTCTCTTCCAGAAATGCTGCCCAGAACCCCAAATTGATGCATTTCCCTGAAAAGTTTTGGTAATTAAAGAGAGCAAGAAAACTGAGAATATCTCTGGGCAGCCCAAAATGGAAGATCCGGCTGGGTCACCTCACTTCTCACTCCAGAGCATCAGGGTTCCCTCCAGGTCACCACACAGTGCTTCACTCAGTAAATGGATTGGTTTAGCTAAGTCTAATGCAGTGGTGACCTCACCAATACTCTGCTCCAGTATTAATCTGAAGTCAAGTAGCAGGAGGGTGGCAGACATAAACCAGCTTGGAGTATGATCTCTAAGGTTACTTAGAGGTTTGTTTGTTTGTTCATTCTTTTGGTTTTTATTGTTGGTTTCAATGACTTGCTGCATTTGAGATAGGGCCCACGTTGACAGAGAGTGGTAAGAAGTTGCTTGGCAGGGGTAATGAAAGGGGGATTGTTGGATATGCTGTGTTCCCTTTTTCAATCCATTCAGTTCAGGTGAGCCTTTGTATGGAAAGGGAACAAGATACGACAGAGCCATCCTTTCACGCAGGTTCATTTCCTGGGGAAGGTTTCAATGAATTACAAATCAACTCTATTAACTGAGCAATACCTCTCTGCTTCCCAGTTAGATTGTGACCCATTTTGCTTGGGAAGTGGGAAAACTTCTAGATTTTGAATTTAATGTTTGGGTTCGTGAGGGTACAGAGAAGGCACTGATGCAGTGTACTTCCCGCTTCCTTTATGAAGGGCAACATTTGAGTCCTGCAAGATATTAAGCAATTGCTAGAAGAAGGCAGTAAGGGGATTCCATACGAGCATTCAGTACAAAAAATATCTGTGCATCCTGAGCTTCTCAGGTTTATTTTTATTCTGCTGTATTGTCCCATTTTCCTTTTACCTGCAAGAGGTTCTCTGAAATGTAGGGTATTCTCTCTTCTAAAAACGTCTATGATTTCCTGGCATGAAACATTGCAGTGGTCCCTTCTGACCTTAAAAAAAAAAAAAAAAGAGTGCATGTTATATATAACTACAGTCTATTATAAATTTGCTACTCTATTGCTCACACTGGAGCTGAACTCCTCCTTTAGAAGGCACGAACCAGTGACCTAGCTAATTTGTATAAACTCTATTTATCACAGCAGGTGCAGAAATAGAGTAGATCTCAGCCAAAAATACTTCCTACCAAGTCAACCTTTCTCAGCTTGCTAAGTCCTCCTAACCAAAATTTAGAGAATTGTTTAGGAATGTTTCTGAAGTCTTAGAGCCAGTAGACGATATATCATCGTAACCACACTGAAATTATGATTAGATTTCATAACATGCTGACTATAAAAGTTAAATCCATGGTTTTATCTCTTCTGGTTAAGCAGTATTTTTTAATATAATTTTTGAAATGTAGTCTAAGTAGCTAGGCAGTATCACTTAGGCACTTTAATATAGATTAATACAATTTCGTATCTTTTCACCTCCCCTCTTAATGCACAGATGGTTTTTTAATATATAATGAGATCAATAGTTTATGCACCTAGAGATCTATGGTTTCAGTAGTATACAGTGCTATTTGACTTGTTATAATTTTCTCTATAACACTTACTAAAATAGGCAATTGCATATAGTTAATTAATGGAAACTAAGTTTAAACATTTCATTGGCAGATGTTGCTTAAAACTTCCCTAAAATGTGATTTGACAACAGTGTGGAGTAAGTGTGGGAAGCATTTCTTCATGAAGAGGACATTATGAGGCAGTTTAATAGTTAAAGACATTTTTTTCCTTGGAAATATTTTCTGCATTTTGCTGTTTTCTAAACTAGATCAGATGGGGGGAAAAAAAAATTGTTCCTTTTCCATTCAGGAAAAGCTCTTGACTAAGCTGTAAGTGATTGCCGTGTGTTTTATGCTAACTGGAGACAAAATGTCACTTGAAAGAGCTCATATAAACAACTGAGGAATATATATTATGGCAGATACCATCTATCCTGGGAGGGTAGGAATATATACTGTTTGTATCAATGACTTGACAAATTTCAAGTTCAGTTGATCTAGTTCAGTTTTTTTTTTTAAATGTGACCCTGAATACAAATGTTCAGTTCGCTGACTCTTCATCAGTGTAGGAGGTTGTTTGTAGGGTTGGTTAACTCGATTTTGGATTTCTTTTTCCTGTTATAAGAAGCCAGTGCAGTAGATCTGAGTTGTACCTCACAGCTGCTTTTAACCAGCAATGTCAATCTGACTACTTTTAACCAGTATTGTTAGTCTGACTACTGAGTGCCCAAATGTGCACTTCTAGAGTAAAGGAAAATAAAACCCACAAACTGTCCTGAGGTTCTGTCACGTCTACAGTGCCAAGCATACTGTGAAGAGCAAAATTTCTCCCTCCAGTTTTCAGCTCTGATCTCCCTCTAGAGACAAATCTTAGCAACTGACCTGTAGTTCTCAATTGGGCCAGACTGGGTTTTCGTAGATGTCTATGCAAAGATCCCCCCAGCAAAGGGCTTCAGCTCTGCAATGAGAGAAAGTGAGATGGCCTGAAACTTACCGGGGTCTTCCTCACTCCCTGGAGGACCATAAAAAGGTACAGCTTCTGTTTAGTGAAAGTGAAGACACCTGCATGTGAACGGTAAGCATATAGTAGTTCTTGCAGTCAGTGTCCTGGCAGCAGCTGCGCATGTGTGTGTGTTGAGAGATGGTCAGCAGAGATAAAATAGCAACACATCTTTCAAAGAGCACTGTGATATACTTAAAAGTCATTGAAATATGACAGCTGTACCCCTCATACTGCATTTAGTGAGAAAAGGTTCCATTTATTTCTAAATTACTATTACTTTTGAAGTGGTTGTAACCTTAATGAAAGCTGATTTGATTGGCAATGTCCACACTGAATCTTGTTGAATAAACAGTATGGCACATTTAGCTAATTAATTGGAGAAAGCTGAAGAAAAGATTAAGAAAAAGCAATCAGACTTTTTGAATAGTCTTGGTGTAATCTTCAAAGCGCCATTTAGCATAAACTGTGCTTCTTTTACCAACTTGTTCGTTTACTTGTAGCAAATGCAATAGTAATGACTGTCAGTTAAATTTCTGTATTAATCTGGAATACAAAGTCACTGAGTGCAGTCATGTATGCTTTGCATGACTCGTGGAGGCAGTGAAGAGAATTCTTAAAGCAGAAAAGTAATTTGGCAGAGTGGCTGCTATCAAATCTTCAGTGCATGCTTATTATTGTTGAAACAGTTTTTTCGGACCCACAAATTATAAAGCTCTGGAATACACATTTGCATCGTTTTATATAAACTGCTGTAATTCTAGCCACCAAATTGTAGATCTGCATAAAGCATTAAAGAGAGCAGAAGAGAAGAAAGCTGAACAGCAACCAATTTATATGCAGTTTTATTCCTGGACACCACTTTGCCTACACAACACATGTTTTGTGCTGAATTTAGAGGAACACTCATGTCCATTGTGTTGCATTAGTCTAACACAACATAATAATTGGTCCAGGTATCAGACCTACACAGTCTGAAAGAAATGAGAGGAACAGAAAGAGATGGCAGACAAAGCTTTATTGCTAGCAAGTAAAGCAACAATAGCACGGAGGTACTTTGAATGGCGTAATTACTGACATGGTTCATTGGGTGTGCATAAAGACAGTAAATGCTACAGATCCTGATGCGTGATATGCACCTGAACAAATAGTTGGGGAGGAAGAAAAAAATCAAATTCTGTATGTCTGAATTAGAGGATACTTCCATGTTATTCTGAGGACTCACACTGCAACTGAAGACAGTTGTTTTGTTTACTTAGAAAATAATATTCCCCCCCAAAAGTATTTCAGTTAAGACTACCTGATGTCAGTCCCTTGGTACCACACCTGTAATATCCTGCAAGTCTGATTTTGAAGAGTGATGCCAGCCAAAATAAGAGTAGAGCTACAGTTAGAAGAAACCTTTGGTGTTATTTCCCTCAAACATTCCCAAGCTGTACTCCGCCATGGGAAGGCTTGAATAAAAAAAGTTGGCAGCTGAGTACTATGCAAACTATGAATTTAAAAACAAACAATGAATTGGTGTACATAGCTCATAAAATTAAAAAAAAGTGTTCCCAGCAGTGTGTTGTCATTAATATCCGAGACTAGTAGCTCTAAGTTAATCTTTCCAGAGGAAGACTGCCTAGCATGCAACTTGGCTGCTAGCATAGTATATTTCAATCTGACTGCTAAGAAATAAGGGTTCTTACTATTAGGCTTTTACTTAACTCCTTTCAACATCAATTCAACCTGTTCCTCACTGAAATCCTATTATGCTTTTCCATTAAGGTGTTAGGACAACGACTCAGGCTTACTATTTATGGAGCTTGTAACTCTTAAAATATACTCTGCAGTAAGTGGCTATTCCTTTAATCTGTGACCTTAAAATTCAGGAAGAGTTGATATTTTGTTGCTTTTATGTTCTGAGCTGCCCATCATTCACTGATCTAATTAAACCACTTGCTCACATTGCTTCTAAATATGGTGGAAGCATAGCTCCATGTGGACATCCAGCACGAAGCACAAATGTACCTATTCTGAATTGTCTGTCACCCAGTCCACCCCTCCACAACACCATTAGTGAGATTTTCTTCTTGAAACTGAAATAGATTTAGTTGAGAATGGTGAAGACAGGGAAAGAGTGGAAAATTAATGACAGCCAAAATGTAGCTCCTCCAACCAGATAAAACTCTTAGCAGTGACCAAAAATGGGAGAACAACAAATTCCTTTGCAAAGTTTTCTCATATCAGACATCACAGAACAGCCTAGGGCACAACTTTGTGTCCAGGACAGAGCATGGTCGTGAACCCAAAGCCTGCAGGCACCTGGAGAAGCACGTGCTCTGATTTCAGGCGTATCATGGCCCTTTGCTTCCCTCTCCTCCCAACATTAATTTCTGCTTCCTAACAATACCACTGCCTTGCAGCCCTTTAAAAGTGATTAGAAAAGGGAAAGCAGAAAAGTAATAATCAGTAGCAAACATCAGGAAGCAAGCCTGCTTCATTCAGGATGAAGTCATGACCTCTGTAAACGCAAAGCTATCAAACAACTTTCTACATCACTTGGAAACACATCATTAGTCCTTGTCACACAGGGACTTAGCTTATTGTGGAAAAGTCATTAGTATCTTTTCAGATTCTCTGGAGAATTTCCAAAACCTAGCCCTTGCATTTCCTCAGGTTGTTCGTACGTAATCTCATATTTCAGCCCTTGGTAGTTACTACAGTACACATTGTTCTGAGCTTAAACTTATAATTACAGTAGCCTAGTAAGGCAAAGCAGTCAGATGCTCTGCCATTGTGGCTTCTAGTTCTACATGGTGTTAGACAATACCACAATCATACTTACACCAGCCTCTGCTGAGCTTATAGGACTTCAGAAAGCCTCCAAATTTATGGAGCTTGTATACACAGCCAGCTCATAACATGACAATCTAACAGGTTTGCTATATGTGAGGCCATTACCATTTCATTTTGAACACTGCGTTAGGAAACCTGACCTTTACCTTGAATTTACAGAATCACAGAATGGTTAAGGCTGGAAGGTATCTCTGGAGGTCATCTGGTCCAACACCCCTGCTCAAGCACGGACACCTAGAGCATGTTGCCCAGGACCATGTCCAGGTGGCTTTTGAAGATCTTTTTAGTTTTAGTATTTAGTAGCCTTTTTGATAAAGAGTAAAGATGTTTACAATACAGCAGCTTGCTGCCAGACTCTGGAAATGATCTTCAGCAATATCCGTTGTATATCTTCTTTCCTAAGTATTTGAACTGGGACCACAGCTCTTTTTGCATTTTGTTGATGCAGTCCTACTGCAGTCTGCAGTACTATAGCAGCAGCAGAGTGCATAGCACCTGACTTTCCTCAGAGACCCTAAGCACAGCAAACGAGTGCTTCACTTAAAAATCATACAAAAATTCACCTTTTCCTTGGTCTGCTGCTCACCCAGAGCTCTTCTTAGCTTCTATGCAAAGGCCACATTTTTGTAGAAAGTTCTCTTCATATACTGTGAGCCTTTTTTCCCCAGGAGGCTTTACTTTCAGATTGCCATCATGTGATCCCTTAGGAGACTACAAGACCATCTTTGAGGAAGCTATTTTGTTCAAGCCCATACCTTTTTCTTTTTAGGTTTTGTTTCTAAAATAGACCTATTCTTGAAGTAGACCTATTCTTGCAGATTTAAAAACAAACACAAAGAAAAAAAAATCTCTCGCAGTAGTGGTTCAATTCCACTGAAATCAGATTTAAAAAAAATAATAAAAGTTACCTCAATGAATCTTGGGTGCAAAAAAAAAAAAAAAGATTCAGAATGTTCATGTCTCCTGGTGACTGGAAATCATTTTCTCGTGGCATTATTTTATGTGCCTGTCTTTAAAGAATTTAATTCTATCCAATGATTTATGAGCCTAGAATTGGGAAAGCTAAAGAAGTTTGTTCAGTTGTGAAAATCAAAAGATACTTGCAGTGTGGCTTTAGTAGTGATATATCAGAGTATAAAATAATGTGCCTCTCTTCTTTTTTTTCCTCTCAGCAAAGTTTCCGTTTGAGAAATACGCATCCACTCAGCAAAACAAAAACAAATTTTAAAGGTTGTTCTCGGTGGAAATCACTCCATGCCCCATTACCTGCTTGAGTGAAACCAGACTAAGAACTTCTGTCATGGCAGCTTTTCTGCTGGGAGCTGTGTTGCTTATTGTTCAACCTCAGATAGTGCCTTCCAGACCGGCTATAAATTCAAAGGCTGAGACTTCTGCTCAGTCTGTTCAGAGAGAGCTTTTAAAGAAAACATCTCAAAAAAATGACTTCAAGGAAAACATTCATTCTAATGGATCATGCCGGCAGCTGCCACAGACTATCATTATTGGAGTGAGAAAAGGTGGAACAAGAGCTTTGTTAGAGATGTTGAGTCTTCATCCAGATATTGCAGCAGCAGAAAGTGAAGTTCACTTCTTTGACTGGGAAGATCATTACAGAAATGGATTGCAGTGGTATATTAATCAAATGCCATTCTCTTATCCACATCAGATCACAGTGGAAAAAACTCCAGCGTATTTCACATCACCTAAAGTGCCTGAAAGAGTTTATAACATGAACCAATCTATGAGACTACTCCTTATTTTAAGAGACCCAAGTGAGAGAGTACTGTCAGATTACACCCAAGTGTTCTATAACCACATGCAGAAGCACAAGCCGTATCCATCCATTGAACAATTCCTGATTAAAGATGGTGAACTCAATGTGGACTACAAGGCAATAAACAGAAGCTTATACTACATTCACATGCAAAACTGGTTGAAGTATTTTCCCCTTGATCATATCCACATTGTAGATGGGGATAAGCTAATCAAAGATCCCTTTCCAGAAATAGAGAAGGTAGAGAGATTTTTGAAATTATCACCACAGATAAATGCTTCGAACTTTTATTTCAATAAAACTAAAGGCTTCTACTGCCTAAGGGACAGTGGGAGGGAGCGTTGCTTACATGAGTCAAAAGGACGAGCGCACCCACAAGTAGATACCTGGTTGCTTGAGAAACTGCATGAATATTTCCATGAACCCAACAAGAAATTTTTTGAGCTCGTTGGCAGAACATTTGACTGGCACTCATTTGTTGCAAGTTAGTGGTGAGCTTCAGAACCTATGTTCCAGTGTACATCTAGAAATTTTAAAAAGGGCATTTATGCTATAATTTATTTGTAAAAATCCGTAAATACTTCTGTACAGTATTAGATTCACAATTGCCATATATACTAGTTATATTTTTCTACTTGTTAAATTTGAAAGCATTTTGTATTGTTTTTCATGGTTGTTAACATTGTGTATGATGTGTCTATATGAAGAAACTAAATTATTTCACTGCAGAAGATGCTCTCTTGAGAATGTGTTGTCTTTTTAATAAATAAGAAGTTCATTTCAACAAAACCCTTCAGAATTATTTGAATACTTCAGTCTTTCTGGACTATTCTGGACTTTCTCCTCTAATTGCTAATGAATATGCTAAGCTTTACATTTCCATTTTTCTTGCTTTAAAATGTGGTCTATTTTCTTTTCTTATCTGAAAATACTGTTGTAATTTGAAAATTGTTCCATCCTGCTTTATAAAATTATTTCCTGAAAAAGTGGTACGTCTTGCACATGTTGGGACATGCACAGCCAAAGGATGATGGAAGGCCGTGTATCATAAAACACGTTAACAGCTGTACACTTACCTTTATAGTTAATGCTATAACAGTTGCTCCTCAAATTCTTTGGCAGTACCATGCTAGTTTCATGGCAGTTTTTTAAAGATTCTGTGGGGACCAGCTCATAAAAATCCAGAATTAAGTGCAGAAATATAGTCAACCTGAAAATTTTCTACAGTCGGTGAACGTACATATACTTCATAATGAAAGAAAGAGGTCTGAGAGAAGAATTTAAACAATATGGGGAAATTTTAATGGTTGCTTATGACTGTTCCTGAATTTTATAGCACACTTATGCTTTCCCATCACTGAAAATCAACACTTACACCAGAAAAAAAATAGCTGGTCTATGTTCTAGGAAGCAGCAGCTTCATTGTTTTAAATATTAACACACTTGTACCCTAGTGAAGGCTATTTTCTATGAGATGAGCAGCTGCTTCATGCAACTGGAAAGTGCTCGTGGACTACTGTTCAATTAGTCTCCCTCCAGGAAACATGAAGCCAAGTCCTCGTTCCAGCCTTGTGTGTCATGGAATTAACCCCAGTCCCAGGAACTTTTATGGTCTTCCATCTGCTAAAAATAGAAGTTAGATGTTAGTACATTTGTAAAAATTACAGCTCTCCTTATCTACACTAGTTCTACTGTCCTGTTAGCCACCATTCTCCAGAGTTAGAGTTAATCGTGTTTCCACACAGGGCTTACTACAATACGTTCTTTATGAGCTCCTAATTTTCCTGTTGTGATCTAGAGTATATCCATTGAACATTCAGTGGCAACACCTTGTACATTTGAACTTGCTACTGATTATTACAATCCTTTATAAAATTTAAATGTAGATGCATTAATTTTTCCTGGTGAGATGGTGCAAACTTGGGCACTGTGGCAAGGTACCGTCTGGATGCAAACATCCTATATTATGCTGCTTGCATGAAAATTTGAAGATGCTGCCCCTCTCTCTCCTGCTCCTTGTGCACCTGCCCAAGCTGTATTCAACCTCAGAGAGGTTGTTGGTGTTGTTTTATAAAGTAGACCTTTGATGAAAGCCTAAAAAGAAATGGTATTGTACTCAATAAAATATTTTCTGAATTGCATCTTTCCTTTTTTGTTTATTCATCAGTTTCTAGTTGGGAAGGCCAGAAGTTAGGATTCAACTTCAGTTTAGACTCCAGTTAAATTTTACTTAAGAATTCAGCTGTAGCCTAGTGGATTCAGTGGAAATCAGTTGTTGGCTACTGGGTTGTTGTTGCCTGCATGGTCCATTGCTGATCCAGAATATACAGCAAAGGAAGACATGTTCTGGTGGCAATAATGTTGAGTCTTTTGCAAGAGATGGATACAAAAAAAAAAAAAACAGGCTTAAAGTACCAGGATGCTCCTATTAAAGTTTGAAAAGAGAAATACTGTGTGTTTTGTGTAAGGAGGGGCAGTATATTCTTGGCCACTTATTATTATCCCATTTCCTTGCTAACTCTGTAGGAACCATCTGGACCTAAGAGATTTTGGCCCACAAGAAAAGTTCCCACCTTAGTACAGTCCCACCTTCAATTTTGCCTTCTTAGAGCCCCGGACTGAGTCCACCACGTTTCCTAACTTTTTGCTGGGAAAGGAAGAAATGCTGCCTGGGTATGTGGCCATGTCGGTACTACCTTTTCAGTCAAAGAGTCAGCTGAATGCAAGAAGACAGGCATGCATCAAGCTCACCTGCAGCAGCTCACACAAATGGGGCGATACAGCATATGACGTAAGCGTATAATTGTGAAAGCCACAGCAGTATTGACACCTGATGATAGAACTGAGAATGTTTTTAGATGTATAATGCTACTTGATAGCATTATCTTGCCTGTAACTAACCAGAACACATCCTCTCACTCCCTACCTCTGTATGGGTTTATCTCTGTAGAACATGAAGTAGAGTATGAACCATCAGGTCACTGTTAGTATTAGGACCTTATGCCTTGTTCTCTATGGGATCAGGAGGAGGAATGGGGAATATGCTGAAGCATGAGCTTACAGTACTCATGCCCTCGACTCTAAGTGCAAAGGGGCCCACAGACAGTGTGTATAACCAAATGTATATGCTTTGTGCAGGGATGGCATGATTGTACCTCACCCTGGAGCCTGCACAGCTAGCTGTGTGGTAGCTACTACAGGAATAGACAAAAATCACATCCACACTAGTAATAAAGGTAAAATTTATTGATCACAGATACCCTAAATTCAAGGGTCACAAAGCGTAAAGCTATGATTCTGAGTGTGAATTCTGTTTTACAGGAGCTGCATTTACTCTCCACACATGCATCACTGTATTTTCTTAAAATGTGCTGAACAACAAAAAAATCAAACAGAAAAAAGTGAAGAGATAATAAAAGAAACAGGCTGATGCACGTTCTGGTTGAGATTGTAGAAACATAGACAGTTAGCTTTGAAGTCATGCCATATTTATTCATACTAAAGGAAATCTCTGAAAATACCTTTCCACTGTTAAGCAGTACAGGTATTTATTCTTGTTAAACTTTGCCCTCTCAGGTCTAAAGTACAACTACTTGGGTGTAGCTCTGGAGGCCTGTCTCCTGAGGGCTGCTAGCCAACTCTGTAATCACTCTTACAAATATAAAATACATACAACATTTTTATGATAATCCAATGTTCAATTCAAAGTTTACCACTCCCCTTGACTAACAAGAAGAAAAGCCAATCAAGCCATTAATCAAGGGTGGCATTCCAAGACTAAGTCTTGCTCTTTGCTTCACAATGTAGATTAGTGTAAGTCTTTGAAAGCAGATACAGTATTTGCAGAGGACAAAGTTTAAACTATATTGATTATTCCATGAACATTTCTAGAGTATGGGAAATGAAAGAAGTCTCGTAGGTAAATATATACACGCACACGTGTGTGTATATATATATATATATAACTTAATCAAGAATATTGATACAACTACTGTTGGTGCTGCATGATACTTTCATGTGTCCTTTGCTGTTCCTTACACCTTTTTTCTTATGTTATGGGTGAAATAACATCTACTGTGCTTGAGTAAATCTAGATTGTTTTGGAACACCTCAGTAAAAAAATTTATCCTTTTCTAAATCTTGTTTGAGTCTATTTGCACCAGGAGTAGGGCAGTGCTACATTCCTTGATGAGTGTGTGAGACACTTACCACCACTGAATATCTTTCCTTGCTTTGGGACTCAGATCTGATCATTTCACGTTTCCTTGTCTATATGCATTTTCAGGATCAGGTTCAGCAGAAAAACAGGATTCCTATTTCTTCTTGTCATGCACACAGATTTCAAATATGTAAAGGAAAGTAAGATGGGGTAGTGCATATTTCCATATGTTTTTCTTCTGCTTTATCTAGCATGGCTGACCAGACATTTAAGAAAGTTTACATTTCCACCCCACAAGTAAGAGGTTGCATATCAAAACTGCTACTCTGGGAATATCCCTTCTTCTTTCTCTTTTTCAAAGTCTGTGACAACCAAGTCCCAATTTCATTCACATTGTGAATAAAATTTTAAAGGAGTATATTAATAGATGTTATCTGATACAATAATAAAGTAATAAAAAGCACGATAAAAAGTGATAGGTTAACGTATGTAAATAAAGTGTATTGAACTTGCTAGTAGGTACATACCAGCTGAAATATTTGCAAGTATTTCCCCTACAGCTGTAAGTAGCATTATTCGTTTCTCATTCTTACTCCAATAACTTGTATTCATGACTCTGCCTGAGTTTCCAGTTACATTGGGAAGACTGTATGTTCAGTATTAATTCCTTCATGTTTCAGTTGCTTGGCAAGGCCAGTTACAGATGGAAGCTATGCAAAGATTTTATCTGAGTGGGGAAAAAAATTAAAGATATTTTCCTTACCAAAAATAAAAGAAAGTGTATATATGTATATCAGATTATTAATAAAGGAGAGCAGTAGTCTCTTTTCTTGCAACAAGAACCCACCTATGGTAAATTTTCTGCTTAACTCCCACACAACAGTTGTTGCGGTTTTTAAGTCAATAGTGCAATAATCTCAACAGTGATGCTGCAGATTTTAAATGCCTTCTGGGATATATAAAATATGCAAGTCAGGGTGGGGAGCAGCTGGATGCGCAGGAACAGCTGGTCTCATTGGGCTGAAAACATTTTTGTTTAATGATATGGGACATGAAATTTTTGACTTGGATATCACTTTGTCTATGAAAGCAATGCCTTCAATTAACTTCCAAGTCAATAATACTGTCATAGTGACATCATCTTTTTACTTTCTGCAGATACTGTGCTCTTACAAAACATGGTCTAAGATCCCAACCCCAAAGAGCAGGTGGAAGAGGAATCCCTTAATATAAAAAAAATAATTGTAATACAACTCAGACACACAGCTTCAATTATGAAGGCACAGTGGCTAAAACAAAGGTCTGTTCTGAAATGAATGGCAAAATTCTTCACAACTTAATTTGAATGCAGGTTACAGAAACAGGAATCTGTATGAATACACAGAAAAACAGCAGAGCAAATAACATGCCCTCCCTTCCTGGGTTCTTGGTCAACAGTATTTCAACAATAATAATAATAACAATCTGTAGTCATATTTCCTCAAAATGAACAGGCCAGCCTCCAGGACTTAGTGCAGTTGAGATCAGATAACTATCAAACAGCAGAGTTCTTGCAGTATTTTTTACACCAGGCAGCATTCTCAGGGAATCTCTTACTACTGGATTTTGTGAAATTCTTTTCTCCTCCCCAGTCTGCTGCTGTATCATATCTGTCCTATAACTATTAAATTAACACTGTAAGAAAGTAAATTCATGATCTGAAAGTATTTTTAAAGAATGCTGTTTAAATGAAGGGGAAAGCATAGCATTATGGAGTCCAAAATGCACTTTGCATATGTTTGCTCGGATATGTTTTTAACTTTAATAAAATTTGGCTTATTTGGTCTGCATCATTGCATTACAGCAGGAACTATTGTAACATCATCGTATGTGAGTATCTATCTATTGTACTTGGTAAATAGAAATGTATAATCAAAGGAACATATTGCTCTTATTGCTAGTGTAGCAATTATGCTATTGGCGATAGCGTGACACTTACCCATAGTGTCACTACAAGTGGTAGCAGTATTTCTTTTGAAAGAATGGAAGCAATCTGAGAATCATCCTCTTGATCCATGTAGGAACAGGGTCTTTTTTTCCCTTTGTGTAAAGTACAAAGAAGTCTGAGCAGGAATGCAAGTTATGTTATATAGTCACATAACAAGAGTTTACTGAAATGTAGCCGGACCGTAGTAACATAAGAAGTGTGCAAGTGCTGCAGAAAAAAAGAATTGGAATCATACTGTATCTTTTTTAGTGTCTTATCATTCTCTTGCCTTAATATGTGTGTTCCTGTGCAAGGAGAATAAGGGAGGAAAAAAGGACACGCTGCAGAAAGAGAACAACTGGTCCATTTTGTACATCACACCAGCTGGGACCAGGGCTACACAGCCACAGTGTGACAAGGACACTAGAAGTGGATATGGGGGAACATCTTATCATAGCTTCATTCCTCCTGTTCACACCCTTACATATGATGAATAAGGGCTTTCAGGAAAAAAATGCTTATTGTCCAGCTCTCATCTGTGCCACCCAAACAGAGAAAAGGCATCCAAATTCATCTGAGTATCGGTTCATTCCCTTGCCATAAGGCCTTTTAGAAAGTCAGTGCAGTATAATGCAATTAGTCTTATTATTCACCTAACTGTCTAATCTTCCCCTTTTTTGTTTTTAAACTTGTAGCAAGTTTTCCATCTGCTACAAATAAAAGGGTTTGATGAATAAATGATTTACAGCCTGCAGGAGGAGAAGAGTTCATATTAAATATTCTTCAGACAGGAGACTTGCAAAAGAGGATATTTTCTCATAGAAAAAAGAGCATCTGTGGACCAGTTGGTTTCTTGCTGAATAAGCCAACTGGATATGATACTATTTTGGCAGCTTCCTTATTCTTGTGTGGGCTTCAGTTATGTGAATGCCATAAGATATTTATTATTGAATATAGATATAGATTCAATATCATACATATTGTGTTTTATGATGTTGGCACTCGTATTCTAAGTTAATTATTTAACATCAAGTGGTGATAAAATCCTAGTGCTTTTTCATACTTAATAAACTTGAGTCAGCTAATGCTTAGACATTCATAAACTGGGAAAAAAGAAAAAAAAAAGTAAATGCTAAACTGCTTCAAATGCTCCTTTTCTGTGACTCATACAAGAACTTTATTTCCACAGCCTTATGGAAGAAAGTTAAATTTCAAGCATGGTAAATAAAGGGAAGGATTTACTATTACTCACAAATACAGTAATGCATAAAAAATGGGTTTCCATGATTTTATATCATGAAATGGAACAAGGATTGACAGCTCAGGAAAGGGAAGAGCTTTTCCTGTTCTCACTGCAAGGGTGAAAGTAGTGTCACAAATGCTATGGGGATCTGCAGAGTATGGTTCCTCTAACTTAACACAAGCAGGAGTTTTTACTGTCACTGTGTTTTATTGCTTTTTCTTCTGCACCCCAGGTTACTAGCCTTGAACTGGTCTGTTCATCTGTGAATATACTGGAAATAATGTTTTAAACATAAAGGAGAAAGTGGCTTACTACAATGAGCTCTCTACCTATATAAATGCTTGTCCTACAAACAGTTTGCTGAACCAGCTGGGAGGACAACATGCCCAGTGCAGACAGCAGGAATACATTACACTGATATTGCTGATAAACTCTTGATTACCTTATTCAGAAGACAGCTTTGGCATTGCTGCTACTAACCAAACGACCTTGTATCTTTCCAGTTGCAGCCATTTCTTTGCAGACCAACCATCATCTCTTGTGTTTGACTGTCTAGTAATAACTGCTTGCCGGGGGATGTCACCCTCTAAATTTCTTTTTCCCCAAACTACCTAACTACTACTTTTTCCCCTGCTACCCAAAGTGATGCAGAATGTGGTTTCAGCAGACACCGGCCATGGCTAGACCTTCAAAGATACTGCTCAAGCTAGCCAAACACCTTTGGCTAGCTGTGAGAGCTGTGCCAGAACAAGAGTGTATTCAGCCAAAGGAGAACACAAACAGAAACTATTTTCAGCTGCATCAGGTCCCTGGTTCAGGTCATCATTCAGATCTGTAAACACATGCAACTCTGATCAGACTTGAGTGTGCAACAACTTTTCCTACAAACATTGCCACCAAAAAATTAGCCAATTAAACTACAGAAGTCTTCAGGTATTACTGCGCCTTGAGATATTCCTATCCTCCCATCTCTTCGCCTCCTACTGGTACTGCCAGTTCTTTGGGGTGGTACAACATTGTGGGCAGTTATCCTGTGAATTGCGTCAGGATATTTTTTAATACCTTTGCTTTAAAGTGTTGGCCATGCAGAGACAACTAGAGAAGTGGCACACTGTGGCCTATGTAGGGGCTAATATAAAGCCCATTTAGCTACTAAGCATACACACATAGCTTTGTGCTATGATGCCACTGCCCTGGTGTCTACATTTCAGCAGTTATTTTCATCCACTAGAGCTTCTTGTTCAGACCAACCTGTGAACTGACAAACGCACTTGATAAAAATGTTTAAATGGAGTGAATGCCCATAGCTCATTTTTACATCTTTACTGATGTTAGACATAATAGTATTCAAACACCCTAGGTGAGAAGCAGCATGACCTCCAAACCTGTCTGTGAGGACACTACATTGCAAATTGGTCGAGTCAGAAGTTGATAGGTAAGAGCTTAAAGAATTTATGTATCTGGAAATACAGAAAAGTAACCGCTGGGATTTTCAAAAAGCAACTTTCAAAAATGTCAAAAGCAAGTAAGTACCAGGTTATATGTAGGTGCTTGAATACTGTGTCTCTGATAGCCTCGTGAAGGCTTTGTGAATATTCTTACTGGGAAATGAGCTCTACCTCCTGGGGAAAAAAAAAAAAGAAGAAAAAAAAAAAAGAAAAAAAAGAAAAAGAGTCCATAGCTGATACAAAAATGCTACATTTAAGATATCTACAAACTAAAGTGATGAAAATAAAATCTTCTAATCTTTAGAAATGCCTAATACTTAAAGAAAGGTCATTTCAGTGTAAGGAGTATCATTTTTCTGTCTATGACGTCTCCAGTGATAAGCCCTCTGTAGCTTAGACAAACTTTTTCTGAAAAGTCTTGCTTTCTCTTTAAGCAAAAGTGAAAAAAGGAAACAAACCATACTGCTGGGGAAACCTACCTCAGCTCTATTTTCTTTGGAACAGTTGCATAGGAATTTAGCATTATAGGAAGTGAAATACTAGCAGAAACCCAAACCATCAAATCAAATATACAGAAATTAGACATACACTAGACTTTTGCAGATAACAAACCAGATTCTAAACTCATTTAAATCAACACAAATTCATTAAAGCCAACACACTTGGTTCTCATATACTTCGTACTTTTCTTCTATGGAAAGGCGACTTGCAGAAACTATTTATAGATGTTCCACAGTCCCTCTGCACTTCTGAAGTGGTGTAAAGGACTGTATTAAAATGAGACTGAAGTCTTCCCTACCTGATCTCAGAAAACAATCCTAAACTAGCTGCTAGAACCATATAATAGGAAAAAAAATCCATAGCAGAGTTGGCTAGAGCCAGATATCTTTCAAAGAACGAGAACAATCATGTATAAATTAGCTAGACTCCTGGTGTTCATGAAGCAACCTGTGTCTCATAAAATCCCCTCCACTCAAAAAGCACATTTCAGTTTTTAGGTACTGCCTATCAATCCAAAGCGTGCTATGCAGCTTGCACAGATTTGACTTGTTCCTCTTTTACAGAGCTAATTTAAAACCATGCCTAAAATTTTCCAGCAGGACAGTCAATAATCTACTAACTTGATAGGTCGCTTTACAGTTTATCACAGAGAAGACAATGAAGTTAAATGCAGCAGAAGGATGCAGACAGTCCCAGCAGTTACGGTTCATGGGTTTTGTGTTCTGCAGCCCGAACTAAAGATTTGTAGTGGATCAAGTTATTTTTCTTTTTTATCCCTAGAAAAGTCTACTAAGTTACCTGTATTTTGACAGCTGTAACTCGAGCATGATGGAGAGATGGCGTACAAATGAAAACAGATTTTTCTTCTGGCTTTGTTGGAGCTTGTCTATCAGTAAAGAAGGTATCTTTTTTTTTTTTTTTTAATCTGTTCTAGTGTATTGAGTGAATGCTTTATTCAAGGGGAGTGCCAGTTTTCTTCTCTCCAGTTCATATTTCAAAACAAAACAAAAAGAATATGCACAAGTTGCTACTAAGAGAAAAGACAATTAGCTTATGCAAGGAAGCAATACAGCAAAAAGACAAAGCAGACAACTGCAGATTGAAACATGGACTGTGAGAACAGCCATCATTCTGTTGCAAGGCATCTATTAATCACCTCCTAGCAGCTTTTTAGCCTCCACAGACAATCTCTGACTGTCCAGGTTAAATTAATAAAAATAATAAAAAGCAGAAGCAACCACAGCCACTGTCTTTTATTGAACAAAACGCGTCTGGAGGACCATGCTGATCTGATAAGAGAAGTCTCTAACATGACGGACATGGTGACCAAAGTCTTCCATAAACTGGAGAGCAAGGCCACGACTATGCTTAGATGTTTAGACAACAGGATATATGAATGTGAAGTTGCTAACCATTTTTTTCTCTTTTTTCTTACTGTATAATTCATATAAATGCTCACGGAAAAAGGGGAAAATAGCTCTGTCTGTATCATCCCCACAGGAATAATGTGGAATCTCTATTTTTCCTCAATTAGGTCTAGATCAAGAACTGTCCTCTAAAGGGCTCTCTCCTGACACATGATGTTATCATTATAGTTCAGCTCAAGGGGAAAAGGGGAAAGTTAGCACAAACTTGAGAGATAGTTGTTAGTAGCCAACCTGTAACAAAGTGATGTTTTAATTCATTTCTTTCATGAGGTGGCTTTATTTACTTGCATACCTGACACAATAGATGTTTTCTCTCAAAATCACTGGGGTGTGGTATCACTAAGACATGATGGTGCTATTCTTGCTGAGTGTGTACTAAGACCACTTGACTTGATTGCCAGCTGGGGAAAAAGAAAAAAAAAAAAAAGATTCAGGAAAGCAAGGCGTAGCTTTAGGTGAACCTTGAAATAAGGACAAAAGGGCGTCACTGCCCTGCTTCTAGCTGCTTCTGTAGAAATCATGAATAGCAGCAGAAAAAGGCAAGCAGAAGTGCTGCAGCAGTGAGTTCAAGGATAAGATCTCCTACAGTGATTATTCTTATTAGATTTATAGATTTAACTAAGTTAAGCTAAAGATAGCACTACACTACTACTTCTAATAAAGCCAATAAAAATACAAATGGGTACATAAAATATAGCAATTGAAAATTTTTGTAAATAAAATAATAAATTACTGAAAGGATCGAGCTCTTCAATATTTTTGAAGTGCTTATATAGATACTTTATTTGTAGGAGGTAACAAAGTTCCTTTAAATCACTGAGAGTAATTGAACAGATCTGGCTGTAGACTGTTTGCTGTTCTGAGGATTAAATATAGGAAAGGCAAGTCATCATTCTATAGTTAATGGGCCCATAAAATAAACAAAGTATTTTTCTGCTTGACTTTTGTGGGTGAATATCAGAATGAAAATTAATATTTCCTCTAAATAAACTGGCATCAAATCATTTAAAAGTTTATACACTTGGTAGCATGATGTACTTTATTGTCTTCTTGCAAAAAATAACCAATGCAGCTTGTCATACCGTTTACTGTACTGTTTGCAAAAGTTATGTTCCATCGCCGTTCTCCCTGGCTGGCTGTAAAAAAACATGTACAGGATTTAAACAACTTCTGAAAGTCCTTGACAACATTACTTCAGACGTCCAGATGATGTATAACAAAAATCTTCACAGCTTTACTTGCAAAACCAGTCATGCAATACTGAATATTTTGTGCTATACTTTCAGCTAAGTGTAATTTAGAACATGCGTGCATCACAGTTTTCAGGCAAGATTCCAAAATAGAATAATAAAACTA
Source organism: Anser brachyrhynchus (assembly GCF_964034855.1). NCBI lineage: Eukaryota > Metazoa > Chordata > Aves > Anseriformes > Anatidae > Anser > Anser brachyrhynchus. Next base: position 65,017,426 of record NC_137698.1, read on the forward strand.
TAGGTAACTCACCATCTTTCTTTAAAACTGTATGAGTACTTAAGTGTGAAATCAGATTGGGATTCTGGAAAGTGACATCCTAGGATTTTCTATAACATTCACTATGAAGATTTTGTAAGCAAACAACTTCTCCCTAAACAGTTTTGTTAGCAAGACCATGTAAATTAGACACTTTAAATTCTCTTTCTAATGCTTATCACTACTCCAGTTCACCCCCACCTGCCAATGTCTTTCAAATTAGTGAGTTTTGAAGGAATGTAACTGGAGTTAGAGAGCCCAGATAAAGCTATGCTAGAGATGTAAAAGGGACTCCTCTTAAATGCTAAAACTCAGAGGTTTATCTATTCTTAAATCCTCAAATATTCTACAGTTCATATATCATGCCTAGGCTTTCAAGGACAATGAAGTTATTTTGAAGAACAGAGACTATGTAGCACATTTTAAGCAGAACAATTATTGGCTTACTATAGTAACTATAACCTATTTTATCCTTAGTATATTTTTCTGAATCTAGAAACCTGGTTCATCACTTATTGCCCCTTCAGCTCTTGTTGTTCTCAAACTTAAGGGAGACAAAAGGAGACAAAAATGTTACTCTAAAGGCATTTCCACTTTCCATAACCTAATCATCAATAATTGTAATGCGATGCTGTTAACACACTGTAAACTGAATTCAAAGTTAATCCTGTATGCACTTGTGAATGTAAATCAGCAAAGGGCACAGAAGAATAGCTTTGCAAGAAATCCTCTTTTGCTGGATAAAGAATAGAGGAAAAATAAAGTGAATAGAGAATGGATAACAAAGGTTAAACAAGCTTTTAGTTTTATCTTACCCAACAAGGACAACTTCTGTACAAGGTCACATTGGTTGAAACAGACACAATCCAAGTCATCTATCATCATCTCGCCAGGCTACAGTCTGCCTTTTTTTGAGCCTGAACTCTAGAATAATCGAGATTTATACACTTTATGATTTATACACTTTATTTTTTTAATTTAATGCTAGAGAAGAAATAATGAATGTCAGTGTCACAGCTAATAAATATCTAAAACTCTCTTTTGGATTTTCTTAAATATACCTCAAAGTTGCTAGACCTTAATTCCTTCTCTCCTGGGTGGGATTCCACAGCTTACCCTTCCCCAGGCTTTACATGAGTGACAGTAAGATGTTGGTCATGACTATTTTCACAAATATGCCTGCAGATTTGTATCTATATGATGACACAGTGGTCACACCTGCAAAACAAGAAGCAGAACATGAACTCCTGAAATGCAGGGACATCTACAGAACTGTGTGAAAGCTTTAATCCTTTGTATATTCCCCTGAATTGAACTAACCTCATTCCTGAAGGTAAAACAAAACAAAACAAGGAAAACCAAAAGAAAACAAAAAAAAAAAACTTACTCAGCTCACCATACCTGGTGTTTCCCATATCTCTTGTCGTCTGACTGTCAGTTTTTCATCGATTCATCCCCATAGCCTTTCCTAATCTATTCATGCCCCCTCTCCTTTTCTAAAGTGTTTGAAGTTTCAGATCTCTGCTAACCAGGCATAGCCCTAGGAAGACTACCCCATTCCAGCCTACACAGAGTCAGTTTTTCTCCCAATAGCCTAGCAGACACTCATATCTAAAAGTCTTTGAAGTTATATACCTGAGGCTGCCTTATCTGTGTCATTGTTCTACCATCACTGCTTAGTTCTTTAACAACCTTGTTGCCACTTCCGATGATTTAACTCTATGTATTCAGGTTGGCACCAGAAAAAAAAAAAAAAGAAAAGAAAAAGAAAAGAAAAGAAAAAAAAACTAGAGAGAATCAAACATTAGGTACATAACAAATTCTGAAAGTATATATTCCCAGATTTATGGCCTTAAAAGAAGCAACTGCATTCCGTAAATGTCATTTAATATATATTTTTCAATTCTCAGTAGTTACTTAAATTGCAATCAAAAGAAGCAGAGCAAAATTAATTTTAAATGCAAGATGCTCTGTGATTCAAATTCACTGACACCAATAAGATGCTTATACCCTTTGGAATACTTTCTGTATGTTGTGAAAAGCCAGGCCAACTTTGGATGTAAATGCTTACCTTACTTCATTTCCCAGAGTAGAACTCACACCAGAAACTGGAGCTCTATATTCTCTGTCTATCACACAAGAATCTCAGATCTCTCAGAAAGGCTACGCTGCATGGCTGGTAGAGAGTTGCATAGAGTACCCAGCAGAAAACACCGCACTATGGGGTGCTCACTTCTGTGAGTGTGGGGACAGCCCTTCCAGCTCTCCTGGAACCAGGGCCCAGAATCTCTTCTTCAGGGCAGGGGCATACCTCTTGCACAGCTGAGGAGGACTTGGTTGCTTTTTTCCTGGTGGTGTTCCTATGAATACCGGGGTGTAGTATTCATCCATATTGCTTTAAATGGCTGTGGCTGAGGTAATTGTGTCAGGGTCCCTTTCCAGACAGCTGAAAGAAATAGACATTTGTAGGGGTTGGCTGACCTGACCTTTTTTCAGACATCTGTTCTTGGATAAGATGAGTAACATCCTAAATACACTATCCATCAACTGCTAAAATAGTTGAGATGTTCTACCTTAAAAGTAGGCAGCTAGTTCAGTTAAACTAGATCCCCAACCTCTCTCAATGACTTCAATACTTTGTGAAGGAGTAAGTGCCCTCTCTAGCCTGAGTGCATTCAAAGCCACATTTGGAGAGGTCCCCTACCAGAGGGCTGCACACCTCCATACCTCTGATGGAAACTGCGCTGCTCTGTGTAAAAGCATACAGAATGCACAGGCCAGTGATCTGATGGACTCCAGCAAAAGTAGGTTTGTACCACACTCTGATCTAAGCATTTGGAGAGCTGGAGAACAGCCTCATGGAAAAAGATCTGGGCATTCTGGTTGATGGCAAGTTGAATACGAGCCAGCATACGATGCCCTGGCAGCCAGGAGAGCAAGGCATACCCTGGGGTGCATCAGGCCCAGCACTGCCAGCTGGTCGAGGGAAGGCATTGTCCCGCTCTGCTCTGCGCTGGTGCGGCCTCACCTCAAGTACTGTGTGCAGTTTGGGACACCACAGCATATGAAGGACATAAAACTACTATAAAGTAGTCCAAAGGACGGCTACAAAGATGGTGAAGGTTCTGGAGGGGAAGACATACGAGGAGCAGCTGAGGTCCTTTGGTTTGTTCAGCCCAGAGCAGAGCAGGCTGAGGGGAGGCCTCATGGCGGCCTGCAGCTCCCTCACGAGGGGAGCCAGGGGCAGGCGCTGAGCTCTGCTCTCTGGGGACAGCGACAGGGCCCGAGGGCATGGCATGGAGCTGGGACAGGGGAGGGTCAGGCAGGGTGTTAGCAAAATGTTCTTCACCCAGAGGGTAGTTGGGCTCTGGAACAGGCTCCTCAGGGCAGTGGTCATGGCACAGAGCTGTTCAAGAAGCATTTGGGCAATGCTCTCAGACACATGGTCCGATTCTTGGGTGGTCCTGTGTCTAGCCAGGAGTTATATTCGATGATACTTGTGGGTCCCTTACAACTCAGAATATTCTATGATTCTATGATTTGCCTTTCTTCTGTTTCTCTTGTTCTTATTTAGTATTATTGTTTTAATATTTAATAATATTATTATTACTATTTTAATAAAACCTGCTTAATATTAACACATAAATAGTCCTTGAATCAAGAATCAAATCCAGGACTCCTTTTCTACTTGGTAAGCATCACCTCCCAGGTAAGTGTATTATCCACAAATCTGTAAAATAAAAAATGATCACACTCCCATCATTTTCTCCTCCAGCAGCTATATATGAAAGGAAAAGAGCTAGAAAGCAAGGCTGACAGGGACCCAATTCAGATTTCTCCAATTTCTCTTTGCTGGAATGACATTCAGCAAGAACATCCTCCTCCTCTGTCAAGCCAAAGACTTTGGCATTGCTCTGCACAACTTCTGACCTAGCTTAGGTGGGAACTACATTTTCCATTCTGTGTCTGTACAAATGAGAGGACTTCAGGAACCTCACATGAGGAGCTATCAGATGATAACAAAACACTTAAATATTTATTGGTTTAAGCAGATACTGTGCTAGCAGGATTTGGATGATGATTTAGATTTAGGTGTCTGATTTCTGTCTAGAGCCCATTTTAAGTGACAGTGATTTTTTTCCCTGTTTCCCAAAGACAAAACAATGCATTTGAAATTAAAGATGATTTAAAAAAAATGATTATAAGATCACAGTCAATACATTCTTTAGGCTAAGTTTTCTAGTAAACCTCTTTGGATAATATTTCTAGCTTAATTTACATAAAACTGTCATTAAAACTACTTGATTGATATGAATCAATAAAATTATTAAACAGAACTATTTTTCCCTATTTATTAGTAGTTTGATTATAGAACTGTAAAAGGATGTGACATTTTTCTGTAATAACATTGTTAAAAACAGAATTTGGATGAGGTTTTCAAAAACACTTATTAAAGTGCAAGCATCAGACAAATTTGGCTCAGGAAGTAGGTTTTGGCTTGAAACCCTCTAGAAGTTTATAGTATGATTTCAATATGTCAATCTATGCTAGTAAGAATGTAAGACTAATGTTCACTTTGATATTTACCCTAACCAAATTTGGTGAAAATAATACACAGAGAGACCCAATATAAATCTCAATATGCCTAAAGGACGGGAGCCCAGTTTCTAATCTTTGGGAAAAGCCAGTTAGACAGTGCATAAAAAGTTATTTGGCAGAACTATTTTCAACTTACGTTTTGGTCCAAAATGAAAAAAACTCCACAGACTTTGTTTTTATACCTCCATTGGCCATGCTTCACAAATAAATGAGACTGGTAAAAATCTTATGCCTGCCAAGAAAGAACCCCCCTTGATTATTGGCATTTCAATGCAATTACAGAATTCAGGTTTAAAAATTAGACTGAATGATAAAAAGCACATTCTTCATAAATATTTAACCTTCTTCAGTATGACAGTAATTATAGTGTGGAGCTCAGTAGCTGCATATTCCATTTAAAAGATCTGTCATGCTTTCCATTCTAAATGCTTCCTTTCAAAGGTTTGTAATGCCAAGATAAAAAGAAAACTCCCTCAAGGTGGAAACTTGGAATAAAGTCACACCTTCTAAAAATATTAATAGTAGATTCTGAGGATGAGAGAGACTCTTTGAAATATAGTGAGATTTTACAACCACTGCTTTCTTTTCCTGAGCAAAATATTTAATAACATTGGATAGTCATTTCATTTTTACACTCTTAAAATATCTGGAAAAATTTGCAAAGTATTTTTAAAATTAAAACACTGACCTTCGTGAAACATTTTGGGGGCTTTTGTCCTTTGATCTCACTGATAACATATCAACATTAAAAAAATAATAATTTAAATAAAGATAAAGTAACTGGTGTTGAGTACAATTGTTTTAGAATAAATGAAATGTTTATTTTCTAAAAGTTCTAAATAACCACCAAAACTGTTATTCAATCAGCATTAGATAGGTGTATGTAGATTTTGATAGATATAAACATGCTTTCATATTATGGAAAGCTAGTAAATAGCTTTGAATAAGGTTTTGATAATGCTCAACTCAAATTGCCAAGTTGATTAACTAGGGGCAGCTAATTAATCCATTTGAAGCTTGATGGTATCAGGATAAGGTAGGAAGAGACAAAATGCTAAACCCAATCTATACTCTTTAGTTAAGTGAGGATAACAAGTCTCATCAGGAGAGAGTATAATACCTGTGGGTGTGCTGGCACCCAGGCACTTGACCCAGGTTTTGCCTTGTTACAGAAGCAGGATGTGCAAATCTCTTTGCAGGACAGAGTTTTGCTGTTCATCACATGCAGTCAGGGCACCTCAGGAACAATCAACACTTCCCTCTTTCTTGCAAGAAGAGAGCAGGATCAGCTCCCAGGAGCTATTTTCCCGTTCTCTGCCCACACAGTGTGGATAAGAAACTAGGCTAGTTTGTGTGTGGGTGGTGGAGAGGCGGAGGTAAATAAAGACACATATGTTTACATGGCACTTCATCTCTACTGGAAGTCAGTGAGGTTTGGACCCCAGCTGCTGCTTATGCAGCTCTGAAAATCTTCTCTGTCCTTGGAGCTGAACTATCATTAGAAGCTGTATCAGTGAAAAGTAACTGACAATATCTCTATGAGATGCTGCATACTCTTGTTTAAGATTAGTTAAAGATATGCAGTTGAAACTTGAGTTTCACTTCAGATTCTTTTAAGCACTGAAAGATTTAATGAGTATTTGTGTTTCATTTCTTTCCGCTGCTAGGCCTTCCTTAAAAATATATATATATATATATATATAATATATACACACACTAAAAAATAGGTCTTCAGCCCTAGCTACTTGTATACTAACACAGACTATTTTTATCCATTTGCATTACTTTGCATTTATGACAGAGAGCTTCATGTCAGTTTCACCATTCTATCAGTTAGTTGCAGGAGGATTTTCTGCAACTCTTGACAGTCAGCTTTAGATTTATCTGTTTTAAATAATTTTAATCATATAAAAACTTTTTTATTTCCTTATTCCTCCCATCTGCAGATTTTTTAATATGCTACATAGCAGTTGGATATCATTTCTAACTGTCTTCTATTGTCACAACCAAGCATATACTCCAACCCTTTGTTACATATCTTTTAAACATTTGCTGACCCAGGAGGGGACTTTTTTTTTTTTTCCCGTGAAAGCTTTATTTCTTCAACAATGTTAGCTTGATCACTTGATCATCCCTACTGATATGCCTTTGACTTTAAAAGACCCCTACTAGATGTGTGAAATAGGAGTTCCCTCTACACAGTGGGTCTTCCTTCAGATAACATATAATAATGTCTTGACAAACTCTAATGCATAGGATACTCATCACTCAGTATAAAGTGTGTTTAGCTGGCTATGAACTTAATATTTCTGCATTCTCCCTAGGAGAATCCTTAACCTGTATTTAATGTATAAAAACATATTGGAGCTTACATGGTTATTTAGTTAAGTAGCCAAAAATGGGGAATGAATCTACATGTTTATCTAGTATAAGACCCAGATTCATTCACTTAGCTTATTAGGATCCTCTCTGTTTCTTCTGAAAGTTTGGTATCATATTGGCTACCTTTTATTACTTTTACTTGTGTATTACGGTTGATTAAACAATGGATGTTATACCACAGTCATCAACAAAATGCATTTCACCAGGTCATTTTTTCCCCTCCTGCTTCGCTAAATTTTTTGAATTTCAGAGAAGAAGAGAACAGCAAAAACAGAGTGAATAATAAAATAATGAAGAAAGGAGACAACTCAAAAAAAAAAAAAAAGAAGACAAATTAAGAAAAAAGAAATATTTAAATAGAGCAGAAGCGTAAATTATTGAAAATACACTTTTTCCCCAAGCACACTAAAGACTGTTCTGTTCTCAGCACTGTATAATCGATAGAACTCAACTTCTAGAAACTTACTGCTCTATTTGCAACTCCATCTCATTTCTAGGGTTACAAAATGGAAGGTTTGGGATAGTCATTTTTCCTCCTTTTGGGAACCCATGACCAACATCACTGACACACACATTTCTTGGATCAAAAACTATGAATAAATAAAGAAATATGAAATTCTCTCTAATCGCTGCTAGAAGATAGATTTTTCCTTTAAAATTACACCACACATGGCAAAGTAAAACTTGAAGCAATAATCTGGACTATGAATATTACTTGAAAATTAACAAGGAAGTCATAAATTCATAAATTAGAAAATAAGGGGGAAAATCAATATGTTTCCCTCAGGAAGACATGCTCATCTAGGGATGAAGTTGTCATTACTGGGACAGGGTTACCCCTTTTTTCACATCGTGCTACCCCTTCGGGATAATGTTCCACTTTTTAACTTGTTCATGTAACCAGGGTTGCTGAGTAACAAGGATGATTTCCTCACATGTGCCTCCAAACCCCATACTGTATTCACCCACGTTCTTTCCAAATTTTCTGTACATCTTCAGAAGAGACAAGAGATTAAGAAGATTACCTGGCCAAACATTTTATTTGAAGAAATCCTAGATATCATTGAATAGACCGTTTTTATGGCTCGATTTCAAGGCAGAATTATTTTCGGGTGCTTAGTTCAGTTGGTTTGGTTATTATTTAAACACCATTAAAATGCAGGAAGTTTAAGAATGCAAGAACCCTCTTCAGAGAAAAAGAGGGAGAAAAGATGATTGAAAGTGCTCAAGGGTTCAGATACGGACAGGGAGATCACTCAACGATTATCAACACAGGCAAAACAGAGTCAGCATAGGGAGATTAATATAATTTATCACTAGCAGACTAGAACAGAGAGAAACTAAAAACAAACTGAAGACACCCCCGCATCCACTGTCTTCTGTCTCCTCCCCCCACGTGGCACAGGGGAACAGGGCACAGGTGCTGATCCACCGGGGGCTCCTCCACGGGCTGCAGCGTGGAGATCTGCTCCGTGTGGGACCCATGGGCTGCAGGGGGACAGCCTGCTCCACGAGGGGCCTCTCCACAGCCCGCAGGGGGACAGCCTGCTCCACCAGGGGCCTCTCCACAGGCCGCAGGGGAACTGCTGCTGCATGCCTGGAGCACCTCCTGCCCTCCCGCACTGACTGTGGGGCCTGCAGAGCTGGTTCTCTCACATTTTCTCCCTCCTCTCTCCCAGCTGCTGTGTCACAGCAGCCTCTCTCTTACGTCTGCTCTTCCTTAGGCCCAACCAGCGTCGCTCACTGGCTCGGCTCTGGGCCACAGCAGGTCCCTTTGGAGCCAGATGGAACTGGGCCTTATTTAACATGGAGCAGCTGCTGGGCTCTGCTCACAGAGGTCAGAGGCCACGTAAACCCAATAGAATAATATTTGATACAAATCCTGATATGCTACTTATACAGTAAGTTTTATTCTGTCATGTGTATGAGAAACATTTCCCTGCTTTTGTAGGTAGGAATTTCTGCCTTTTTTTTTTTTTTTCCCCGTCTAGGTCAAGGCAGGAGTCCTGCTGCAGCACTCAACACTTCAGTTCAGTTTTCATTATAATGAAAACTGCTCCCTGTCTCTCACTGCTTCTGGAGGAGTAGTGATCCTGGCATTCTTAGCACAGCCTTCAAAGCAAATCATGAACTTGTCACAGTTCACCTCTTGAACCACACTGCTGCCATGCAGCATGGACATGCATGGTGGTGTCCTAAGGTACCCAGAATGCTTCAGCATGCCAATCACCAACTGCTCTACAAGATACAGCCATGCCAGGAGCATGTATACAGTTTCAGAATATGTTTACATGCTGTGTTGAAAATTATGCAAGCTTAAGATATTTCCATGCCTATCTCCCCTGCCATTTATACCTCTTGACCCTAAATCAGCAGTCCAGTGTATTCTCCATTTAGTTACCTCCTGCTCGAATCCCATAGTACATTGTACCATTCTATAGTATGTGTCAATAAAATTGGTTGCAGGATTTTTTATGAAATATATCACTAAAATGATTGAGGTTAACATTTTTATCTCCCCTTGAATGTATCTTTTCTATCTTTTCTATCATGTTTCTTAAACCCAGAACATTTTTGTGAGTCAAGTGACATTTTAGCACTCTAGATAAGGCTTTTCTAGCCAAACCATTACAAAGATACTTTTTGTCACTGTCTTTAGAAAAATATATGCATTAACATTAGTATTATACACCTGTAATTAGCCAGCTATTAATCTTTAAAGAAGTCTAAAAGAAGTTCAAGGGTTTGTCAGATAAAATGGAATGTCACAATGAAACTGAAGTTTTAAAGGTAGAAAAGGTCCGAATGTAGATAGCTGTTGTGGTTTAACACAGCCAGCAGCTCAGCACCACACAGTTGTTCATTCACATTCCCACCCCCCCCCCCCCCCCCCCCCCCAAATTGGGATGGGGGAGAGAATCAGAAAAAAGTAAAAGCTTGTGCATTGAGATAAAGACAGTTTATGAGGACAGAAAATAAATAAATGAACAAACAAATAATAGTAATAATAATAATGTCTACAAAACAAGTGATGCACAATGCAATTGCTCACCACCCACTGACAAATGCCCAACCCAGCCCCGAGCAGCAGTCTCCCTCAGACCCTGCCAAGCCACCCCATATTAATTACTCAGCATGATGTCATATGGTATGGAATACCCCTTTGGTGAGTTCAGGTCAGCTGTCCTAGTTCTGTCCCCTCCCAGCTCCTTGTGCATCCCTAGCCTCCTCACTGGCAGGACAGTGTTAGAAGCTGAAAAGTCCTTGGCTTAGTGTAAGCACTGCTCTGCAACAATTAAAACATCAGCGTGTTATCAACATTATTCTCATCCTAAATCCAAAACACAGCACCATACCAGCTACTAGGAGGAAAATTAACTTTATCCTAGCTGAAACCAGGACAACAGCAGAGTAATATATTCTTCAAGAATTTATAGACATATAAAAAATAAAAAATACCTTAAATAATCAATTATCAGTGAAATGTCTGACCTATTTAAAGCAAGATCTTCTAACCGATTATGCATAAATAGAAAGAAAAAAAAAAGAATTCATTCTTACAAACAAGCTATTCTGAATTTTTATGGCAAGGATGGATGGAGAGAGGGTGGAGAGGAGGGAACAGAAATTGAAATATCTTAAATGACTAGATGCATTTCTAGATGATAGATATCCTCAGAAAGATTCACATAGCAAGATAATAACTAGAAATAAAACTCTAGTCATACAGCGACAAAGTACAGGGAATGTGGCTGCTGGTAAGATTCCTGAAACAGAATCAGAGAAAGAGAAAATAAAGAGAATAGAAAATTTGAATAGGAGTATAAAAGATTACACACTAGAAATAGAGGTGTGATGGGGGAAATCTTCTTATGAATGTTGGAGACAAAAGATGAAGGAAACAGACACCCCCTCCTTGCTGAAAGACTTGCTGATTTTTTTTCAAAAACTATCAGGCTGGAATAGAAATGGGAGGTTAAAATTTGCAGTGAAAGCAATGGGAAAGGATACAAGATAAGAGCTCCAGTGTTAGCATATAAAGCGTCTCAGCCCAAATCTATGAACTTCATAAATGAGATTTCCAATTCAGTATAACCAGTTTCTGTGTGCCAAAAGAAAAAAATGAAATGTTGAATCCTCTGTTAGCAGGAAACTATTTAGTCCCACTGACTTCAAATAGAGATGGAGCAATTAACACCAGCACAGAACCTGGCCTGAACCATTAGTTTCCATACTAACAAGGGAGAGCACAATTCCTCGTGTTTATTTGTGACAAATTTAAAATAACTCATGACTGTTGCAGCTCAGAAAGTAGTAGGTGAAACAAGCTCTGCAGAACAGCTGGAGGATGTTCATTTTATGACAAACAACACTTCATTCTTGCCAAAGCAATACCACTGCTAATAATGTCACTAATGTTTTTACATGCATACAATGAGTACTTCTCCACTGAGGAAGAACCACTCCTGTCCAAATATCCAAAAAACGCAAACATATTTAGAAAAGCCAAAGTTTACACAACACTTAAATATATTCCTGAAGTCTCTGCTGACTCTTGCTTGGCTGAACACTCATTGTGACTGTGGTCCGACACTAATGGTTCTGCCCAGAAGGTTCATTTCTTTCTTTTTGGCTTGGCCCAGGGAGAAACCCTAACTTCATGCCTGTCCCTGCAAATCACTGGAAGAGTGAGCTGAGTTGAATCTCTGCCCTTCCCACTGATAAAATACATCTTTCAGTGATATTCCCATTCCTGATAGTTAGCTAGATTTTTTAATATATTTTTTTTTCAATTGGAATATTATGCCAGTATAGAACTGTTCTATAAGAACAAGTCAATGTGATGAACAATTTGACAGAACCACAGGTCTTGTATGGAATGATGCCCAGGTTACTGGCAGGTCATCCATCTTCCCTGGAGTTTCAGACAACCCACACAGAGCCATAAACTCCAAAATGCCACCTAAAGCCACAGTTGCAGGGCTTTAGGCTCCCTGCTGGAGATCTGGAAACCTTTTGTGAAAGGTACTTAGTGAAGCTAACACTGCCATGCTAGCTGGAAGTACCCAGCTAAAACTTTGCATTATATTTTCTTCATAGAGACAGAAGTTCAATTCATCCCTTTCTAACAGAAATGTCATGATTTTTTTCAAATGCATAAACATTTTTTAAAGCTTCTGGATCTCCTACTGAATGTAATTATATATCGCAATGAGCTTCAGTACATAGGCATCCAACCGTATCATTAGGCATCCTGAGAATCTGTGAGGCTTCAATGTCTTTGTAGGTCTGGGCACTAGAATACCTTCAAAAATTAATCTTTTAGAAAGGGCTACAGAAAACACAGAAAGTACAAGCTGGCAAATTATTAACCCACAGAAGTTAATATATATAATCAGCTTTGCTGTTTCGATGGGAACTTTTGTACAACAAAGTTTTAGGACTGGGTCAAGAATTCTGGATTGTATATGATGCAGAGCACCAACCTCCCCCACTAACATCTATGTTTTCTGCAGTCCAAGGATGGCTAGGAGGAGAAAGCTATCTGTAAGATGCTTCCTGTTCTGTAAGATATAGTCACCAGTGCAACAGGCAGGGTTAGAAGAGAGCATGACTGTAGCTTTCTCTACTATCTTTAAGGTGGCTAGTGTTACATATGACAGCAATTGCAATTTTTCTCTTCCATATTTCTTCTTCCTCTGACATCTGAGAATTTGCAAGATATGAACTGGCCACCATGCAGAGAACATTTACAAGCTTGAGTTTCTGGAACTAGGTAATAGGATATAAAACATTTATTTTTTTAAATGTTTGGAAAGTTTACATAAATATTTTTATTTCTCTACAGAAAACAAAACAAAACAAAAGACTGCAGGAAAACAAAACAAAACAAAACAAAACAAAACAAAACAAACCTGAAAACAAAATTTAAAAACCCTCTCTGAATAAATAAAATAAACCCAGAAAAATGAACAAGAGTTGCTTGGCACTGCTGAGAGCATTGAAGTTAGGGGGCCTACTGAGGATCCTACTTCATTCCAAAATACTTGATTTGCTATTCTTCCTTTCATGAGTATGACAGCTGCTTCCTCCCGGTCCCCTGGGCACTGGAAGTTTTTGAATGGTTATCTCTTACCAACACCACATAAAGATCTTCTGCTCTATATAAACATCTAAGTAGTTATTGCACTTTGGACTAAATGGTCCACCATGTTGCGCATACACTTGTGAATACAGAAGGTTTGACTTTTTCAATGCAAAACTTTATTGTGGAGCAGAAAAATATTCCCTGGGGGAAAAAAAACAAACAAACAAACCTTGCTCAAAATTGTATACTTCCTTCAAGAGTACAATTGATTAAATTGTTATGTTCCCAGCAAAAAGGTGTGTTGAAGATGTTCAAGTCATTCCACTACTAAGATCTCCATCTCACATCAGTCCAACTAGGGGACAGCTCAGAGACTAGTGCTGCCAGGATGCCATTTCCTTCTTCCCTTGGCAACCCACCAGAAAAGCAGAGCTCTTCTAATTTTTGATTTACCTGCACATTTCCCTTGGCTGTGAGGGCTCCCTGCTAGGTTTCCTGTGTCCTGAGTGGAAGATGTCTGTAGATGCCAGCCACCTTATATGGAGGCTCGTAACAAGACTGACAAGAGTGTGGTCAGAAATACTTTAAAAGCTCTATTTCAGAGTTTCCCAAAATGCAATGTTTCACATACTTCTGCTGTACAGGAAATCTCATATTTCCTGTTTTCTGTTCAAGTTAGGAAGAACATTAAAAAAGGGAAAGGTCCTGGTGGGCAGATATGTAATCTTCTGCACTGAGTTACTTTTAAACTTTATTTCCAGCTCTGAAACCCTTTCACTGGGAATAGATACTCAAGCTCTGCCATTATTTAAATAGGTGCAAAAATTTATCCCCTGAAGTCTTCCATTATAAACAAAACAAAACAAAAAAATCATACTTAGAAAGTGCTTACTTCTCATAGCTTACTTTCATCATAGGATTGCTTTGGGGGCCTAATATTAGGAATGTACTTTCAAATCCAAAATTAAAGTTCCTAAAGTCTGTATGCTGAATGTATCAGTAGCATTTTTAGGCATATTTTACCTTATTTGCTGTCTTTTACCTGAAGTTTTTCACAAAATAGAAAACTACTGAAATCCGTAGGCTTTTGGAAACCAGCAACTTAATCAAAGGAGAAATTAGCAAATAAACCACATGAGAGTAACAGCTGCTAGGAACCACAAAACACACCAACAGCTATTCAAGCTGATCAGACCCAAAAGCACTGAACAAGAGAAATCTGCACCACAGTATGAAAACAAAGTAAGAGATTTAACACCCATGTGGAGGAGCAGACACAAGACTGCCTATCTGGATGATGTTGCGTGGAGATTTTGGTTTTGGTCAGAATTTTGGAGACATACAGCAAATTTTCACTACATTTTGACAACTTCCATTACTATAACAAAGGCAGTTTCATTAACGTTATGAAGGATTTACCAAAAAAATAAAAAATAAAATTGAAAAGCGTTGCTGTTATTAAGGAACTCTGAAGTCATGAGATGCACTTGTACATAAAAGGGAGTTAATCTTCAGTGCTGGTAGGAGTTTTCTAAAACAGCTGGAGACCAAAACATTCAATAACACAAGCAGCTGTTCCTGGCTGATTAGGTAACAGCGCTCACCCATCTACTAGAGACAGCGCTCTGTACGCTGCCATATTTCCTTTGTTTAAGTTCAGTGTGATTTGTGTCAGCAGTATAAACACAACATGCTCAGAGTAGTGATAAAAAGAGGATGTTATAATATCTGACAGCGTCACTGGATTCCCTTATAGTAGAAGAAACTTACTTAGACAAAAGCCATCACGACAATCACAGCATGGTCAATAGGCTATTCAACAATTCTAAATACAACATGTAAGATACTTGACGTCTTTTTAATTTGACCTGAAGTTCATCGTCATATTTCCTGCTTGTCTTTTTGAGTATTTACATCTGCCTGACAAATAATCTAATTCAGAAATATTTCACAATCAAGGAAGAAATTGTGTATACGTAAAATGTTGAACATCCTTAGGATGAAAAAAACACCCTGTTGAAATTCTTCTTCATAGTGAAATGTTCCCCTTTAATTAAGGAAAAAAAAAAAAAAAACCAACTGAAGTGTCAGTTGCAAGCCTTCCTTCCCCATGAATTTATGGGAAGATCTGTGCATATTTTGCCATTGGGTCACAGTATATTATATGAAATATCTAAACATCTGCTATATGTTGGTGTGGCATTTCACATAACTTCACCCTGATCCTCATGTGGGATTCAGTCACCACAACAAAATAAAAGCCACAGTCTTCACAACAGTAAGTCAGTTTTGCATACTGATAGAATATCATGATGTAATTGTTTTGGGCTCTTTCTGACTGATGATGAAAAGTCCCTTCTGCTGCTACCATTTCCATAGCACTGAATGAGGTTACCCTTTGCAAACACAAGGGATCTGATATAACGTTTGTAATGAGGTATTAACTATAGTATAATTGGAAAAAGAAAAAAAAAAAAAAACAACTTCTGAACTTTATAAAACTGCCCATGATTTATTATGATTGTATATCAAAGGATGTCAGGGGAGAGAGTGCAAATGAGACTATAATAACTGAAACAAAAAGAGTAGAATAAAGAAATAAAGATAAAAAGAGGCAACCACACTGATAGAGTTGCTAGGGCATTAGAAGAAAAACAGCACTTGCAATTTATCAGGTGATTAAGCTCAGATACTTCTCATTAGGGAGACTCCAGCTTTAATTTTCCATTAAGAGTTAGCATCTACAATGAACATACATCCTCTTAAGACTCAGTACAAAAATAATAATAACAATAACTTAAGCACCTGTGTAACTGAACAGGAAGTGTCCTTTTTAATGTCAATGAAATGACTTACGTTTTCAAAGGTTGTCATGTACTTAGTGTTGAGGTTTTGACAGTCTTGTTCATGCTTTATACCAACATCTTGTTATCATAAAAAGGGGATCACCTAAGGGTACATAGCTAGGAATTTATTGTTAGTAAAATTAATAATATATCATCTAATCAAAATAAAATAGCCAGCTGTTATTTTGTCTAGGTACAATAACACTAATCCATATGGCTTGATTTATCTAAGTATTCCAGAAGAATCCTCTAAATACAACATGAAATTATATGTTAACTTTCAAGTATCTATGCCTTTTCTCTGAAGCTTCTCTCACTTTTATTGCTCTTCTAGGTCCTAAAGTCAACTTCTTCAGGCTTCTGAAAGAAGAAGGAGGCTGGGGATCCTTACAACAACTTGAAAGCAACCTCAGTTCTTTGCCCTGATTAATAGAAAAGGCTGATGTTTGTTACTAATTACAATTACACATTTCTAAAACAAGCTAAAATTGCCCAGGCCAGACAAGTTTTAACTGCTAGGTCAATGAAAAAAAAAAATAGTTATGTCAAAATTTACTAGTAATGGCAAAAAATGTTTTAACTGGGCTTCATATATGATTAAAATGTAGATGCTTGTATACAGTGCAGAAGAGAAGGGTACATATATGAACATGCCTTGCTACAACAAGAAGCCAACCTATTGTCCGTTGCTGTGAATACATGAACCCTAAATGAAATTAAATTAAAACTGAAGCCCACAAACTTGTTACCAGAGTTATGTTCCAAAGATCTGTTACCACATCAGAGATCTAAAGCATAGTAACATCCATCTTGCAACCAAGATGTGGCTGATTTCTAGAATTACAGAACTGTACCTGTTACTTCAGAATAAATATCTGACATAATGTTTCTAACTATTAAATATGTAGAATAAGATAACTTGTCCTGAAGTCAGATGGCTTTGTTAGTAAAAGCTAATGTGTCTTTTAATTATTTAGAATTTCTGACGAGTTATCAGCTGAAGGTACAAAAAGGAATGGAAAAAAATCCACTTGGATTTTTGAAAAGTCTAGGAGAAGATATTCAGGAAATTATAATATCTTGAGTGATAGATACAGCTTTCTCATAGGACTGCAACAATGGAAATAAAACAAATTATGTACAGGAAGGGTTAGTGGTTACTACAGTTCGAAAAATTCAATAATGTCATTTAATCTATTTACAAATATTGTAAAAAGGGAATGAAAAACAAATCTTGCAGAAAACAAAAATTTTCATTAATTAGATTTAGACGAGTTAAAAATGAAGAAAATTTAGATAGCTTTAAAACAGTAGCCAAAAGGACAATAAAAATTTAGGATCATATTACCACAAAATTGGATGGCATAATATATGATCCTTGATACCATAAAATTTTATTATAGTTTCTTGCCGAGATTTAAGAAAAAAAATTGCCCAGAGCAATATACTATATAATTCTCCTTTACACCTCTCTGTGTAATATGTAGTTATTTAGATGAAAAATACTTCATGAGATGGACTTCTCATCTGATCTGATGAATATATGCCAGTGTAAACAGTATAAATATAAAAATATAAAAAATAAATAAGTGTTCAGAGGAAATATACAACTTGTTAATCAAACAATATGAATATCTTTTTTTGTTATTAGGAAAAATGTTTACAAATTTGCCGTACAAGCATAGGGGGTATTAGGATTATACTGTCTCTTGGACAGAATTTAAATAACAAACAAAAAGTGGCTAAGAATGTAGTCACAAGGCAGTTATTTAAAGACCAGACTAGAGTAGCCATGTGAATCAGGCATCTGTGATAAAAAGCTGGCAAGCTATTCTAAATGTTATTTGTACTGGAAGTTGAACAGTAAATTCTAAAGTTGTTAAAATATTGAATTTAAATATTTCAGTTATAGACAGGCAATCTAAAAATGTAATTTATTGCTGGTTCTCACATTCCTTGAGTTATGTCAAGACCAACTCTCCGTTTAGGCTTGACTAAATATTTGACATTTTAGAGTCGTAACTGCTTCAGCAGTATTATAAAATACAGGGCTGAAAATGTTCATGTGGCATTGTAGCTACTCAGGTTTTCAGTTTCAAACTGCATCTCAAAAGCGAAGCTAGTGCTTTGGTCAGGAGTGGAATAACATGTTGGATTGACATTAACCTAGAGATTTTATTTCAGCTATTTGAAATTAACAACATTTTATGAAAAGCAATCTCCCAATTACATCAAATTTTATCTGAAGTTTTTAAAACATACCCAGTCATTTCAAATGGTCTGCAGCTCCTCTTCTCCCTCTGCCTCATCTCTTGATTTTGAAATAGCAAGATATCATGGAATCCCTTCACAGCAGCCACCCTGCAGGCTAGGGCTTATCAAATAAGAGATTGCAGATTGCTATTTTATTTTTTGAGTTTATGCTGCGATAAATGTACAGTTTATGGGATGTTGATTGCTTAAGCTTCAGTTCTGTAACACAACACGAACATGAAAAGAATAAAAAAATTGCCCTTGCAGAGAAGGCAGCCAACCACATACTAGGTTGTGCTAGCAAGAGTGTAGCCAACAGGTCAGGTCAATTTTAAGTTCTCATTTATTTGGCATTTGTGAGCCCAAATTTGAAATGCCAAGTCCAGTTTTGGGTTCCCTGAAAGATGCTGATGTGCTACAACAAGTACAGGAGAAGTCCACTAAGATAGGGATTTAGAGCACATAGTTTATGAGCCTTAGGAGAAGACTCAGAGGAGATCTTAATAATGAAAAGAAGTAAAGAAAGTGGAGGTACAGTCCTCTCCTAAAGGTACACAGTGAAAGGACAAGAGGAAATGGACACTTTCCTATGTGAGTGGGAATCTTGTATTCTCAGATATTGTCATATATTGCCCAGAAAAAAGAACTACAAATTTCTCAATTTCAAAAAGAAGAACCACCTTGCTGTTTTTACAATTTAAATTCTTATGAAGTTCCCATTTTCACACTGAGATATGAGTACTCCACAATTTATCCCAGACAACCACCTATGTAGAGATGAGGAATTTTGAGAAGTTACAAGTGTTTAATGATTGTTGAAGAGCATGAATTTTCAAGTGTATCAAGACAAACAAGGAGATCCAACAGCGATGAAGTTGCAAAAGCCTTAACTGGAAGCAATAAAGATGTCCTAGGAGGAAAGAATTTCCTTACTAAAAGCTGCACAAATTGAGGTCTAGAGAATCAGGTGCGGTATAAGAACAGTCTTCAGTCTAACGTTATTAACCACTTTGTATTGTTGGGGATTCAGGGAGGATGAAATCCCTTTGCTTTAAAAGAAACATCTCACTGAACAGTTTGTCAAGCTGTGCTTGATAATAAAACAAAATAGTAAGAACTGCACACAAAGACTCAATAATAATACTTACCTCATGGATAGTTTGCTTGCTTTCAGGGGTCCAGAGAGCTTTACAAGATAAATGCTATTTCTGCCTTTGAAGCTGAAGAAACTGAGACACCAATTGCTAAATGACCTGGCAAGTCACCAGTTTATCTTGGACTTAGACCAGAGTTCTCTAAGTATCAGTCCATTGCCCAAACCACTAACCAACAGTTTCCAGTTGCCTGGCAAATGTGTTCTGAGCATGCCAGTGTGTAGCTGCATACACTCTGCATTTAAAATAAGGTTTTTCGTCTTTTTTTCTTTTCTTTTCTTTTTTTTTTTTTCTTCTTCTTCTTGTGGAAAAATAGATATGGTCAGACTGTGTTCTGAGGTGTATTCAAATTGAATGATCACATCTTTATTAAGTTCTCTATTCATGTAACTGAATGAGTCTCAAGACTTTCCTACTTATATAAGCAGCCACTGTACTTCATTCAGTTTGTCCTGTCAGCTTCCTTGAGGCCTGCTACATATCTTGCTTGGCAAGACTTACTATACTCCCCAAATAATCAATGATTACTCTTTCAAATGGATCTGTTACTACATTGAAGAAAGTCTTCATATTACTGGGCATTTTCTTTTGCTGTGGTTGAGCTTCTTTTTCCCCCTTTATAATTAATTTTAAACTAGAACAGTCCACAAAACTGTAAAATGCAGTATGTTTAATTTCTCAATGGGAAGGCATCTGCAGTAAGAATAATTCCTATTGAATTAGCTTGTCTATTCGGTAAAAGAAAGCAACATATGATGTCATTAAAGTAGTGTTCATATTCAATATCATCTGCATAAAGAAAAAATACTGTGTTAGCATTTAGTCTTTACAACCTTTTAGGAAAAAAATGCATAACTTTTTACCACAATTAAAGTAATTAGATGTGGCTTAAAATGACACTACATCTGTTATCACATGATGGAAATTTTGTGATGTTAACTAGTTTTATGTTTTGCCATTATGAATGATGACATCAGAGCTGACTAAAGTTCTTATCAGAACAATAATGTGTGAAATAGAGGAGAACGCCAGGTCTACCTTTGTCTCCCCTTTGGAGAACTGCTTTAAGTCCAGATCAGTCCAAAGTAAATTTAATTACTAAAGTACCTTGCATGGCTAGAATCACAGTAGTATTCAAATAAGCTGAGTTTGATGGAATCTTGTGGGAATTAAAATTAAATATCTAAAACAGGTTTTTAAGCTCCATTGCCACAGGAAACTAGATGCACGAGATTTAAAATGACCATCTACCTACCCTAGATAACATTGTTAGCAACAATAATGAAGCAACATATAGTAGATCAAAAAGCATCCCTTGTATACACCCTAAAAGGATTAAAATCACCTTGCTGCAGAGGATAAGAACAAAGTTAACATGCTATATAATCCCTACATAAATCCAAAAATCTGTGTTATTTGAGTTGCTTTTTAGTCAGGAAGACAAAAGCAAGGATACAGATTTTGGAACAAATTTATATCTTTGAACTGATTTAGCACACAAGCTTAGATTCAGGGACAGCAGGCAACATTCATCCTGACAATTGCTTTGCAATGCATAATAGACTCAGATGAAAAACAGAAGACCTCTTAAAAGGTCAATTTCTTCCACTGACTTTATTTCTTAAATCCAGATAAACAGATGGCATTTAGTCAACGATGTATGTGTTTTGCACAGTTAACAATGTTCATGTTTAAGATCATGGCTGTTTGCTAAAAAAAAAAAAAAATTGATTATATATACATGTATTAACATGTATTGCATGTATATAACG